>NC_143384.1:52964382-53320632 GCF_980474605.1 Leiobunum rupestre | reverse complement strand
GTTGAGCTACCCTCTTTTACCATTTTATCATATGTAACATAATTACTCATAAGTGTGCCAAAAGGAACGTCTTCTCAATGAGACCTTGTTCACAGGATATGACGTAATTGACGTCACTTTCCAATCAATGACGGCTTTTTCGTCAACAAAACCAGGTCTAGCGGGGAGGGAAGGAAGTTAAACCGGATTTGCGCGTAGCTCGTTCGTGATTTCTTTGGTGTCTGTGAACCAAGGTCTCATTGAAAATTTTAATACAGATATGTTATATAGAGGCATACTTCTGAGTAATTATGTTACATAGGCCCGTACTAACCGTGCAGTAACATTTCGAAATAAGTCGATAGAGGCCAAACATTAATTTTCCTAAATTTTGCTATTTTGGGGATCCGCGAATAACTTACCTCCAAGTTTCAAAAACCCAAATTTTTAAACATTTTATTTAAAAAAAAATAATATGGTGTGTTAAGGATTTCATTACCTATAAAATAAGTCATCGATCACATTTTTATCTCTCTTAGAACTGAAGTTATAGCTATTAATTCTTTGGGTGCAACGGATTTTCGGAAAATCGCAAAACAGTTATTATATCATATAACTTCCAAATAAACTTATTTCGGCACTTTTGCTGTACAAAGGTTAGTTTTACCCATAACTACACCTGCCCAAAAAAATTAATCAAATTCGGTGACTTGAGTGGTATGGGCCTGGTTGATTTGACATGGAGTGCTCAGTTTTAAGTTTTAAATATTGGGTTCGTTTTGCCTTAACGTTTGACCTTGAACGACTTGGAAACACAAGATGAAAATTTCATATATTATATAATGAATTCTGTACTTTCAGATGGTATCAACATTATTTTGTGTTTCAGTATCCGACATTTCCAAAAACGCGACCATTCACTACCATGATTTCCCGATTTCGAGAAAAACGTTAAATTTGAACCCTTATAACTCCAAAAGTATAGTTCCGCGAGTAATTATGGATCCTTTTTTGTATTCCCCGGCTTAATTTTATCCTATATAGGCCGATTAATGAATTTAAAAATGTATTTCGATGTCTTAAAGACCGACGAAGTTGGTCTGTTTACCTGTATTGCAATTTTTTATGGCACATTCGCCGATTTTTATAAAATTAACGACCCTATTTTTGAACCTCGTAATGATTGCTTAGTTATCTTTACCCCCAGTAAAATCGTTATATAAAATTACACCTACGTTATATTAACCGATCTTTAGATATCAATGCTCAAAAATGACAAAATTGTACTTGTCAAAACACTCTACTACTTGCAAGGTTATTTAAAAAAATCGTAGCTTCAAAAATACTTCGATTTCAGAGCTACAAATTTGGCTTTCCTGCTCAAAAGGTCTATAAAATAAGTGGTTAAAGTTTAAACGAAATCGAAACTGGTGCCGTGGGAACTTTTCTTGAAATCGGGTGATTTGACATGGATTTACCCCTCTGGTGGCAGGTAGCGAAATATAATTTATATTTTCGGATAAAACTTGAAACAACAATTTATTATATTGAGTTGACTTTTAATTTTGTCACTAAAAAGTCGATTTCGAAACACTGTGCAACCAAATCTATATATTTTTCCGCAAATTCTTTTGTAGATTTGTTAAAACCGTCAAGTTTTGGTTAATATATTTTGCTCTAACTTTACATCAAAATTAAAATATCTTTAAAGGTTTCAAGTGTTCCACGCCTGTGTGCCTTTTGACTACGTTTGGAGGTCTGTTAAATTTAAGTATTGGAAAGAGTGGTACTTCTGGCGCGCCAGCGAGGAAGCTGACGACATGATGACCATGACAGAAATGTATTTCATCTTAATTCTGTGGCTCTCAGGCAACTTCGTGTCGTTACTCATTCTTCTGGTAGAATTCCTTTGGAACTCATAATCATTATCTAAACGTCCACAGCTTTATCAAGCAGATATGTTATTATCAGATATCACGTCAAAACTATTACACGATGGAGGCAGATATTACCTCAAAATATAATCATACCGGTTTAATTCCCAAACGTTTTTTCGGGGTTTTTTTTTTCAATTTAATCGAAACTCATCGACTGGGATCCCGTTGGGGCTTCAAGGCCCCCACTGAGTGGCGTAACGACAATTTATGTCTCGTGGGGAAATACTTTAATGTTTCGTTTTAAATTTCGAATTTGCCGCGCCGAGAGCGCATGACTACTCCCCACGAGAACTTTCAAACATCTCTCTCTGTAACTTCGAAAAGTTTATCTTTGTAACGTTTTAAAATTTATCTCCACAACGTGCGTATTTTTCATACCCCCACGAGACAGCGTAAGCTTTACCCGAGGCCTTCGCCCACCGTGCCTCTCTCCGTGCCTCTCTCCGTGCCTCTGGGTGGGGGTAGAAAAATACGATCGTTGTGGAGATATTTTGAAGTTTCGTGGGGAGATATTTTGAAGTTTCGTGTAGAGATGTTTGAAAGTACACGTGTACGCTCGTGGCGCCAATTTCAAACACAAATAAGGAATTTCCTCATTATTCGCTTTTATTACAATAGTTTAATTCCCAAACGTTTTTTCGGGGTTTTTTTTTCTCAATTTAATCGAAACTCATCGACTGGGATCCCGTTGGGGCTTCAAGGCCCCCACTGAGTGGCGTAACGACAAATTTTGGGCCCCACGCCGGATATCAAAAGGGCACTTTATAAAAGAGTTTTTAATCGTCCTGATTTGTAAAATGTGCCGATATAATATATTTGGGCAGCGGCGGACTGGGTTTCGAAATATTGGTTGTCAGATCAGGGGGCCACCATGTGGAACACGTTCTCTTATGTTTAAGAGGAAGGGGCATTCCATGGGAGCCAATATGGCCCACTTGTCATCGAGCAGGCTGACACCCTAGGGTGTCCACCGCTGTATTTGAGCTTTTTTTCCAAAATATATTTTCCTTATTTACAAAATTACAATTGGTACAATTGGAGGTTTTTTATGACAATATTCAAACAAGGAGAAACTTAACAAACTTTAAAGTATATACACCAAATGTTATGTTATTCAATTTATAAGATTCATAAAATATTTTATAGATTTTATAGAAATATTAATAATAATAATAAATTAGCTTTTACTGGATATTCCTATATTATTACGCTTTGTAAATAAAATTGATGATCCTATTTTCTCCGACTCAGATATTAATTAGTATTTTAATATTGTTGCGTTGTCTCCTTTTTCAATGCGTAATATAAAATATAATACTGTAGGACTCGTGAAGAACGCACTAACATTTAAGAGTAAACTAACAATTCAGAGCTGCCAGTCAAATACTAGAACATTAATACATCACTTAACTTCACGCTCGCCATCTATCTGTAATAAATGGAAAATCTTTAAATTCAAGAATAAATACGAGGAGGACGTTGTCTCGATCAAGGATGTATTTATTTAAAATTAAGGTGAATAACCAAATCGAGATGATTTCTAGCCTTTCTCTCACGGGTCCCCGTCCTAGCTTTGGGGACCCTGAACCAACACTGTTCTTCAAATTCAGTCTATCAATGGCTCGTCTCAGCTGAACATCGTTAGGGGCCTAACCAATTTAAATTTATTCATTTTCTAAATTAAATTACTTTTTTTTTTACATTTCCGTCAAGGTACGAGGTCAAACCCAACAATTTTATTATTAAATCGTTATTTGACCTGTCAACTATGTGTGAAAAAATATGCGACCACATTTGGAGTTTAATACTTCTAGTCTGAAACTTTGAGCAGCAGCTTTTACGATTTAATTTCAAACTCAATTATGTTTTCCAAAGCACTACTTTCTGATTGGAAGTTAGAATATCTGATCTCCGTGGCAAAACCTTTGTCGTCTGCTAAACTCAGTTTGGGCAAAGTTTTAAAATAATTGGTACTTGAATTTAACCGGGAAACCTTTTATAAAATAATTTTCAGACTTTTTTTCAAGTAGAAATCGATAGAAAGCAAGTTATTTACCGATTTCAGAAAATCCCTTTAAAATAAAACAAAATATACTGATAAAATAGAGTGGGATGATCATAGAAATCAGAAAGTAACTAGAACGATTTTTGCCATGGTTTACCACGCCTCTAGCGCTTCTAGCACAAAACAGATAAACTGCAATATTCTGTATCCGATCAGTCTGCAGATTATCGATATTTTTTTACAATCTACAGATAACAGTTACCAGTTAGTGCTTATCTGAACAATTTTACGTCATTCGATTGGTATCGGTTTTTTAATTTGTATCTGTTTTAAAAATCGGTAAATGTTCAGATAGATAATTCAGATAAAGAAACAGGATCATACCCGATCAGATAAACTAAGGGGCAGATAAGCCACTAACCCCCTTCGATTAAATTAATAAATTGGTCCGGAAAAGTTTGAAACTGGTCATTCTCCCACTGCCACGCCCGATTTCTTAACGATTTTAAGAGGCGCCGATAACACGAATTTAAAACTCCGATAATATATTTTTAAGGGATGATTGGAAGCGCCCAAGGTTTCGTTTGGGGTCGCTGAGTATTCCCTCGCGTCGCCTGGTTTATAGGGCCTGAGGCACATGCGTTTTTAAATATTATATCACCCCTAATGTTTACAAAAAAAATGCCATCGGTTTGCCCCACTGCCTTAAGTTTCCACTGAACACTACTTTGAAGACAAACGAGGAATAAACACGTGCAGGAGCTCAAAAAATGGCTTAATCCGACCCATTGCTGCGCCTTCTGCTGGGATGAGCGGCTTGCGTCGAGGGTGCGACCATCAGTAGTGGGGTTCTGCTGCCGATGCTGGTTTTGTTACCTGTCCGGGCTTGTGGACGCTGGCGTAGGGCATTCTGATGAGACCACCGGTGTAGTAGGCTGTTTAATCGCTTGGAGCACCGGTATATAAATTTCTGACCACGTGTATCCGCTACTGCAAAAACTTCACACTTAAAATTTTTGCGGAATAAAATTTTATTAAAGCTGGAGATTTTTGGTTTATTGGTTTCGCTTTAATATCATCCCCATATAAATCCGAAGGTTCCATTATCGGAATACCCACCGATTTGACTTTACTAAAACTTAGCGGAGTCCGCCGGGGTCGGCCTCTCCCACTAGATTTATAACCTGGGGGGGGGGGTCAATAACTGGTAAAATATCAAAAACCTAAGAGTTAAACGACGCGTAAGTGTTAAAGTCAGTATCTAATAGTCTTTTGCAAAATGACACAAGTCGCTTCAATCACACCCTGGGACCCGGAGTGGATCCCCGTTAGTACGCCGACCAAAGTTTCTGGAAGTAAGTAAAGTACGTCTGAGGAGGCTCCGAGCAGCCGCATTTGTGGGGCAGGCAAAAGGAATATGAGAGGCATCCTCACGCGTGCCACATCGAATACAGGAGTCGGTAGGGCACAGCCGAAAGCAATTAAGTAAAGCTCTGGTAGGAAGTCTGCCGCATTCGAGCCGTTCGTTACGAATAAAGTATATTGTTAATAGACGGCAGTGGCGTACACAAGGGGGAGGGACACGGGGCACGGCCCCTTCCCGGAAGAAGAAGTTATCTAAAAAATGTCAGCTTTAGCGATGGACGGAAGAACGTTGAAGTTGTCTATCTAAACAAGTTTTGGAACTCATCGTCCCCCCCCCCCCCCAGAAACTATTTCTGGGTGCGCCACTGATCAGACATGGGCAAAACTCGGAGTGAAATTTTGGGAATGATTTTTCCCTTCACTTTATTCACTCTACTTTTCAAAAACCAACTCTACAAGCCGAGTGCCCCTCGGAAAAAAAGAGTGAATCTGGTCAAGGTAATGACTTCCACTCTTTATATTTTTTGCCCTTCACTTTTCTCATTCTACTCTTCGACAATAAAAAACACTCGCGGAGTGCGGCCTCGGAGTAAGAGTGAATCTGGCCAAGGTCACGGAGTTCACTTTTTATTTTGTTTTCTCGACCCGTAATATATCGCGGGAAATTTGAAATTCCGAGCGGTATATTTTAATTTAGTACGAATAATTTTATTTAATCTGACTGAAATCTAACCATCTTATTTTATCGGGTTTTCAACTATTATTGATGAAATCTTAAGCGTCGCAAGGTATTTGTTTTGGGGCAAGGTTATATAGCTAGGACCGCTGAGAGCGGGCCGGCGCACCAGTAAAGGTTTTTCCGGGCCCCATTTTTTTTATAAAATAACGTTGTTTCGTGGGATAAGTATTGTAGTACATTTATATACTTTTAGAATAAGTTGCTTTCGACGATATAAGTATGAAATATCCTATTTTTCTCGATCTGCCTCGTATATACAGACAGACATCAATTTTGGGTTCCGAATTCTCCAATTACGGATTCACTCAGAGACAGAATATCATTAGCTGAAATCGTTCAGCGTCATACTTATAGTTCCAGAGCCCATGACAAAATAAGCATGTGATAAGGTAAACGGTGCGTCAATATATTTTTAAATTAGGTTAGTGATTTGTCACAAAGAACTGTGTGTCTTACGGAGCAAAGTGTGGACTTTCCGGAAAAACGAACCACGTGACGTCACTTCCGGTGACGTTGAAAATTGATATGACCTGATATTGGTATCATTCGATTGGTCTCAACGTGCTCTTACCAAATATCGGTAAATTAACGATCAAATAAGAAACAAGATTAAAAAAATTAATTTTGAGCCTCTCCCAAATTTGCATGTATAAGACAAAATTACAAAAAAGAGCTGAGGGGCTACACAACTTTTTATGTTTTTTTGTAGTTTCTTTATAGAAATGCTACAAACTATATGTATTTGATTTATAAAACGTTTAATGTTTGTCCATTTGTTTATTTAATTTGGTAACACTGGCAATAAAAATTCGAAAGTGCACTCGACGAGTGGTAAAAAATTCAAAGTGCGATAAAAGTAATGTTTTATTACCACTCTTGGGCGAGAGTGATAGTGCAATAAAAAAATTGTTCCAATCCCACTCTTGAGCGAGAGTTGACTAAATTGTGTTTACCCGATTCCCACTCTTGAGCGAGAGTGAACTAAATTATTTTACCCACTACCACTCTTGAGCGAGAGTGAATTAAATTATTATACCCACTACCACTCTTGAGCGAGAGTGAACTAAATTATTTTACCCACTACCACTCTTGAGCGAGAGTGAATTAAATTATTTTACCCACTACCACTCTTGAGCGAGAGTGAACTAAATTATTTTACCCTCCCACTCTTGAGCGAGAGTGAACTGTTAGACAGACGCATATAAAAGTAGCATAAACTGTGTCGAAATCGTGAGTCCTGTACGCGAACTTTGTCCTCCCATTCGCTTTTGTTGTTTTTGTTTACGAGAGAAACTCTACGCAGTTGCTCGCGAGTTACTAAACGAAGTGTATGGCAAATTTATCTTTTGAGTATTAAACTTAGTTCTTTATAGTTAAAACTTTGGTAATTCTTATTTCGAATATATAACTACACCTGTTACGATCCATTATTAACAGGTTATGGGTCCAGTACGCGTAAACTGCGCGTTATAAAGTGAAGAAAGTGATAGTTATTTTTATTCAATCCGATAAACCTTGGTCCTGAAAACCCCGGTCGCTAAGCCTAACGAAGATGGCTACGCAAGGCGAAGAATTCAAGATCAGTCGGTTATCAGCAGAGAAGTCGAATTACAACTCATGGGCCATACGAGTAAAGGCGGCACTCATTAGCAAAGGGCTATGGGAAGCTATTGATCCAGGCTACGGACCTAACATTATTCATCTTGCGAGAATAATGGATTTGCATAGAAAGCTTGAAGCGTGCGGATACGGCTTTACTGATAAAGAAGTTGCATTAATAATGTTATTAGGCCTCCCAAAATCATATGAAAACCTAATATTAACCTTGGAGCATGATATTGCAAATTTAACATCGCAATTGGTCAAGGCAAGATTATCCATCGAAGAGAAGCGACAGTGTAGACGAGACGAAGATAATCAACATTCCGACGAAGGACTACGCGGTGGAAAAGCTCTTATCACGCGTAAAAACACTAATTATAGAAACTCGAAAAACGCGTGGAAGCCGAACGATCGTTTTGTTATTTGTTTTGCTGCGGCGCTGCGGGTCACATAGCGAACGAATGCCCAGAGAGAGAGAAGAATATCTCTACACACAAGCGGGACAAACAAGTCGTCGCAAATAAACAGGAAGACTCGAAAAGGAATGCCGCGAAGATGGTTTCTTGTCACGAGACAGACACAGAGAAGGAGAAACTATCAGCCTGCAGTGTGGCACTCTACCTCAACGAGAAACGAAGAAGCGATGTAAACTTTAACGTCAACTTGTGGTACCTGGACAGTGGGGCAACGGATCACATGTCTTCACGCAGGGATAGCATGAAAAATTTTAATAACACTTTCAAATCATCAGTTGAAGTTGCCAATAGAGAGGTTATACGAGTCGAGGGAAAGGGGGATATGGTATTACACACTGAAATAAACAAGACGTCGCTTAACATCCAGCTGCACAACGTGTTATATGTACCAGAATTAGACGGAAACCTTCTATCCATCGGGCGTATAGAAGAAATAGGATATACGGTAACATTTGAAAATGGCGCGGCCATAATTAAACAACAAGATGGGAAAGCTATATTAAAAGCAACACGAGTCGGTAGACTCTATGCTGTCGAAGAAAAGAATATTAACGAAGTAATTAAAATTGTCAAATCAGCGAAAATTGTTAAGCACGATACTTGGCATAGAAGAATGGGCCATGTCCACGAAGACGCGTTACGCATTTTATTAAAAGAAGATTACACACCACTAGAGAAACCTTGTGAGATCTGTATTTTGGGAAAATTACGAGGGAAGCCATTCCCCAAAAATCAAGCGAAAAGAGCCACACGGCCATTAGAGCTCATACATTCTGACGTCCTGGGAAAAATCGATCCTACTTCAAAAGGTGGTGCGCATTACGTCGTGACATTTGTTGACGACTATTCTCGACGTATTGTAACGTATTTCATGAAATACAAAAGTGAAGCGTTTGATAAGTTCAAACTATTTAAGGAAAATGCGGAAGCTCAATTAGGACTCAAAATTGGCACACTGAGATCGGACAATGGAGGAGAATATATGAGTAGAGAATTCGACGACTACCTAAAGGAAAAAGGCATTAAACACCAACTTACTATTCCAGCGACACCGCAGCAGAATGGAGTCGCCGAACGCGTTAACCAAACGCTACTAGACATGACGAGGTGTTTACTACTGGATTCCGGAATTCCAAGAAATTTCTGGGCTAACGCCCTGAATACGGCGGTTTACTTACGAAACCGATGCCCTTCGAAGTCCATCAAAAATCAACTACCAGAAGAGCTGTGGACTGGACAGCCTACATCACTAGACAACGTACGAGCCTTTGGATGTCGTGTTTGGACGGTCAAAGGAAAACTTGTCAAACGGACGAAACTGGATCCCAAGGCGGAAGAAACCGTCCTCATAGGATATCCTGAAGGAGTTAAAGGGTACAAATTATGGAACTACAAAACAGATAACATATTCGTTAGCCGTGATGTCGTTTTTGATGAACTCACCTATCCTTTGAAAAACGACGCCGAAATACCTCCTTTGACTACCATTACTGCTGAAAATAAAAACATCCAAGATTTTATTTTTGTTAACGAAGATTCGCAAACGGAATCAGATGAAGAAGATAACGTCACAGGATCACAAGAAGATACCGTTGAAGAAAAAGACCATAAAGAGATTGAAGAAAACGCACCTTTGCAGGGGAAGCAATCAACAACTATAATTGATTTGACTGTTCATCCACAAACCAAAACATCAGGAGATAACAGAGAAGAAGGAGTGGTAACACTTCGGCGATCAGAGCGATTAGCGCAAAAACAGCAGAACTGCAAAATGACGCAAGAACGACCAAATCTCAACCTCGATCCGGTAACAGTCAAAGAAGCTTTATCGGGTAACGACGCGGTTGAATGGACAAAAGCAATGACTGACGAAATCAATATTTTGAGAGACAACGAGACATGGACACTCGTACCACGACCGTCAGGACGAAAAATCATTGGATCAAAGTGGATTTTTCGGAAGAAGTATAAACCAGACGGAACCCTTGAAAGGTACAGAGCACGCCTCGTAGCGAAAGGTTTCTCACAAGTCAGCGGTATTGATTACACAGACACATATTCGCCAGTTATGAAAATGAAAAGTTTTCGACTTTTGGTTGCACTTGCTGTGAAACGGAAATGGGTGATTCGACACATAGACATTTCACAATACAAGAAAATATATATATGCACCAACCAGAACTCTTTGTAGAAGAAGGAAAAGAAGACTGGGTATGTCATTTGCAAATAGTTTATATGGGTTGAAACAGTCCGGTCGTGAATGGAATAAGCATTTTGACGCGTTTCTCAAAACGGCAAACTTGACCAGGTCAAAGACAGACCCATGCATTTACTACAATCTCGACGATGGTATTATATTGGGAATATACGTAGATGACACTCCTTTAATCGCTCAAGATGATGAGACAGCCGATCATTTCATAAAGAAGTTAAAAGACGCTTTCGACATACATGACTTAGGCTTTGCAGAAAACGTGTTGTCCATTAGCATTACTAAAAACGAAGACGGATCATTATCATTAAGCCAAAAGACATACATCGAAAAATTGTTACAAACATTTGGAACGAGCAATTGTAAAGGGATAAAAACACCATTGGACATCAGTATTAAATTGACCAAACCATCTGACGAAGAATGGGCAAATGAAGAAAGCAATAACGACAACGTGCCATACAGACAGGCAGTGGGTAGTATCTTATACCTAGCAAGTATGACCAGACCTGATTTGTCGTTTCCCGCCACGTATCTTAGTCAATTCAATGAGCGATTCTCCACAGAACACTGGACAAGTGTGAAGCATGTCCTTCGTTACATTCAAAAAACAAAGGACTATAAACTAGTGTTTAACCACAATTCAGAGGGCCTCAAGGCATACAGCGACGCTGATTGGGCGAGAGATCAAACAGATAGGAAATCCTACAGTGGATATATTTTTATGGTAGGCGGCACCGCTATTTCATGGTGTAGTAGAAAACAAAAGACAACCGCTCTATCAACCGTCGAAGCAGAGTATTTGGCAATGTGCGAAGCGACCAAAGAAATGCTTTGGATAACTAGCATATTAACAGAACTGGGCGAGAAGAACTTGGTAGAGATATCACCAATAATCCACGTTGACAATCAAGGAGCGATGTGTTTGGCAAAGAACCCAGTTAGTTCTGACAGAAGTAAACACATCGACATAAAACATTTCTTCCTCAGAGAAATGGTTGACGAAGGTAAAGTCGCTTTCAATTATGTCGCAACTGAAAACAAGCTGGCCGACATGTTTACAAAACCACTCGGTGCATCGCACTTGAAAGAACATTGTGAACATTTTGGTCTTCGCTTGGACTAACACTACATCGACAAGGGGAAGTGTTAGACAGACGCATATAAAAGTAGCATAAACTGTGTCGAAATCGTGAGTCCTGTACGCGAACTTTGTCCTCCCATTCGCTTTTGTTGTTTTTGTTTACGAGAGAAACTCTACGCAGTTGCTCGCGAGTTACTAAACGAAGTGTATGGCAAATTTATCTTTTGAGTATTAAACTTAGTTCTTTATAGTTAAAACTTTGGTAATTCTTATTTCGAATATATAACTACACCTGTTACGATCCATTATTAACATGAACTAAATTATTTTACCCACTACCACTCTTGAGCGAGAGTGAACTAAATTATTTTACCCACTACCACTCTTGAGCGAGAGTGAACTAAATTATTTTACCCACTCCCACTCTTGAGCGAGACTGAATTAAATTATTTCACCCACTACCACTCTTGAGCGAGAGTGAACTAAATTATTTTACCCACTACCACTCTTGAGCGAGAGTGAACTAAATTATTTTACCCACTCCCACTCTTGAGCGAGAGTGAACTAAATTATTTTACCCACTACCACTCTTGAGCGAGAGTGAATTAAATTATTTTACCCACTACCACTCTTGAGCGAGAGTGAACTAAATTATTTTACCCACTCCCACTCTTGAGCGAGAGTGAATTAAATTATTTTACCCACTACCACTCTTGAGCGAGAGTGAACTAAATTATTTTACCCACTACCACTCTTGAGCGAGAGTGAACTAAATTATTTTACCCACTACCACTCTTGAGCGAGTGTGAATTAAATTATTTTACCCTCTACCACTCTTGAGCGAGAGTGAACTAAATTATTTTACCCACTACCACTCTTGAGCGAGTGTGAATTAAATTATTTTACCCTCTACCACTCTTGAGCGAGAGTGAACTAAATTATTTTACCCACTCCCACTCTTGAGCGAGAGTGAACTAAATTATTTTACCCACTACCACTCTTGAGCGAGAGTGAATTAAATTATTTTACCCACTACCACTCTTGAGCGAGAGTGAATTAAATTATTTCACCCACTACCACTCTTGAGCGAGAGTGAATTAAATTATTTTACCCACTACCACTCTTGAGCGAGAGTGAACTAAATTATTTTACCCACTCCCACTCTTGAGCGAGAGTGATTTGTTAGAAACCAGTCTACTATTGGATGATCTGGCTTTATACTCATTTTTAATGTTTTTACTCAGAGTTTCACGCATTGATTTTTAGTTGGAAGACCTATCGCTCCCAATACGTCGCATCCTTTTATAATGTTTCCAAATTTGTTAGGATTTAACTTTATAGCCCCAAATTTTGAAGGACGTTTTATAATTTTTTTTTACCAAATAGCAGTCCATCGGTCGTTTGTATCCACTTTTATTCAAATATATATGGGTTTCGTGCGTTGTAGAAATTTTGGGGAGACGTAACGACGTCTATAAAATCGAGTTTGAAATTAAATTTGTTAAAGTTTCTGCTCAAAGTTTTAGCCTAGAAATATTAAACTCCAAATGTGGTCGCATATTTTTTCACACATAGTTGACAGGTCAAATAACGATTTAATAATAAAATTGTTGGGTTTGACATCGTACCTTGACAGAAATGTAAAAAAAAAAGTAATTTAATTTAGAATATCAATAAATATAAATTGGTTAGGCCCCTAACGATGTTCAGCTGAGACGAGCCATTGATAGACTGAATTTGAAGAACAGTGTTGGTTCAGGGTCCCCAAAGCTAGGACGGGGACCCGTGAGAGAAAGGCTAGAAATCATCTCGATTTGGTTTTTCACCTTAATTTTAAATTAATAGATCCTTGATCGAGAAAACGTCCTCCTCGTATTTATTCTTGAATTTAAAGATTTTCCATTTATTACAGATAGATGGCGAGCGCGAAGTTAAGTGATGTATTAATGTTTTAGTATTTTACTGGCAGCTCTGAATTGTTAGTTTACTCTTAAATGTTAGTGCGTTCTTCACAAGTCCTACAGTATTATATTTTATATTACGCATTGAAAAAGGAGACAACGCAACAATATTAAAATACTAATTAATATCTGAGTCGGAGAAAATAGGATCATCAATTTTATTTACAAAGCGTAATAATATAGGAATATCCAGTAAAAGCTAATTTATTATTATTATTAATATTTCTATAAAATCTACAAAATATTTTATGAATCTTATAATTTGAATAACATAACATTTGGTGTATATACTTTGAAGTTTGTTAAGTTTCTCCTTGTTTGAATATTGTCATAAAAAACCTCCAATTGTACCAATTGTAATTTTGTAAATAAGGAAAATATATTTTGGAAAAAAGCTCAAATACAGCGGTGGGCACCCTAGGGTGTCAGCCTGCTCGATGACAAGTGGGCCTTATTGGCTCCCATGGAATGCCCTTCCTCTTAAACATAAGAGAACGTGTTCCACATGGTGACCCCCTGATCTGACAACCAATATTTCTAAACCCAGTCCGCCGCTGCCCAAATATATTATATCGGCACATTTTACAAATCAGAACGATTAAAAACTCTTTTATAAAGGGCAATTTTGATATCCGGCGTGGGGCCCAAAATTGGTCGTTACGCCACTCAGTGGGGGCCTTGAAGCCCCAACGGGATCCCAGTCGATGAGTTTCGATTAAATTGAAAAAAAAATCCCGAAAAAAACGTTTGGGAATTAAACTATTGTAATAAAAGCGAATAATGAGGAAATTCCTTATTTGTGTTTGAAATTGGCGCCACGAGCGTACACGTGTACTTTCAAACATCTCCCCACGAAACTTCAAAATATCTCCCCACGAAACTTCAAAATATCTCCACAACGATCGTATTTTTCTACCCCCACCCAGAGGCACGGAGAGAGGCACGGTGGGCGAAGGCCTCGGGTAAAGCCTACGCTGGCTCGTGGGGGTATGAAAAATACGCACGTTGTGGAGATAAATTTTAAAACGTTACAAAGATAAACTTTTCGAAGTTACAGAGAGAGATGTTTGAAAGTTCTCGTGGGGAGTAGTCATGCGCTCTCGGCGCGGCAAATTCGAAATTTAAAACGAAACATTAAAGTATTTCCCCACGAGACATAAATATATTTCCCCACGAGACAAAATATATTTCTCCACGAGACAAAATATATTTATCCACGAGACAATAAACCATCTCCCCACGAGACAAAGACATCTCCCCACGAGACTTCGACATCTCCCCACGAGACTAAGACATCTCCCCACGAGATTAAGACAACTCCCCACGAGACTTCGACATCTCCCCACGAGACTAAGACATCTTCCCACGAGACTTCGACATCTCCCCACGAGACTAAGACATCTCCCCACGATACTACGACATCTCCCCACGAGACTAAGACATCTCCCCACGAGACTTCGACATCTCCCCACGAGACTAAGACATCTCCCCACGAGACTTCGACATCTCCCCACGATACTAAGACATCTCCCCACGAGACTAAGACATCTCCCCACGATACTAAGACATCTCCCCACGAGACTAAGACATCTCCCCACGAGACAAAGACATCTCCCCACGAGACTAAGGCATCTCCCCACGAGACTAAGACATCTCCCCACGAGACTAAGCCATCTCCCCACGAGACTAAGACAACTCCCCACGAGACTAAGGCATCTCCCCACGAGGCTTCGACATCTCCCCACGAGACTTCGACATCTCCCCACGAGACTAAGACATCTCCCCACGAGACTAAGACATCTCCCCCCGATACTTCGACATCTCCCCACGAGACTAAGACATCTCCCCACGAGACTAAGACATCTCCCCACGAGACTAAGGCATCTCCCCACGAGACTAAGCCATCTCCCCACGAGACTAAGACAACTCCCCACGAGACTAAGGCATCTCCCCACGAGACTAAGACATCTCCCCACGGGACTAAGACATCTCCCCACGAGACAAAGGCATCTCCCCACGAGACTAAGACATCTCCCCACGAGACTAAGACATCTCCCCACGAGACTAAGAGATCTCCCCACGAGACTAAGACATCTCCCCACGAGACTAAGGCATCTCCCCACGAGACTAAGACAACTCCCCACGAGACTAAGGCATCTCCCCACGAGACTAAGACATCTCCCCACGAGACTTCGACATCTCCCCACGAGACTAAGACATCTCCCCACGAGACTAAGACATCTCCCCACGAGACTAAGACATCTCCCCCCGATACTTCGACATCTCCCCACGAGACTAAGACATCTCCCCACGATAATAAGACATCTCCCCACGAGACTAAGACATCTCCCCACGATACTAAGACATCTCCCCACGAGACTAAGACATCTCCCCACGGGACTAAGACATCTCCCCACGAGACAAAGGCATCTCCCCACGAGACTAAGACATCTCCCCACGAGACTAAGACATCTCCCCACGAGACTTCGACATCTCCCCACGAGACTTCGACATCTCCCCACGAGACTAAGACATCTCTCCCCGATACTTCGACATCTCCCCACGAGACTAAGACATCTCCCCACGAGACAAAGACATCTCCCCACGAGACTAAGGCATCTCCCCACGAGACTAAGACATCTCCCCACGAGACAAAGACATCTCCCCACGAGACTAAGGCATCTCCCCACGAGACTAAGACATCTCCCCACGAGACTAAGCCATCTCCCCACGAGACTAAGACAACTCCCCACGAGACTAAGGCATCTCCCCACGAGACTAAGACATCTCCCCACGAGACTAAGACATCTCCCCACGAGACTAAGCCATCTCCCCACGAGACTAAGACAACTCCCCACGAGACTAAGGCATCTCCCCACGAGACAAAGACATCTCCCCACGAGACTAAGGCATCTCCCCACGAGACTAAGACATCTCCCCACGAGACTAAGGCATCTCCCCACGAGACAAAGACATCTCCCCACGAGACTAAGGCATCTCCCCACGAGACTAAGACATCTCCCCACGAGACTAAGGCATCTCCCCACGAGACTAAGACATCTCCCCACGAGACTAAGCCATCTCCCCACGAGACTAAGACAACTCCCCACGAGACTAAGGCATCTCCCCACGAGACTAAGACATCTCCCCACGAGACTAAGCCATCTCCCCACGAGACTAAGACAACTCCCCACGAGACTAAGGCATCTCCCCACGAGACTAAGACATCTCCCCACGAGACTAAGACATCTCCCCACGAGACAAAGACATCTCCCCACGAGACAAAGACATCTCCCCACGAGACTAAGGCATCTCCCCACGAGACTAAGCCATCTCCCCACGAGACTAAGACAACTCCCCACGAGACTAAGACATCTCCCCACGAGACTAAGACAACTCCCCACGAGACTAAGACATCTCCCCACGAGACTAAGACATCTCCCCACGGGACTAAGACATCTCCCCAGGAGACAAAGACATCTCCCCACGAGACTAAGACATCTCCCCACGAGAGAAAAGCATCTCTCCGCCAGACGGTTTATAATTTTGTCCCGTTTGGCGTGCCATACATAACAGCAAGAATGAAACTTTCTATTGTTTTAATGCTGACTTTCTGGCAGAACCATTTTCAACACTGTTAGACACTGTTAGACACTGTGCTGAACCAAATCTTGTATGCGCAACCTCTTAAAATCAGATAGGTTTTTTTTATAATTGTAATACTTATTTTTGTTATGTCAGTTGTGCAAACATTAAGTGCAGATGTAAACCTATCATCATAAAAAGAGGATGTAACTAGAATTGGTTGCTACCGTCTTGTTTAAAATTTAAAACTCAATAAAGCAATGTTTGAAAACCAAGTTATATAGTAAGTGGTATGTCTAAAATCACACAATTATTCTACCACGAATATCGAACAGCATCGGGTGTTCTGGCATACATATGAATTATTATGCTTCCGATATTTTTCGACTGTCTTATCCAGTTTAAACGCGCATTCCCAAACACAATTAGTGGATTGAGTCAAGAGCAGATTGTAGAAACTGTACTGGTGGAGTTCTATATTCATGGTTGAAATGTAATCATTTGAGTTACAAGTCTCTAAGCGCCCGTTAAAGAGACATTTTCAAATGTCTCGTTAAATTACGAGACCCACACTACAGTAAGCAAAACGCGTTCCATTGACATTGTAACGATACCAGAGCAGTACCTAGACCAAAGGGTGCCCTGGGCAAAAAATCAAAATGGCGCCCTCATCAGACCTGGGCAAAATCACATTTTCAGTTTAATATCGTGAGCGTTCAAGCCGGAAAAACTCGCTCACTTTTGGAATTAACTATTGAAAACGTAGAGTAGATTATGCATATAGAAGAGAGATCTCATTCAATCTGAGACAGATGAATTTCGCACTGGCAATAATTGTTCTCACTACTGCAAGAAAACCATCCTAGGCTAAGAAGCGATTCGCTTAGGGCCCCAACGAAAAGAGATCACGCTCACTGGCAGCCGCTGAAATTACAAACGAAAGAGCGACGCGTTCACTGGCAGCCGCTGAAATTACATACGAAAGAGCGACGCGTTCACTGACAGCCGCTAAAATGACATACGAAAGAGCGACGCGTTCACTGGCAGCCGCTGAAATTACAAACGAAGGAGCGACGCGTTCATTGGCAGCAGCTGAAATTACAAACGAAGGAGCAACGCGTTCACTGGCAGCCGCTGAGTTTACAAACGAAGGAGTGACTTTCGGGGTACGTTCAGTAACGCAAATCTGGGAAAAATCGGTTTTTACTTGATGTTTGCTTGATGAGCGCTTGTCGTCATAGTGACGTATGAAGTTACTGAACGGTGTTATTTCTAGTCAGCGCTGTTTAACGTTCCGACATCAAAAAAACCTTCTCTCCGAGATGGTTTTTTGATGAGCATCGGATGCCCATCGCGTGACGTCAAATCGAAAACGTGAAAAATCGTACAGTAACAAAATGTTGGCATCAATTACTCAGCGATGTTTTTGATGAGCGTTACTGAACGTACCCACGGCTTGAACAAAAGTTGCCTGGTTCAATGGCAGCCACTGACAGCGCTCCAAACAAGTTATCGCAAACGAAGTCTCTCGCACTTTTCCATCACAGCCAGAAAAAAACTCAAACAGTGGTTATTAGGTCACGTTCACTGCCAACCACTCACGGGGCAGCACGCGAAGTTATGGACAGCGGAGGGACGTCTCGGTCGGTTTAAACGGCGTTAAATGCGTTTCCCTGAAAAACCTGAAGATTCTTGGAATAAACTTTACTGGAAAGGCTTTATTACCATCCTTTTTAGAACCTTGGTCACACTTCCACCTCCAAATAGCTTCAAAGCGCTTTAAAACGCGTGCTTAGATGTTTTTAATGCGTTCACACTTGCCTGAAACCGATTCAAAGCGTTTGAACGCGCTATATAGTGACGTCGCGCAAACGGTTTTACATTTGAATGTTGGTTTCTATTGTCCCAAGCAAATGTTAGGAATAAATTCAGAACTCCAAAATCTTTTTAATAATAGTCGGTGTCGCCACGAATATATAAACGATTATGGAACAATATTAACCCGGGTTATAAAGGTATTTATAGGATTTGGGTATTTACCGAGAGGCTAACCACTTTCTGAAAATCTGTACACCGATTACATAAATATGAAAATGAGTACAGCCTTTGGTAGTACTCACTTACGTAATCATTTTAGTGCTGTCAAAGCTACAGGCTTGTACACCGATTGCGAGGAGTGATCAGCCCCTCGGTATTTACCCGGGTAAGTACCCAAGATATAAATACCCGGGTATTTTACATAACTAGTTCAAAGTGTCTTACTTATTAGTTTCTTAAGGCCATATGTTGAAAGCGACGGGAAGTGTCACACTTATTTGGTAATTTGAGCCATAAGTTGAAACTGTCACACTTAATAATTAGTTTTGGACATATTTTGAAAGCGTTTGATGCGAAATAGCTAAAAAACTCACTTAAAAAATTTCTTCTACGGGACTGTAAACCAAGGTAGTATTTGTCTAGAATTAACTAACATTCAAATCCAATTGAACTTCAGAAATGTATGGAATTTTAAAGTCAAAATAGCCAAAAGCAATAAAATTGACGGTCATTAGCATTAAAATGGATTGTGATATAGGGCTGTTCACAAATTACGTAAAGCCGTAAGGGGGAGGGGGTTTGATCAAGTGTTACTAAATGTGAAATAACGAAAAAAGGAGAAAAACACCGTATTGAAAATTAGAAAATCTCTGTACTTGGTCAAATATCCCTTCTTGGCGGTACGAGATTTAATAAATTAATAATTAAATATCGTACCTAGAGGTGTCAACGAGCCGAGCAAACTCGCGAGGGCTCGCAACTCGACATGTTCGACGTGAATCGAACCGAAACGACCTAAGAATAAGAATCGAGCGAAAACTTATCGAGCCGAGTTCTAAAGCTGGCTCGTTAATCAGAATAAAACGAGCCGATTCACTATCCGAGCCTATGTCATATCGAGCGAACAACGAGTCGAGTTAGTTTATGGGCAAGCGATCCACGAGTCGAGATAGTTTCTTGGCGAGCGAGGAAACAAGTCGAGCTAACTTCTTTGCAAGCGAGCAACGAGTTGAGCTAGTTTCTTGGTAAACGCATCAACCTACGAGCTAAAACGTTGAGCCCTGAAACGAATCGAGCTTGAAAATTCTTAGGAATCGATTTTTACCTCTCCGAGGGGACAAAGTCCCCTAGGAGGGGTTATACAACGACCGTGTCTGTCTGTGGGTCTGTGGGTGGGTCTGTGGGTGGGTCTGTCTGTCTGTCAGGACTGCGAACGCGTTCGCATTTTCGGTGCAAAGTGTAATCACTGCGTACGCAGTTTCTCAAAGGGTTGGCAAAACCACCGTGTGACGGTGAGCGTTAACGGATGCATTTGCAGTTTGGTTTGGATGGTGTTTTTCGCTCACCGTCGTGACGGTTTGGTGTATTACGTTTTTGTAATGTTTATGCGTAGGTTGTGAGTGTTGAATTTGTTGTGTTTGTGTTCTGATGGTTGTGCATGTTGAGTCTGTTGTGTTTATATAGGCGTTTTCTCTCCAACTTCTTCTTAATGACTTTGGGACGGACCGAATGCTGAGTGTAATGCTACATCTCAACGTCCAATGGCAGGGTTTCCACCAGTTGTACACGGTATTCGTCTTAGTATCAATTTGCGATCGCATCGGGCGGGATTTGAACCCGAGACCTCCTGATTGACAGGCGGACGTTCTACCACAGAACCACCGACACTTGTTACGCCTTATTGAAAATTAGACCTTCAGCTTTATCGGAAGCGTATTTAATAGAGTACGAAATTTTGGTTTAATTGAAATAGAATTGAAATTGAAATTATTGCATCGAAGAAATTCTAATTTAGCGTTTCTCTATTGATTAAAAACAAATGCGCCACCCAGGTTTCGAACCCAGACCATACGGCTTGGCAGTCGAGCGCTCTACCACAGAACCACCGATAGCTGCTTAGATTCACTGAAATTAAGACAGGCATCGTAAGCATAATAGGTAATAAAGTCTTTTTTTATTAATGAATTTATGAAGGCCTAATCTGGTATTTTTTAAAGGTTAAATCTTGTTTTAGCGCAGTCAGCCGAGATTAGAGGGTTAAAGGGTAGACCCTGTGGGTGGTCCACTTTCTTAACGACCTATATATAGTTCTGTTAATTTAAAGGAGATAATTTAACGTTAATTGCTTTAAGAGGTGGCGGTTAGTCAAGTGGCTCTCTGTGCTTTGTTGATGGTAAGGTTTTTGCTTCTTGTAAATACATTTGGTGTGGATATTTGGATATCTACGATTTCTAACGCAGTCAATGATTTCTTGGGTGTGCGAGTCATTATATGATATTAGAATTGGACGGCATTGGTCTTTTTCATGTGGTATGCGTCACAACGTCAACAGGAAGTGAACGAGTCGTCCACTACCAGATATCTACGGTATCTTCATCAAGGGCGAGTGTTGAAATAAAATGAGCGTTAAAGATGCGGCAAGTATTTCGTAAGCGAGTAATTCCAAAAAGCCTCTGTAGATATTTCTTTCATTAAAATTTGCTTCGTATTATATTTAACTGATAAACTTGTTCTGTAAAAGGGTTTAATTCAATTGTGCATTGTTATAGTACGTCTAACTTACTGTTGTAACTACTTAACTTATGATATTCTGAATAAATTAAAATTGGTCGTTTCGTCTCAATTATTTTAATTATAATTAAAATTTTATACCGGGCGGGATAGAAATGGGTTAATATTTTTAACAAATAACTCTAAATTGCGGAGATATATCTTTAAGGGTTATCTCGAGAAATTAATACCACTAGGGACAATTCTACCGAGGAGAGGTATATTTTGGCTTGCCAACTTGTTTTTTATGCGAGCGGTACATGAGTTAACTCGTGTACCGCTCGCGAAAAAACTCTAATTTTTCTGTGAAAGAATACACTATTGTGTTTCAAAAGCTAGCTAAACAAGCGCGAAATAAACTTCACAACATCATCATTCATCAATACTAATAATAATATTTAATTTTAATTTTACACAAGATAAAAAACAAAGTTACCAGTGGAGCGTACCTAGAGGATTGCGCCGCCGCTAAACGCCGCCACCACCGATAATTTTGATCGCACATTAAATCACTAAAACAAACGTTTTACAAATTGAGTCAGTCTCGTGTGTTTTCCAGCTGCTGAGCTACATTTGTAATTTCCTTCCCCTCACCCATTTTCCTTCTTCCCCGGTTTTCATCAGTTAGTTAGTTCTTATCTCCGCCGCCAGAGCGCAAATATTCGGGAACGGGGCGTCACTGTGCGAAGTACATTAATTAGTCTATGGAAGGACTAGTAAGAGTTGGTATTTGCCCTTGCCCTTCTGACCGCGTGTTTTTTAAACTGTCGCTACAAGAAGTAGCTCTGAAATTTATACAAACGCCGGCGTACGCCGCCGCCGCCGGTATATTTTGAGTCAAACGCCGCCGCCGACCAATATCAGATCGGCACAGGCCTCTAAGTGTACCACTGCTACTGCTAGGACTTAAATTATTAGTATTTACCAAATTATCAGTGGAGTGCACCACTGCTAGAACGCGTAAATTCATAACAAACAAGTTGGCAAGCCAAAATATACCTCTCCTCGGAAGAATTGTCCCTAGTGGTATTAATTTCTCGAGATAACCCTTAAAGATATATCTCCGCAATTTAGAGTTATTTGTTAAAAATATTAACCCATTTCTATCCCGCCCGGTATAAAATTTTTATTATAATTAAAATAATTGAGACGAAACGACCAATTTTAATTTATTCAGAATATCATAAGTTAAGTAGTTACAACAGTAAGTTAGACGTACTATAACAATGCACAATTGAATTAAACCCTTTTACAGAACAAGTTTATCAGTTAAATATAATACGAAGCAAATTTTAATGAAATAAATATCTACAGAGGCTTTTTGGAATTACTCGCTTACGAAATACTTGCCGCATCTTTAACGCTCATTTTATTTCAACACTCGCCCTTGATGAAGATACCGTAGATATCTGGTAGTGGACGACTCGTTCACTTCCTGTTGACGTTGTGACGCATACCACATGAAAAAGACCAATGCCGTCCAATTTCCAATATCATATAATGACTCGCACACCCAAGAAATCATTGACTGCGTTAGAAATCGTAGATATCCAAATATCCACACCAAATGTATTTACAAGAAGCAAAAACCTTACCATCAACAAAGCACAGAGAGCCACTTGACTAACCGCCAGCTTTTAAAGCAATTAACGTTAAATTATCTCCTTTGAATTAACAGAACTATATATAGGTCGTTAAGAAAGTGGACCACCCACAGGGTCTACCCTTTAACCCTCTAATCTCGGCTGACTGCGCTAAAACAAGATTTAACCTTTAAAAAATACCAGATTAGGCCTTCATAAATTCATTAATAAAAAAAGACTTTATTACCTATTATGCTTACGATGCCTGTCTTAATTTCAGTGAATCTAAGCAGCTATCGGTGGTTCTGTGGTAGAGCGCTCGACTGCCAAGTCGAATGGTCTGGGTTCGAAACCTGGGTGGCGCATTTGTTTTTAATCAATAGAGAAACGCTAAATTAGAATTTCTTCGATGCAATAATTTGAATTTCAATTCTATTTCAATTAAACCAAAATTTCGTACTCTATTAAATACGCTTCCGATAAAGCTGAAGGTCTAATTTTCAATAAGGCGTAACAAGTGTCGGTGGTTCTGTGGTAGAACGTCCGCCTGTCAATCAGGAGGTCTCGGGTTCAAATCCCGCCCGATGCGATCGCAAATTGATACTAAGACGAATACCGTGTACAACTGGTGGAAACCCTGCCATTGGACGTTGAGAGGTAGCATTACACTCAGCACTCGGTCCGTCCCAAAGTCATTAAGAAGAAGTTGGAGAGAAAACGCCCATATAAACACAACAGACTCAACATGCACATCCATCAGAACACAAACACAACAAATTCAACACTCACAACCTACGCATAAACATTACAAAAACCGTAATACACCAAACCGTCACGACGGTGAGCGAAAAAACACCATCCAAACCAAACCGCAAATGCATCCGTTAACGCTCACCGTCACACGGTGGTTTTGCCAACCCTTTGAGAAACTGCGTACGCAGTGATTACACTTTGCACCGAAAATGCGAACGCGTTCGCAGTCCTGACAGACAGACACACCCACAGACCCACCCACAGACCCACCCACAGACAGACACGGTCGTTGTATAACCCCTCCTAGGGGACTTTGTCCCCTCGGAGAGGTAAAAAGCTTAGACATAAGAAATTACCATAAAAGTATTAGAGCCGGTTCAGGAGCCGGTTTAAAACATTTGGAGCTGGAGCCGCGGCTCCAGAACCGGCTCCGGCTTTCACCGGAACTAAATCCGGAGCCGACTGGAGCCGATAGGGTTTAATTTGGAGATGTAGCCGGAGCCATGCGGAGCACTAATAGAGACGTAAGTCTGAAATGCGCATGCTTGTAGCGTCATAATTGTAAAAAGACCTCGTCCCTAATATTCTGCGGCACATGCGCAGTTTCCAACTCTGTTCCTCAAAACTAGGAGGGGGAAGGAATTTGGGGGAAATTATAGAACTATCCCGGCCGCTAGCTTCTACCCCACAGTACCTCTCCACGGTCTTAGTGCTCCCTGCTCAGCGATAATCATGGATGGTGATGAATATATAAAACTTTTTGTATAGCTGGCCTTTATTTTAGCACTTTCACCTCGCAGCAAGAGGAGCCGGGTTCGATCCCAGCTTGTCGCACTGGGTGAAAACTCGGAACAACTCCTTCTGCGTTGAGTTTGCAAGTTCTCTCCCCACTGGTCTAAGGGGCTTTCTTTTGGTTTCTCCTTCCATAAAAACTTGTTGTGGTTAACGGTAATAGTGTAGGGAGCTGTTGGCTCGCGTGGCTTGCAGGGCTTGCCGCCACCACCCCCCTACGCATTGTAACCCGGCCACCTGAATAAAAGGCTTTAAAAGTCGCTCGATGACTTAGGCCTAAGGTAGTGCCTTGGGTATAAGTTAGAAGAAACCACCTATGGACTGTGAGAAGGATGATAAAATACGCGAAAAAGTAGATTAGTCTATAATTTAAAGGGATAATATAGCTAAATCCTAAACAAATTGGAAGAAATTAAAAATCTTACTAATAACTCGTACCAAACAAAACGCGAAACTCAGATCAAATAGATCTTCGAATTATTAACTAAATTAAAAATAAATAAAATAGCCAGATAGCCCGCACGGTACTGATGCGTTCCAAATAGAACGAAACGGGTCTACTGTTGGAATTTCTGGCTATTTTATTTATTTTTAATTAAGTTTATTACTCGAAGATCTATTTTATCCGAGTTTCGCGTTTTTTGTTTGCTCGAAGACCTATTGGTACGAGTTATTAGTAAGTTTTTTAATTTCTTCAAATTCGTTTAGGATTTAGCTATATTATCCCTTTAGATTATGGACTAAAATACTTTTTCCCGTATTTTATCATCCTTGGGTATAAGCCTAGCTGATTATTATGTATTCATTTCATTAGTGTATCAACCTTCGCCGTTTTAGGCACAGGCGAGTGAGCGAGGCAACTTCCTCGGGGCCCGCACCAAAAATAAAAAATGGTTTTCAAAACTACTAGATCCAGGATGTTATTTCCAATTAAAAAATTGACGAGGGTGCATATTTTTAGAAATATTTGATTATTTGGTAACACTGATTATGTGTGTTGGTCACACTTATGAAATGGAAACTCTGGAAGACTAGATTTCGGTAGATATCTGTGAAATGTTCTAGACAAACTGTTTCAGTATATAAATTCTGCAAATGCAAATATTGTAAGATCAGTGATGTTCATATTTGAGTGGTTGCAACTCTGTTAGGGAGGGCCCACAGAGGCCCACACCACAAGTTTGCCTTGGGGCCCAAATTTGGTTAAAACGGCCTTTTAGCTAGGGTCGGATTGGGTACGTAAAGTCTCAGGGGGAAGTTGTTGTAGTCAACAGTAGAGTTTTTAGTTCCAAACAAGGGCGCCAAAACTGCTTCTTGAAACCACGGCACAGGGGCGATCTCATTCGTCCTATTGGTCAGTGTGACCCTGAATTTAGTGGCCTAAATTGAAGTCTCTGTACATAACAAAGACCTTTAACGGTCTTATATCCTAATTCTTTTAAACAGTAATTTTTGTCTGCTTTTAGCGAGTCTTAAACGAAACGAGCGCGACTCAAATAGGGTTTGGTGAGCTAAGACGCCACCCAAGTCGAACTCGAGCCGAGTCAGTTTATTTCGATCCTTTGCCGAACCAAGGGTTGTATACCATTGAACCGAATCCCGTTCGACCGAATCCCATTGAACCGAAAAGTATTTTCGTTTATAGCCCAACATGGCGGGATTCAGTTGAATGGGAAATTTAAATCTGGTTCGTTTTTACTTAGGGTAGGTTAGTTCAGGTTTGGTTAGGTTAGGTTAGGTTAGGTTAGTTCAGGTGGGGTTAGGTTAGGTTAGGTTAGGTTGGGTAAGGTTAGGTTGGGTAAGGTTAGGTTGGGTTAGGTTAGATATGGTAGGCAACTATTTCACGTCGGGTCTTATCAAGGTTATTTTCCAAAATTAAACCCGGAAAATATCAAATTTCATGGAAAAAGGTCTAAAAATACACATCGGTACGAAATAATAAATATTTAAGACATAGTTTAGTCCAAATTAGATATACTATCGTCACGTAACCTACGATATATAAATATGTATCACTAACGGTATATTGAATGAAAACCGCGCAAAACGCGGTTTTCGGTCGATTGGAATTCGGTTGAATGGTACATTCGGACGAATGGGATTTCGGTCCAATGGTCTACAATCGAACCAAGCCATAAACGAGCTGAGCACGTATCGAGTCGAGCGTAAACTGAGCCGATCCAACTTCGAGTCGACCTCGAAACTCGACTCGGCTCGCTCATTGACACCTCTAATCGTACCGAGAAGAACGCATATTTGCCGAAGTACATACAGCGTTTTCTAAATAAATTTTATGTTTTACCCTTTGGTCGTTATTTATCAATTTACTCACCGTTGGTGGCTTTTTTCTTTGCTACTGAATGTGACTCTGGGAAGGGAAGAGTTAAACAAAATGTTACGTCACATATCATAATTTAATATCGGCATTTAAATTATCAATTAATTTAAATTACAGTAGCAATTTATTACTTGTTTTCTCATTTATAATAGAACAGGGACGCGTCAGCTGTTTTTTGCGCCGTAGGCAAACTCTTCACACCGGGCCCCATACTAATTTTTTTCTTAAATAGTTCTTTATCGTTTGAATACAACACCTGGTGGAATATTTTCAAACTAGGCAGGGAAATATGGGAAATAACATTTTTTCCAGAGTCTTTACGAATATCTAATAAATGTCGTCTGCTCACGTCTGCTTTGCTGCAAATTCGGTTGAAGCCTTGGAGGTAAAATGTAGATACCCATAATGCAATTCATTATGCTCACAAGTCGCATTGTTGACTTAGCCCAAATATCTAACAAAAATTATGATTGTAATAACAGCAATAAAATTTGATTTTGATTTGATTCAGTTCCCCAGTAGATGGCGCATTTCAAACGATGTAAATTATAGGCAAGAATGTATTTATTTATTATTAGGAAGAATGATTATGTTGCGACAACCGCCGGGCACATTGAACGCCTTTCCCCCGTCTCGCGCGGGGGGGGAAAGACAAAACGTCACCGGCGTTTTATTTCCATCGCGTTAGGTGACGTAAATTTTAAGCAGCCAATGAAATACCGGGGCTATTCGTTATATTTTAAGCGGAGGAGCGTACTGGGGGGACCAATGGGTGCATTGAGAGAAAGGCTAAAAACCGTCTCGACATAGACATTCTCCCTAGGTATAAATAAATACATTCTTGTTATAGGCTAGTATTACTGTAAAAGAAAAGTAGGAAACTTTCCATTCAGAACTCAAAATCCGGGTGGATCGGGTCCCTTCGTGATATGCGGTCCCTAGGCAATTGCCTATATTGCCTAGGCGGCCTTTCTTGGAGCAGAAATTTATCTAATTTTGAAATTAATTCAATATTTTGGAGGTTAATGGTTTTATTACAATCAAGGGCGTAGGAGCGCTTGTTACGTAATATCTCCATTTGTTACTCTTTGTTACGTTTCAAATAATCTACATTATAACATTATATTCTAACAATATTTAAAGTTCTAAAGCAAATTGTTGAATTCTACCAACCTCGCAGTTGGGTAGCGATAGCATAGGGCCAGGGGCCCTTTTCATTTAACTTTATTGAGGTTTGGGAAGAAGTTTGGAAACGTGATCTGAGAGAGCATTTGTGGATATTCTTGCACCACAACCTCAGTAACAAATTTTTAAGTCGTTCGAAACCTATCGGGACAGTGACACGAGATATTATCAGTATGTATCAAATGGCCAATAGATATTTACCTTTCGAGACATGAAAGGCGCCTATCTATACTGCAACGCCACGGTTTTGATCTACATATTCTTAGGGGTATTACATAATAACCACAATATCGACGCCTGTTTAACCTACTTTTTGGTTTTATTTTAGGTCAACAAATCGATTTTATAGGCTTCATAGCACCCTCTTCGAAACATAATTGTCTAAAAAGGAGACACCTTATATTAGTGACTGCACCAGGATATTCAAGAATATTCTGGTGCAGTCACTGGACACCCAAAACCATAATCAAAATATAACGAAATTGAATCAACCCATACTTCCTTTAGAAATATAAATAAAACTTAAAGGAATCGAAAAGTAACCGCAAAATGTGTTTGCTATTTTTTATCTTCTGGGCCGCTTGGTAGAAATTTGGGGTCACTTTCCATTTAGGCCTACATGTACGTTAGTGCCGCTATTGGACGTTATTATATATTACGGTTGAAAGTAGGAATGTTTCGCAGCCTTTGACAGATTGTTCCTATTATATTTAGGTTTTCAGTGCAAGGAGTTTGAACGGTTTATTTTAGTGATGACTTGTTCAGGGCGACGTCAGAGGCTGCCAATGAAAAAGGTTTTCCGCTCACGCCCTAAGAGCCTGCAAGTGAACGAAGCCGCCCTTCGCTCACGCCGTAAGCGACTGCCGGTGAATAAAGTTACTCTTCGCTCGCGCCGTAAGTGGCTGCTGTTGAACGAAGTTGCTCTTCGCTCGCACCGTAAGCGGCTGCTGTTGAAATAAGTCGCTCTTTGCTCGCGCCGTAAGTGGCTGCTGTTGAACGAAGGTGCTCTTTGCTCGCGCCATAAGCGGCTGCTGTTGAAAGAAGTCGCTCTTCGCTCGCGCCGTAAGCGGCTGCTGTTGAAATAAGTCGCTCTTTGCTCGCGCCGTAAGTGGCTGCTGTTGAACGAAGGTGCTCTTTGCTCGCGCCATAAGCGGCTGCTGTTGAAATAAGTTGCTCTTCGCTCGCACCGTAAGCGGCTGCTGTTGAACGAAGGTGCTCTTTGCTCGCGCCATAAGCGGCTGCTATTGAAATAAGTTGCTCTTCGCTCGCACCGTAAGCGGCTGCTGTTGAAATAAGTTGCTCTTCGCTCGCACCGTAAGCGGCTGCTGTTGAAATAAGTCGCTCTTTGCTCGCGCCGTAAGTGGCTGCTGTTGAACGAAGGTGCTCTTTGCTCGCGCCATAAGCGGCTGCTGTTGAAAGAAGTCGCTCTTCGCTCGCGCCGTAAGCGGCTGCTGTTGAACGAAGGTGCTCTTCGCTTTGCGCCGTAAGCGGCTGCTGTTGAACGAAGTCGCTCTTCGCTCGCGCCGTAAGCGGATGCTGGTGAACGGGGCGCCTCATCGCGCTTTGAGAGAGGTCGCTCGCCGTAGTGGTAATGAATTTTACTCGAAAAAATCGCTATCTCTTAAGTTTAACAGCGGATTTCGATTTATCAAGTGTCTCGCTCTAAGTGAACGGGATATATTAATTCTGTAATATATTGCTCTGAGTAAGCCAACTGAAATCTAAAATTGTTTCTCTTAATCAATGATCGTAATTTTTAGGATTTGGAACACTCCTATATTCAGGCCACCTCTGGCCCTCATTACCTTAGGTAGAAATATTTAGCCCGAAAAAAATCAATTTAAACATGGATAATGAGTAACCGTCACAACTTTCTAACACTTACGGTTCTCGGGTTTGGTTTTGGATGACCTTGAAGACATGGTTCAAGGTCAATGAAATTTTTAAACTAAAGACCCTCAATCCTGAGGAGGATGTGTAGCAAATTTCAGTACTCTAACACGAGTATCTTTAGAGTTATCAGCTCCCGCACCTCGCTTTCGACACGTTACGAATTTAAGGACCTTCTTGTTTTTCATCTAGCATTTCTCGGTCAAATCCGATCAAGTCAAACCTATGTGTACTTAAAAAGTCACGTGGAACACTTTTCAAATTGGAACCAACTTTGTAACACTTACGGTTCTTGAGTTAGTTTTTGGCTGACCTTGAAGACTTGGTTCAAGGTCATCGACATTTTCGCAGTAGGGTTCCCCCTACACACTCTATGCGACAAGCAAATTTCAAATACGTACCTAAATCAGATTTTGAGATATTCGCCCTGGTTCATTTTTTAGTGGACACCCTGTATAAACCTCAATGTTTGTATGTCTATGTGTTTGTGTGTTTGTGGCTGCCGTGGACCGATCGACCACCGTCCCCTATCTCTTCCCACCCCTCGCTCTCGGTATCTCACTCTCTCTTGAACTAAGTTCCGGTTGTCCCCTACGTTTTCGCCCTCCCGCAGCCGCTAATTAGTCCCCGGCCAAAAATTATTTTTTACCAAATTATTTTTGGTATTCTTTCGCGTATTGAAAGTTAGCGAGTTTTGCTTTTCGCACGTATTCTTTACCGTATTATTTTTCGGTATTCTTTCGATTTTTGCTTTGCGCATACCGTATTATTTTTCGGTATTCTTTCGATTTTTGCTTTGCGCATACCGTATTATTTTTCGGTAGTCTTTCGAGTTTTGCTTTTCGCGTACCGTATTACTTTTCGGTTTTCTTTCCCGTATTGAAAGTTAGCGAGTTTTGCTTTTCGCCCGTATTAATCTATTTAATGAAATGTCCCCAGTGAATATAAAAAATATATCGCACTTCAAATGTGAAGCGAAAAAGTTTATTATGTCGCGGTAAAAACCAATAATAATAATCCTTCATAAATTTTAACAATAAATTTTTATAATCTTTTATGTTTACTTTAAAAAAAAACTAATATAATTAAGCAAATTTTCTCTTTTTTGTATTTGTAAATTAATCGTTGAAACTAAAAGCCTACAAGTCACCCATGACTTGGCGGCTTCGCCTAGATATTGTAGACGCAGACCAAATCTCATTTTTTAAATACACCTTTATTATTATTATTATTCTTTACCGTATTACCTTTCTGTATTCTTTCGAGTTTTGCTTTTCGCGTACCGTTTTATTTTTCGGTTTTCTTTCGCGTACTGAAAGTTAGCGAGTTTTGTTTTTTGCCCGTATTTTTCAACGTATTATTTTTCAGTATTCTTTCGCCTATTGAAAATTAGCGAGTTTTGCTTTTCGCCCGTATTCTTTACCGTATTACTTTTCGGTTTTCTTTCACGTATTAAAAGTTAGCGAGTTTTGCTTGTCACCCGTATTCTTTACCGCATTTTTTTTCTTTAGTCTTTCGAGTTTTGCTTTTCACGTACCGTATTACTTATTGGTTTTTTTTTCGCGTATTGAAAGTTAGCGAGTTTTGGTTTTCGTCCGTATTCCTTACCTTATTATTTTCGGTATATTTTCGCGTATTAAAAGTTAGCGAGTTTTGCTTTTCGCCCGTATTCTTTACCGTATTATTTTTCGGTATTCTTTCGAGTACGACCATACGTTTCGGGGGGGCATGTGCCCCCTGTGCCCCCTGTGCCCCCTGGCTACGCCACTGACTTGGCCTAGATATTGTAAACGCAGACCAAATCTGATTTTTTAAATACAACTTTATTATTATTATTATTCTTTACCGTATTATCTTTCTGTATTCTTTCGAGTTTTGCTTTTCGCGTACCGTTAAAGAAAGGGGGTGTCCCTCTGGAAGGACACAAAGCTGTTGCTTTCCCCCTGGCTCCCGCCGTTCATCCTTCTCGTTCACCCGCTCCTTTCCCGCATTGCTTTCCTCCCTTCTTAATCACCAGAATTTCTAATCACCAGATTCTCTCTCGTTCACCCGCTCCTTTCCCCCATTGCTTTCCTCCCTTCTTAATCACCAGAATTTCTAATCACCAGATTATCTCTCTCGTTCACCAGCTGTTTCCCCCATCCCCATTCACTGGATACTTTATCTCTCTCGTTCGCCAGCTGCTTTCCCCCGTTGCTACCCCTCTCTACTCTTAACCCCTCCCTCGTTAACCATAATTTCCACTATCGCTTCCGAACCCCTTAATTTCTAATCTCTAGGCAATAAAAACAAGAAATATACATTTCCAATTTTATTTTACTTTTAATTACATGATTGCGTAAAACAGGTTCTAATATTAGACCGACAATAAGCCTGTTCGATCTAACTTAGGGGGAAAACGGGGGAAAGAAACGCGCATGCGCAGATGGTATTACTGGTTCATACGCGCGCCATTTTTAGTTTCCCCGTAAGCTTATTTAAATGGTAGTTTGAAGAGAGTCATTTATAATTGGAAAAATTGAAATTCGGAAATGGTTTCTTGTAGTGTCGTGGGTTGCAAAAGCAAGTTCGGAATGCAAAATGTAAGGTTTCATAGATTTCCGGCCGTCAGAATTAAACTATGGGGTAAAATAATTAATAGGAAATATTTTACTCGCTCTGTGAACTCGCGAGTTTGTAGCAGACACTTCGTATCGGGTTTTCCAGGATGGGAACCTAGTGATCCTGATTGGGTTCCTACCTTAAATTTGCCTAAAAGTATAAGGAAATCTGAAGCTCAACTTAAACTAACGTATAAGAGAAATATCAGTAACGAAAAAAGAAAAAAAATTAAGGTAAGCAAAAGTTACGAATCTTGTTAGGTTATAAAACTATGTTATTATTTTAAGCCTTTGCCTTTTTCACTGTCTCGTATTTCTTATTTTAGGATGAAAAGTATAATCAATTTGTGGATACTATGGTGCAGGAGAGAAGGCTAAGAGTCTCATTAGGATTTCAACTACATTGGTGCCAGCATTAGTGAAACCGTGGAAAGCGAAGCGAGAGAAACTTCTATAAACATTCCTATTGAAACTTCAGAGTCATTAAATACTCAAATGGAAATCCCTATTGACGATGACTTCGCAATGAATAGCCAAGATTCAAAAATATTTGTTAGTCAAGGTACTCAAACAGATTACTGTGATTTCGAAACGTAAAATAGAAATTTGCAACAAAAGATATCAAACCTTGAAGAAACCATAAAACAACGAACATGGAGCTCTGACAAATTAAAGGACAACGATGAAATAACTAAGTTTTATACCGAATTGCAAACTTATGCAGTTTTCTTGTGGCTTTTTAGGTAGGACATAAACAAATAAAATTTTATATTGTGCACTTTTTCATATTGTTTTATTAGTTTTTTTCAGGAGAAAGCTGAAAGAATGTCTTAAAAGAGGAAAGAAAAAGCAAACTCCTGGTATAAGAAAGTGAACTTTTAAACTACCTTTAATTGATCAGTTCTTAGCAGTAATGATGAGACTCAAGGTAGGGTTATTCTCTCAGGATATTGCTGATCGGTTCAACATTTCTCCTTCCACATTTTCGGACTTGTTTCAAACGTGGATCAAGTTAATGGAAATAGAATTAAAGGAAATGTTTCCATTTCCTTTCAGAGCTCTTGTTGACAAATATATGCCGCAGGGTTATTTGAAGTATCCAAACACTAGAATAATTATTGATTGTTCGGAGCTGTTCATAGAACGTTCAACATCATTAACAGCTCAGAACCTTCCATTTTATAACTATAAACAACATAACACCATAAAATTTCTTGTAGGCATTACACCAGGTGGCGTAATTTCTTTCGTATCTGAAGGATGGGGAGGGAGAGTATCTGATAAAACAATAACTGATCAATCGAATTTAATTTTGTTACTTAATGAAAATGATAATGTTGTTGCGGATAAGGACTTTTTAATAGAAGACTTATTGAAAGAAAAAAGTGTACACTAAACTTGCCTCCTTTTCTAAAAGGAAAGGCTCAGTTTTCTGAAAATGAAATTATTGAAACACGAAGAATTGCAGAGTTAAGAATTCATGTAGAGAGAGCCATTGGTCGAGTTAAGAAATTTCACATATTTGACGGTGTTATGCCATTAACGATAACTAAAATGGCAAGCAGCATTTTTGCAGTTTGCTCTTATATAACAAATATCTATGAACCGCTTTTGTAAACATTATTTAATCAATCTATTCATTAAATCATTACAAAATTTGAAAGCACCTGGTGTCTAGGAACAATTATTTTAAAGTAAAACACTTGCTTTTAACTAAACTTGTATAGTTATTAAAAATGGAACAATATATTTTGTAAAGAAATGTGTCAGTTTTGGCAACAGTTCAGTATTCCAAAAATTATCATCGAAGTAGATTCTTTCTCTAAAAAGTCCATCTGCCGTTGCTTCAGTGTATACAACAAAATCTGCCCAACTAAGATTTTTCACACCCATCTCCCCTTGAACTTGGCAATAATAATTCGATTTTCTATCTAGTTTTATTACTCCATCATTGTTTCGTTTTAAACAGAAGCTAGGAAAATTATCAACAATGGTAGTGACTGCCATTTTTGTAATATCCGTCCCCTTAATTGCTGCTAAACATTTAATTTCCAAAACACCTTGAGTACTTTCATTATGATCTGTAATTATGCCATCTCCACTGGCTCCAATAAAAGATCGCTCCGCTATTAGCGAGGGGTCGGACACTTGGTATTTTGGCGTACGGGATTTCGGATTTCTTAAAAATCCAGGGTTTATTTTAAGGAATTACCATGTAAAGTCTATGGCGAAGAAAACCGTGGATTTCGGATTTCTTGAATTTTTCCATATTTTGTACAGGATTTTGCCTAAATGTCCGACCCCTCGGCTATTAGTGACAAGCCACTAGGTTGAACTTTGAAACCAAATAAGCTTTCATATTCGCTTCTGGCAACATGTTCCAGTTTTCTACCACGCAAAATAGCGGGTGGTAGTCTTGCATATTTATCTAACTTGGAGGGGTGTAAAATGGAATCTACAATTGATGTTGGAAATTTTTTTTCTCTGCAGTTAAAAATTAGTCCAAACATTGAACTAGTTACTCTCCCTATTCGTACGGTTTTCCATAAATTGTTAGAAGATTGATCACAGGTTTCCTTCTCTATGAATTCAACTAATTCCTGGGAAATTTTCTGATTTTCAACGAAGTCTTTTAATAAAGAATCATTCACTGTGATGAATGTCGAAGCTGTAATAATAAGAATTGGTAAGTCTTTATAGTTGGTTCTTAAACTAGGTATAATTATTTCACGTACCAGGATGAAAGATGAGATTTGAGGCTTGAGAGCGCAGATCAAGAGAAATATCATAACTTGATTCATTGCTGGATGTTGATATTTCCACCTCATTGCTGTGATGAGGTAGAGGAACAGTTTCCGCTCCACCATCAAGATCCCAAAAATGCCTAGCGCCAATTTGCGGATAAATGTCAACTAAAGCTTTAACAAAACGTTTAATTCTTTCAGGGTCTTCAATTCTATCATCAGGGTGTCTAGGATCAAATTTTTCCCATTCATTATTTTCACTTTCCATGGCAGTGGATTCATTCCTCTTGGAGTAAAGTTTTGGCCTGTTCAAAGAGATTTCTTTAAGTGGCTTTGGTTGAACATTCCTTAATTTTGGAGCTTTCCAGCCACAAATGGTTGAGGTGCATGCAATCTCGATATCTCCGGGTGTCATCTCACCATAGCGCTAAAAGAAAAGTAACAATGCTCCCACATGACTGCACCTACCGGACTTGCTAAAAATGTGAAGCACCATTAGTTTTGTGAAGGCCTTTTTATTTAGAAATTACTATTACATGGGTGCCAACTACCTTTCGGTCCTTTTTCCCAAAGGGACCACTTTTTAAAATAGGGGATTTTGGCGGGGGAAAAGTTTCTTCTATAGAGACTTGGCACTCCGTAGCTTTGGCCATGGCTGCCATTGTGGTAACATTTTCTACCCACGTTAAAATCTATTGAAAAAAAAATGTGACGTAGCACTGCCAAGTCCCTATTATATGTCTAAATTAGTTTGGTTTTTTTGGGAAAAAGCACATTTTTCTAGCTCCCAGCCAAATTCTCCTAATTCTAACCCTGGTTCCGCTTAGATGGTTGCATATAAAGACACTTTCCTTTCGGAATTATTTATGCGTAGATTTGTTCAGACATTGTGATCTCTAAAAATATGACCATCATGAGTCCGTTAATATTCAAAAATAATTTGTTTTGCCAAAAAGGACAGAAAGGTAGTTGGGCCCCCACCACATACCCAACGGCACATTCACAGCCACCTCCACATATAACACAATCTATATGGTCAATGACTACCATAACTCTATAACTCTCCGCTTTCATTGAAGGGTAGCAGCGAGACTTTACGTACAAGAATTGTTCAAAAACCTACGACAGAAATAAGTTATAATAACATGTTTAATATTAGATAACTTTTACTTACCAAACTAGTCTCAATTCCATTTATAATATCATTGGCAGCATCATGTGCTACAGCTCGACTGAAACCTTTGAAATTCTTATTGGTGGAACTGTCTATATTCGACTTTCGTTGAACAAGATACTCGTAAACATTAACTGAAGTTATCTTTCGAATTACTGAGGGGTGTGGATTTAATTGCCAATTTTCTATTGTGTCTGGCTATGGCCCTTCTTTTCCAGATATTTCTGAGCAAAAAATATTAGATAACTTTTACTTACCAAACTAGTCTCAATTCCATTTATAATATCATTGGCAGCATCATGTGCTACAGCTCGACTGAAACCTTTGAAATTCTTATTGGTGGAACTGTCTATATTCGACTTTCGTTGAACAAGATACTCGTAAACATTAACTGAAGTTATCTTTCGAATTACTGAGGGGTGTGGATTTAATTGCCAATTTTCTATTGTGTCTGGCTATGGCCCTTCTTTTCCAGATATTTCTGAGCAAAAAATGGTATATTACACACAATTTTTAAATATAAAAGTTTAAATTACCAATTTACCTATGAAAAATTTATGGCATCCCCTATTTAACAATAACTGGCCCTTTCTTCTTTTAGTGTGATTTACAATTGGTGTTGAGGAACATATTGGTAAATTTTCATTCAGACTTTCTAAAAAGCTTTCCACCTGTTGATCATGATGCTGGAAATTCTTACTAAGGCTTAACGTAATTGACTCCACTACGTTACGATTTTCATTTTTTTCCCTAAAATATTTTTCTATAGCCTCAATGTATTCTTTTTTACGCCTTTTACTCTTGCAATTAATTGATAAGCTACCGCAATAAACTTTTAATTTCTGTACATTAAGCTTGACTAGATTTTCTCCATACATTTCTACCTCCATTTTCATTTGACAATACTTTTTAAGAACCAGTGAACGAACTGCGCATGCGTCAAGGTTAGATCGAACAGGCTTATATAAATAACGCGTTTAAATCGTATTTTATCATTAAAAAAAATTAACTCGATCTCCGAAGCTGAATTATCCCTCGACGGACAGTGTGGAAAGAATTTAGCATGTTCCCATTCTGGTACGTCTCCTGCTTCCCAGTCTCCTAAGATTCCATGGCATTTGTAACATCGTACTTCATCGCCCCGTTGAGTATAGTAGAATCCGGCCTCGGCTAGTTGTTCCTTAGTGACGTGTGGATTTTTCCAGTGACGAAAAGTTTCAAGTCGATACGCTTTGATGTCCATATTGTAAACTGATAGTTTCTATAAGCTATTGCCGACATTCTTAAGCCTAATTAGTTAAGCCTAAATTTCAATAAATTATGTTTTTCTATTTATTTTGGTTAGACTCTAAGACTATTTGGCTAGAAACTAAGTCTATTTACTTCAAATACGCTACATTTTCAATTTAAAAAAAGCCTAATTTCCCTCTACAGAAAAATAATAAAGTCACTTACTTTTACGGAAATCCTTAAGCCTTTGCCTGTAAATAGAGTCGAGAGGTCGGCGTACGGCGCTCGAAAATCTACGTGTCTCTTCTCGAGGGGGTCCAGGAACTAAAAGAACGCTGTATCGTATATCTAGAGATCAAATAACACTCGAAACTACAAGTAAATCCTGATTTCTCATTGGCTGAAACAAATTGACGTCACGGGAAATTGTAAAAAATAACCAAAAATAGAGGTAACTGCTCATTGGTTGGCGATAAAAAATTCGTCACGTGTTAAATTAGGCAAATTAGAATAGCTGAAAATAATTGCGCTTACTTCGCGTCTAATTTACTTCTGATACAACTTTGATAAAAATTAATCCTGTTTCGGGGCTCCCGCTGGAGGAAATCTTAGAGATTATTAACTAGGCAGAATACACTATTTTAGCAATTGCATATAATCCTGGTTATTGTAATGGTTGGTATATACTGAAATGATTATTGTAGGATAGGAAAATAAAAGAATCGTGATAAAAGTTAATTTTTTTATTCCATAATAATTGGGATGGAGAGTAGAATCCTACTACTATGCACTGAGGTCCTGTCGTCCCAGTATAACTGGTGTTCTGCAAATTGTAGGAACATCCGATTTCCAGCTCTCTCCTCAATGCTAACAGAACAATACATAAAATTTTAACTTTAAGATGTACAGTATAAATAATTCGTGAAATTTAATTTATTACCTTATTCTAAGCTCAAATTTTATAGAATCATCATTCCTGCTTGCCCATAAAACCCTATTTATCTCTTCAATTCTACATGAAGAAAATTCAAATCTTAAATTTTTTTGTCCTAAAAGTTATTTAAATCTTAAAATATAATTTACCGCATCTTGTTTTCTTTTAATTGGTGCTGATCCGGTTCGAAAAAAGGTCAGAATAATGTGTTCTAATTTTTTACCCTCCGTTTTTATACCTTTCTCCCTCCCCACCAATTCCTAGCCCCTATAGCCTATCTCCTTCTTTCCCTTGATGAAATCTAAGTTAGAGAGTGTGGAATCTATTCAGTGTGTAAATAAGTGGGTAAAGTCGGTAAATTTTTCCATGCGTTAAATAGTGTTCGTGGATAATTAATTTCGTGAGACTGGGGATTTCCACCATCTTCCTCTTAGCGTACGTCACGATAAGATGTCTTAGGTTCATGCAAAGTCTAACAAATTTACAGATAAGAGTCCGCATTGCAGTACGTTCTTGCAGAGGACTGGTTGACTTAACGAAATTCTGGAAAAAAGGGGGTAAGTGTTTTTCAATAATGAGTCTTATTTTTTACATTTTAAAGTATTTATTAAGAGTGAAAAAAGTGGAAAAATTGTTTACAAATGTTTTTTCGCGTACATGAGTTTACATTATTAAATAAAATGGCCGAGTCAAATTTCAATCTTTTTTATCATTACAAAGCCCAAAGCTAACTAAATCTCGGTTAAATTATCTAAGGCATTGTTTTTTTCACCAATCTTATTTTGCGTGTACTAAAGATATTTTGTTAATGACAAGTAGAAAACATCTTTTCAATGGTTCATGACGGTAACAGATTTCAATGACTTTTAGAAAGTACTTTAAATAGAACGTGCGGAAATAATGCAATAATATATTTCTACCAATGTTTTGTTTTCATGCTAGATTGCGTAAACCACCCCGTTGTCCTAACTATTATACCAATACTTCCTAATTCTATTTGCATGTTTTTTGTTTTTGGATGGTTTATTTTATTCGAAAGTAAATGGTTTGGCGCTCGTAGAACCGCGCGCATGTTTTCGAGAGAGGTCGGGTCATATCTCTCTAAAAGATACCAGATGGCGTGGGAATATATTGTTTTATCCTCTGGAACCGGATTTTTTCCAGTCAGTCACCATACCTCTCTCTCTAGCTAATGGAATCGCCAAATTCGATGTGATGATTTTTCTAGCATGATTTGCAAAAGATAAAGATATCTTGTGGTCGTTTTTCCCATTTTTTGGAAAACTTTTGGTAGTACGTTTTTGTACTCTGTCCTTTAGTTCTATGCAAAATATACATTACGCAATATTCGCCGCAAACGTTACTAGTTAGTCCTTGCAATCGTCTTTTACTAAATGTCCACGTCTTACACATTGAATTTAAATATTTTCCGATTGGTGATAAAAACGGAGGAAGCCCCATTGAATCAAAGTAGAATTCTCGTTTTCGGCCATCAACGTAGAGGCAAATCCAATGAGAACCTGTTTCACCCCTTTTATCAAAATTAATGATAAGCGATTGTGGATATTTCGCGACGGGTTTTAAATTATCGGAAGAAAAAACGCCTAAAAAGTTCGGTGTTTTATACAGTGCCTGGGATAAGTCAACGTTTGTCGTAGTCATTTTAATAGTCTCGAATAATGTTTCTATTTTTATCTATCTGTAAACAAGATTGAAATTCGGCGTACACGATAACGACCGTAGAATCTTTTAAAGGGGTACCAAATCCTAAATCTAAACGTAGTTGCCCTCTCTTTACGGGGTTCCAAAACGTGACGTCACTGGCCGAATTGTCAGGGGTTAAATCAAAAGCGTATAAGGCAAAGCCTAGAGGAAAGTGAGCCAACGCGATGTGGTTTCCCTCGTCTTTGTAGTATATCCCAGTTCCCGAGAATAGCGAATGATAGGCTAGCGTAAATTGTTTACTATTAAAATAAGGGGTCAACGCTTTCGAAGGGATTTGTTCGTTATCAACGTATAGAGCCAAATAATTTAGGTCGAAATTTTCAAAATTATAAAGATTAGACTTAACGGAGCCCTTATACGCTTTGTTGGTGGCTAAACCAATAATGACTCTGTTGGGCATTGGACCTAAGAATATATTGTCAAAACTATCGTTCTGAATAGAACTAGCCTATGTTTTAGCTTTAATTTCGGTACGAGTAAAGGGATATTTGGCATTCCTACGTAATAATCCTTGCTGATGGGCTAATAAAATTTTAGGCATAATTTTGACTTTACGTACAATTAAAGCAGCGTCTATAAATTCGACTTTTTACGCGTCGACAGTGTCGCTAAAAAGGCTAAAATTATCGCTTTTTCTAGTTAGTGAAACCTTAAGTTGTACGCCATTAATTAAATATTTGTTGAAATTAAAAATGTCGCAAAAAATGTTCCCGTAAAGTTCAATTTCTTTTGATTCAGCGGCTAGAGCCTGACGTTTTATGAATCCGGCGTTTGTTATCAGATCCATACTTCCAGCCGTGTCATTGTACCATCCAGATGTCGCTAGGTGAGTCGTTTTTGCATCGTACCCAAAGTTGAGCAAGGTTTCGATATAGGCCCGATAGGGGTAATTCGCGGCCGATGGTGAAATCGTCGTATCATTGAGTTTCACTTCGCATTGTTTGAATAGCGAATGCAGAGAATTGTTCACGAGCGAAACGTTAGACCCGGCATCCAAGTTGTCACCGTTGGTCATTGCCAAATCTGTGTAACAGACTCCCGTACCCGGTACCACGAATTCGATGATAGAACTGCTGTCGATAGATGAAATTGGCTTACACCATACCGTTTGACCTTTTTTAACGCTGAGTTGAGTTGGTAGTTCGTTGAAAATATTTAATTCGCTTTTAAGTACTTCCATTTTTAGAGAGCAAAAATATCGCGAACCGTGCGCGTGAACTTGCGGCGTTTAACTGAACTCTTTTTCTTTGCGCGGGGGTTCTTCAATGCTTTCTTAGTAGTTTTTCTTCTCTTGCGACGACCCGAACCTTCTTGCCATTTCGTCCACAGTTTCTGTCATTCGTTTATTGGCTGACGTTTTTAAGTCCTGACCTTGCAAGACGTCTCCGAGTACTTTCTTTCCTGTAGAAAGAGCCCTTTTTCCCACGTATTTGGCAGACTGTTTTAAGAATGGGAATACAAACCTAGCTAGCCCTGAAAAAAGCTACCAATTCCGTGGTAAATCTACTCCACCCCCCGCCTGATTTAAATAATATTGCATGTAGGGACAATTTCAATCAACGTACTGATAAGCCATTTTTTACGGAGCTCGTCGTAAATGTACTTTACACGTGACTGAACCAAACTGAAATGGCACGAATTCACCTAAACTAGTTCTTATATTAATGTCGATACTGTCAAAATAATTTGTACTCAGTTTAAGGTAATGCGGAGAATCGAAAGTTTTTGAAACGGTTGATCCATGGGGCGCGTTTTGGTCTACAACAATTGTTCGCAAAAGGGGGGCTAATGTATCCCCAACCATTTCATTTCCAACCAAATCGGAATACACGAACATAAGATCGGGGACGAATAAGTTTAATTGCATAGGGGTATCTGATCTGATTGCTTGCTTAGGTGAAATATTAGTAAAATTATCCCTAAATCCTAAAAGTTTCCTCAACTCTGGCGTTAACTCGAGTTTGCAATAATGTTTACTATAGGAAGTGTATTGTACGTGTCCGCTTTCTAAACTATATTCAAATTTTCCTAATGAATCATTATCGAACTCTGAATTAGCACTTTCCTTTAAATCAAGGTTCAAACTTTTAATACTTTCATTAAGTACAGCCAAAAGTTCATGAGGATTTTTGTAGTAGCCCTGAAGTATCTCGCGGAAGTCGTACGTATATTTGTAATCTACTTTGTGGGCTGGAGGGTTCGATAGTAATTCCTTAATTTCTATTCCGCACCCCATTGGTTCGCTTACGTTATAAAAAGATAAAGGATAAATAATTTCTACCAGGGCAATTTCCCAATCTCCACGTCAACTAATGGGTTTGGCCAACGTTGTAGAATACGAGGCTAGAGTATTTTCTGAATTGTTTTTATTCTTATCTCTAGTATTACTAGGAAGAGTTATGTAAATCACAGACGTCATCTTGATTAACCAAACTATTAAACGATGGAGGATATCCTAGCCAACTAACGTACAATTGTTTTACTCCGTTTTTATTTATCTGTCGTAAAACCTTGTTTAACTTGAACGAACGAGGCGCGCTGACCTTTTGAAGCTCTCGAAAATAGAACGTCCCTTTTATATCGATTTCTGATAAGTCTTTTATTTTATAAACGGGAGGATGTCTTTTAACTATAGCTACGACTTTAAATATTTCTTCGGTATAATTAGCTTCGAAACCCTTTTGAAATATCATTTTAGTTGTATTTATTCTAACCAAATCCCCTACTTGGAATTGCGGTTTCATTTTCAGTTTCTCGGCATAATATTTAGAGTAAATATTATTGTACACGCGTAATACGTTATTTTCCGAAACGTCATTAGGGGCCATTTTAATTGAGCTATGGTAAGAGGAATTGTACGCTTCGAACAAGTCCTGTAAGACTTCCAAATATCTATTTGTGGAGTGATGGGTAAAATATCTATACATTTTTGTTTTTAACGTTCTATTAAACCTTTCTACGATAGAGACTTTTATCTCGTCATTTTCGGTACTAAAAATTTTAACTTTATTCTTTTTGAAATATCCTTGTACTTCTTTATTCCTAAATTCCGTGCCCTTATCCGATTGGAATTTATCAGGAATTCCGTCTTTTTTAAAAACAATTTTAATATTTTCCAAAACCTCTTTCCCCGATTTAGTTTTAAGAGGTAACCCCCACGCTTTTCTACTAAAACAGTCTATAATTGTTAAAATATATTTGTATCCGTCATTATCAGCCTCTAACGAACGCATATCGTTAATATCCGCCTGGTATTGTTCCCTTATATTACTAATTACTATTTTATTTCGTTTAAACTTTTTATATTTCGGCCTATGCATCGTAAAAGCGTCGATTCCTCTTAACCATTTTTCTACAGTTTCCCTACTTAGACCGTGAGACTTTACAGACTGGAATAACCTTTCAGCGCCACCGAAAGACGCCGGATGCTTCGGGTCAAAATATATTTTTTCTAAAATAGCTTCTCCCATACTTTCAACTTTCGCGAGCGACTCCTTGTTTGTTTATACGGGTGATGAGAAGAGTCAGACGTGAAGTGATCTCGGTCGAGGCTACGAGTGGAGCGGGGCTTATCTGTCCTGCACGCGCGCTCTTTGAGGAACCGGATACTCGCGCTTCACATTTGGTATAACGGGAAAACTTCGTTGTGGTACGCTCGGAGCTAGCGGGGAGGGAAAGCCTGGGATCGCCGGTGAAGAGTTAAATTGGGTTAAATTGGAAATAAACGCGAAATATCCGATAGGTTTTGGGTAGGTTTTAGGATTTAAATACGCTTTGGCAATTTCGCTAATATTGGAACCTTTAATTGGTCGACCGTTTATTACGAGCTCCCCGTATTCATCCCACCGTATTCTATCAGGTACAGTTTCCAACTGATCCACCATGTTTTGTGCTTTATGATAATATATCAAAGGTAAATCATCTATCCAGTCCGTACTTAGCGAGACGAGCGCGGGGGAAATTTCGATTTATTTAGGAGCCAAGGCCTTTTTACGTAGATTTTCTTGTCTCATTAAAGCTTGTTCGTATAAAATCCATTTCGAGGCGTCGTCTAAATCTTTCATATTTAATATTTGGTCCATCTTAACGTCTAATTCAGAGACTGTCAGAGCTAGGGGGTGCGGGAACGGGTCAGGCTTTAAAACGCCGCTAGGGACGAGAATCATTTTTCTGGCGTGTTTCATTGTTTACTTCCGAATATAGAACCAAGAAGGGTTGAAACGACGGGTAAAAGAAACGAGAAAAATCCGCCCCCATACTAAACTAACAATTTATTATTACTTTTCCAAGCTACGCGCTTACTGGCTAGTTTTCTAAGGGTATTTTTATGACGAGATAACCTGGTTTTTTGGGTATTTGATAGTTTTACGTTACCAATTAAAGTGTTATGAATACATTCACTGATGGCGTCTATGAGGGATTTGTCGGCTTTAGCTAAAATGGCTTTTCTTTGAACGGATTTGCAACGTCCGAGATATCGGAGAGCGTCTCTCTCGATACGTACTCTACGAGACATGATTCATAACTGATTGAAATTACGAAATGTTAGTTCTATTTATTTGGGGAGATAAGCGTAAAACGTTTCTCCCGTTAAAATATTAGTTAAGACTCTTTGATCTTCGGGACAAGTTTGAGTTAAATTGAATACTAGATAACCGTGAGGTCTCGAAGTCGCGTCTTCGTAGGCGTCTACTACAAAACGCCATTTATCAGGGAACATTTGTCTAGCGAGATAAGCCACTTGCTGACGGTCTCGGGGACTTTTCAATAAAATTATGTAATGCGAATTCAAGGAAACGGTTCTGCTATCTTTTGATTGATGGAATAAGTTCTGTGTAATAAAAATAACGCTTAGAGAACGGTGATGGGTCCCTTTCACGAATCAATGGCCAATTTGACCTTTACTCTCGCTCATCTGGTCGTCGATAACTAATAATATAGGATCTTTTCCGTCATAATCAGATAAAACAGGCAATCCTTCTTTAAAAACTACCCTGTGCTTCATTTTATCGTATAGAGCTTGCCATTCTCCGTAATACCAATGTATTTCTTTGAAGCCCGGAACAAACATTTCCTCTTCGTGATTAATTATAGATTCAATTAAATAGCTTTTGCCACTCTGACTCAGGCCTGCCGTTACGCAATTAAACGGATGAATAAATTGCATGGTTATCTCCCTTCGAGTACTAGCGTACAAATGAAAATGTAAATTAAAATTCGGTTAAATTTATGGGACTCTTCAGCGGAGGAAAAATATAATCGAATAACCTATTTCGTCCCTTACCCCGTATAGGTTTGATATTCACATTAGAGTCGCAAGACTATATTCACTTTAGAGTCGTAAGACTGAAACCTATATTCACTTTAGAGTGGTGAGACTAATTTTTAGCGAGAATTAGCGATTGGAGGCCTCTACGTCCCCGTCCTCAGGACCAATTAGATTCGCTTTATAGCCGTAGGGTACCGTAGTGAAGTCGTCCAGTAACCGTACCTTGTCTACGACGGCTGGGGTACGGTTACTGGCTCATTCGTTTCTCCGTCGACGCCTATCAATCTTTTAATCGTGTCCATATTAACCAAATCTTTAATGCCTTGATTTATACGGAACCCTTTGACCTTCATCTCGTAGGAGACTTTACCGGTCGTAGGGTTTAGTACTTTAAAGGCGTAATTTTTTGCGCCACCTGTTGCCAATTCTTGGATGTACGAGCCTTTTTCGTACTTTTCCAACTCATCGGTCATGTCTCCGAGATAGTTTCCAATCTCTATCTCTATCCCATTACGTTCTTTTATAAGAGTATAATTTGATCCTAGCCATTGCGGTCGTATAGGCGGCAATTACTACGTTCGTGTTTGGGTAAACAAGATCGATATCTTTCCAAAACGCCCACTTGACCACGCAATGCGTTTGACTTAAGGGAATAACCGATTTAACTTCTATGTCGGGGTCTAAGAATAATTCGAAAAACTTTTTGGGATCGCTAATAATAGCCGATTGGTCTTTGCGAGGGTTTAAACCAAAACGGCCCCAAAAAGAGTTAATACAAAGCTTCGCAATGGTACGAAGTCCAGGGTTCTTTTTAATATTGGTAAGATCAAGTTTTACTCCTTCCTTTTCGTAATATTCGTCAACATATTTCTTAATCTCTTCATCGGTCTCTATTCCCGTGGGTAAGCCGCTGGATTCCTGTTTGAGTTTAAGAAAAGCGTTGACGTACTCGGAGAAAAGACCGCCCTTTTTCGATATCGGGTCGTATTTTACTACCTCGTATTCCCAAAATTCGTGAATAGAAGTGACCTTGTAACCCTTTTCGATTGACAACTGTACCTCGTCTGCAACCCAAGTACCAGTTATTTCTCCTTCTGAGTCTTCGTGGCGACAATCCTGCTGGTTACGAGACTCGCTACACTTTTGACAGTTGGCAAACACTAGTTTCGATCCTATTCTTTGAGGTAAAACGGGATGGTAGAGAGAATGAGGCAATAACATTGTGGCTTTTATTAAACCGTTTACGTTAGAAATGTCAGGGAAAGGAGCTTTTACGTGTATTTTAGGGTGTCCCACGGGTAACTTGCAATACTTGTTACACCACGGATAGAGTGAACAAATATCAATGTATTTAATTTCCTCCCCCTCTTTACACTTGTGATGTAATTTCACGGCTGACGTACGTCCTCCGAAAAAGGCTTCGTGGGGGCGGATTGGCTCTTTAATTTTTAATTTTAAATTTTGAGTAGAAAGATAGGCGTCGATGGCGGGGTTAGTACTCCTCTCGGCTTTGAAGATACATTCAAATTTCTCATGGACAGTGTATCCCAATTGTTTCAAGCGGTTTGTGGTAGCAACGGTGGACGCGTATCGCGAATTATGAGTCTGTGTGTGGTCGCCGTATAACGCTAAGTTTCTATTGATAGGAAAACACTTTTTACAGCCGTGATAATAACAACCGTGATATTGAAATACTTCGTTATCGAGAAGTCCGTCCACGTTAATGTTAAGAATTCTAGGTTCAAATCCATTAAAAGCGGACTGTATTTCCTTCCCTCGTAAGTGAGATTCCCATTCAAGCCATTCGATCGCTCCAAAACTCTGGTTGCAGTTCATACGATAGCCGAAAGGGGGCACTACACCAATCGTATCGGGCTGTAAAAAGTGTTTCCTAAAGATAAAACTGCATACTCCCGCAATCGTTATCGCGGTTAAGAAAGGGTCTATTTCGAATTTATCCATGAAAATAGAACGATACGATAAACAGCCTTGCAAAAGAATGTTTACGTCCTGGCGGCAGTACCGGATTAAATCTCTTTTATAATCAAAATAATTAAAGTTGGGGTCCGAATTACTGCAAGCTTCGGACAGGGAATCGTTATACCACTGGATAAATTCAGCGTAGGCCTTACCACTTAAACGATTATTGCCGTACGCTTCCATCGGAGGCATGCCATTATGTAGTACGTAATTGGTTTCGTTTGAACGGGCGGGATCAAATTCATGGTCTACGGTATTAAACAGTAAATGCGGGAAATGTCCCTTATTTAAATTATTATCTAAACCGAATGTGGAAACGAATTGAGAAAGTGCAAAGGGCATAAAATTTAAGGAATCTAAGAATTTTAATTTTTTATACTGTACATTCATGAATTTGGTCCCGTCTGTCAAGACTTTAGGGGTCCACTTTAAATCGACCATTTTACGTACTATAAATTGCGCGTCGTAACCTTTAGCGTTATGGGCGATACATATTATCTTATCAGCCACTCTGTTAAGCGTACGAAGATACTCTAGAAAGTCGCCGACGGGGTCTTTTGAGAGAAATATTTTCTCCCGAGGACCACTACCGCATTTAGCACATGCGTACTGACTATCTTTTTCTTCGAAACAGAATTTACACGCTTTTTGCGAAACGCATAAAATTGGTTCGTGAATCAAAGCATTGGCGTCATTACGATTTGTTTGTTTACATTCCAAGTCATAAAAAACAAAGACTTCCGTTTTTGGAGTACTTCTCTTGGTCAGTGGTGATTGTTCATTGTCGGAGTCGTGGACCCGTTTATTATTGCTATTTATTCGAGAACGAGTAGTTTTATCGGCAGAATCTTTACGGTCGGTCTTTAAAGGTTGCATGTAACATAGATGACCTGCGGGGTTAAACTCACTACACGAAAGACAATAGGTCTCTCCACAAACGTGTACTGCCTTACGCTTAAACATACTGACAAATTTTCCGCAAAGATTACAAACGTAAATTTTATTACATAAGGGCTCGGGTCCTCATAAATGGTAATCGTAACAATTTTGATTAGGGAAAACTCTTAAACATGTTTGGCAAGTTATTTTATCTTCGTCCTTCATGCAATCTTGCTGTCTATGACAACTACGACAGAAAAGAAGGCATTTATGGTCAGCGAGATGATTAAAACCTATCAAACATTTTTCGCAAAAGTAATTAAACGCGAAAAGGGGTTTGGGGTTAGTAATTACGTTGAAATGTGTGTCAATATTTAGAAGATAAAGACGTTTGCGGAGAGGCCCTTCTAGTTCCCTCTCTTCTTCGACGTCGCCGAAAATAACTAAGGGTACAGGATCGCGTAATCGAAAAACGATAATACTGTATTCGGGCAAGATTTCTTGGAACCGAGTTAAAGCGTCCGGACCCGCGCATTCTTCGTCTGTTAATGCAGAATATACCAAAAGGGTCCTAGCTTCGCGGGTCTGTAATTGCGTTTCAATATTTTTTCCTCTACACTGTCTTATAGTAGTATATTTTCTTTTAAGTTCTCCATCATTTTTATTATACATGTATTCTCTATGAGCTATGGCTACTACAAGAGCGCGTGCTAAACAAATTTTATCCTGGTTATTTATCGTTATGGTGCATTTTTTATAAAAAGAAAACTCTTTTTCGAGGGAAATCCCTAACCTAACTGATCTAGTACCTCCTTGGGGTAATCTGACTCGGTTAAACGTAACCGTAACTATTCCTTCAAAAAAACTACGATCGTTCTCGGATCTATAGCTTTTTTCATCGATATACGTCATCAACCATTGCAAGTCTAATTGGTCCCGACGCCGGAAACTGACGTTAATTTGAAAGCCGGGGTTAGTGACGTTCACGAATGAAACCTAAACCATATCTGAAGGCAAACAGTCCTCCAATAGGGTTTCCATCAATATATAAATACCATTTTCTATATTATTTTCTAGCCGGACATTTAAAGTCCGTCCCATTAGTCCAAAATTTGGGAAATTTTGGATATTATTATTCAATATTTTAACAGAACCTGGTAAATTAGGAAAGTACGGAGGCGTTATTGGAACGTTAACCAGCCCACCTCCAACTTGAGGAGGAGACGAAGTGGGGGCTGCCAAATTCGCGTTCTCGGGGTTCGCGTTTTTCTCAGCAGTCTGAGACGGTGGAGGTGAATACTGCGGAGCTCGTGAGGGGCCGGCGACCGCTATAGGGTCATTATTACGCTGAGGGGAAATATTATGAGGGGGCCTGCTACTACTAGCCGTACGAGCAGCTAACAACGCTTTAGCTTCCTCGAACATTTCGGCTGCCCTTGCGGCTGCGGCTGCAAGTTCCTCCGCGTCCCGTCGGGCAGCTTGTACGTTCTCAGCTAAGCACTAAATGCTGTCCGTACTGGGGGACGACATGATAAAATTATCTTCCAAAGATAAAGAGTGGCACGTGTCATCTGATTCTAGAAAGGGTGATGGAGCATCCATAGGCGTATACGAGGGCGAATAACATTCTTCGTCAGGTGGGATAGAACTAGGTCTTAAAAGGGGTGAAGGTAAATTAACGATAGGGGGCGAACAGATTTGATGGGTTAGTTGATATTCTCTAAGATAATCTCGTACCATTGTCATTTCTTTTAAACGTTCCAATTGCGAATCAGTTACTGTAGTTAAGGAAAGGGTAGGGTCTTGGGTATCAGTTAAATCTATTATTTCCATTTCTGGAGAATCGGGTAAAGTTACTATGGGTACTTCCGGGAGCTCGTTCTCAGTTATATCAATCAATTCAGGGGAGTCGATTATAATCATTTCCGGGGTATCAACTAAATTAATCTCTGGGTATTGTACACCTTTCGTTTTAATGCCAATTTACTTTGAAAATGAAATCTAATTCCAAAAATTACGATAAAAAATTCAAAATAAACTTACGTAGAGAGAGAGAGAGACCACGCTTGAAAAATCCTGGTACTAGACGAACAAAGAAAAACAATAGAGTGACGTTCCCCCGGTTCAGGCACCCCCTTATATAGGGCCGATGTGAAGATAGTAAGCTTATCTCTTATTCCCAAAGAACTTCTTCAGTTCTCGAGAATATATTAGGGTTATGCTAAAATTTATACTTATTTACGCAAAATATTCCATTAAACTTCATTTCCGATATGGACACTGAAGTACAAACATCAGCCATAAACGCCGTCCTGAAACAACCTTCTAAAATTATAGCCGTAGTGATTATTTTAATTAAAATTTTCTTATTTGAGCTCATTTTGTGGTATTTTGAAAACGTTTCTACCGTAAAATTGTAACTTTTTTCACTGTAGTTCACAAAATGGTATTAAAAGTATACTAATTTAATGTTAATTTCTATTAATTGTATTGTTTTCTAGGATATGATTGCATCACAAGCTCTCGAGAGTAATCTACAATGGGGTTTTTTCAAGTGGGTAAAATTATGACCTCAAACCATGGGAATCATTAGTTGCAGATCACGAGACGGCTTAATTAAGTACGTAGAGCTGTTATCTCAGAGAGAGAGGGAGCCAATAGAATTTGAAGGTTAGTTGTAGTTTTGATCACGTGATGAATTAATCTCGACAAGATAGGAACTGATTAATCCCCCACGCGTCATTTCTCTCCGAGACGCTGAACTGAAAAGAAGTGCATCCGCTTTGCTCCCCGTCGTCTACCGTAAACATGGAAAAACGTTCTATTGGTAAGCATTCTTTTATTAATACTACTACTATTTCTATAGACCGAGGCTTAACATTTTAATTTTCTATAGCCGAGACTCATACCGTAACCAAACGTCGAGCCCAAGAAAGACGTATCAACATAAAAATCACGTTAGGAGGATCAGTGTACATTTCTTTTGGTTTCGACGGTTCCAAGTTACAAGTTCTTTTCTTCAAAAAATCGAACGAAAATATTCTGTTCCTGACCTCCGAAGCTTTCAACAATCTACTCTCTCTATGGAAAGAACTTTTTGAGGCCACGCAAACTGAAGCATCGTCGCTTACCCACAACATCATCGACTATCACGGCAACAACGTATCGGTCGTCGCCTACGGCCATGTTCTGGATCTGGGAGCTCGCGAAATCAGTGAGTTCCAAAAAAAATTGATTTTATTCGTTTCCAAATAGCTCTTTTAAACGAGCATAAAAATGTAATCGAATGCATGTATTTAGCTATTGTTAAAACCTTAAAAAAATTCACGAATTACTATATGGTAAACCTTTCGAGGGTTTATTTTTGTACCCCGATCAATTTAATTCGTACCATAAAGTAAAATCTTATTTTGGCTGTTTTAAATCACCCTCGGAAGTACTACAAGATTTTACTAATTTACTCGTAGATAATCAATTAACCTGTAAACTTAGCTACTTTAATTTGTTTTCATTGTGTAATGTACAAGATAACCATCTAATGGAATATCTGATAGTACCTACTAACATGTAAACAAAGTTCTAAAATAAAAATTAATTAAATTTAAATAACTTGTTATTATTGCTTATATCCTAGAAATTAAAATGGTTAGAAAGCGATAAGAAATTCTGGTGATTGGAAGCGATAAGCAAACGGGTAAAATCTAATCTCCAGATATCTGCACGAGAAAAATAATTTTGGAGAATGGGGAGGGTTGGAAGGGGGAAAGGAGCCAGAGAATGGAGGGTGGTCGGAACCAGTGAATGGGGGAAAAGAGCTTTATGTACTTCCGGTGAATGGGACAAGTGAATCGGGGTAGCAACGGGGGAAAGCAGCTGGTGAACGAGAGAGATAAAGTATCCAGTGAATGGGGATGGGGGAAAGAAGCTGGTGAACGAGAGAGAGAGAATCTGGTGATTAAGAACGGAGGAAAGCAATGCGGGAAAGGAGCGGGTGAACGAGAAGGATGAACGGCGGGAGCCAGGGGGAAAGCAACAGCTTTGTGTCCTTCCGGTGAATGAGAATGAAATTATCATTCAGCAGATGGTCACCCCCTTTCTCTACCGTTTTATTTTTCGCTTTTCTTTCGCGTACTGACAGTTAGCGAGTTTTGCTTTTTGCTCGTATTCTTTACCGTATTATTTTTCGGTATTCTTTCGAGTTTTGCTTTTCGCGTACCGTATTATTTTTCGGTTTTCTTTCGCGAACTGAAAGTTAGCGAGTTTTGCTTTTCGCCCGTATTTTTTAACGTATTATTTTTCAGTATTCTTTCCCCTATTGAAAATTAGTGAGTTTTGCTTTTCGCCCGTATTCTTTACCGTATTATTTTTCGGTATTCTTTCGAGTTTTGCTTTTCGCGTACCGTAATACTTTTCGGATTTCTTTCACGTATTGAAAGTTAGCGAGTTTTGCTTTTCACCCGTATTCCTTACCCCATTTTTTTTCTTTAGTCTTTCGAATTTTGCTTTTCACGTACCGTATTACATATCGGTTTTCTTTCGCGTATTGAAAGTTAGCGAGTTTTGGTTTTCGTCCGTATTCCTTACCTTATTATTTTCGGTTTATTTTCGCGTTTTGAAAGTTAGCGAGTTTTGCTTTTCGCCCGTATTCTTTACCGTATTATTTTTCGGTATTCTTTCGAGTTTTACTTTTCGCGTACCGTATTACTTTTCGGTTTTCTTTCACGTATTGAAGTTAGCGAGTTTTGCTTTTCGCCCGTATTCTTTACCGTATTATTTTTCGGTATTCTTTCGAGTTTTGCTTTTCGCGTACCGTATTACTTTTCGGTTTTCTTTCACGTATTGAAGTTAGCGAGTTTTGCTTTTCGCCCGTATTCTTTACCGTATTATTTTTCGGTATTCATTCGAGTTTTGCTTTTCGCGTACCGTATTACTTTTCGGTTTTCTTTCACGTATTGAAGTTAGCGAGTTTTGCTTTTCGCCCGTATTCTTTACCGTATTATTTTTCGGTATTCTTTCGAGTTTTGCTTTTCGCGTACCGTATTACTTTTCGGTTTTCTTTCACGTATTGAAGTTAGCGAGTTTTGCTTTTCACCCGTATTCCTTACCGCATTTTTTTTCTTTAGTCTTTCGAGTTTAGCTTTTCACGTACTTATCGGTTTTCTTTCGCGTATTGAAAGTTAGCGAGTTTTGGTTTTCGTCCGTTTTCTTTACCTTATTATTTTCGGTATATTTTCGCGTATTGAAAGTTAAGGAATTTCGCTTTTCGCCCGTATTCTCTACTGTATTATTTTTCGGTATTCTTTCGCGTACTGAAAGTTAGCAAGTTTTGCTTTTCGCCCTTATTCTTTCGCGTATTGAAAGTTAGCGGGCTTTGCTGGGTTTTTAAATCTTAGTAAGCTCTTCAGTCGGCTTATTAAATAACAATCTCAAATTACCTCTCCCAAAAGTTATTAGGAAGAATCGTCAGAAGGAATTAAAAATACGAAGTTTTCATAAGAAGGTTTTGTTATGGTGCCGTACTTTTGTTACGTACAAATAAAAAAACCCCGGGCGAAGCCGGTATTAAAGCTAGTATATGATACTGGTAATATTATTCGGTTTATTCCCGGGGGTTCCCGGTTTAGCGCAATGTAGCTCTAATGTAAGTGTTCAACTTATAAAAAACTTATTCCCCTGAAACTGCTTATTTGATACCAAAACTATAAAACCTCTATTTTTTAAATAATTATAATTATTTTAAAACAAATAATTATATTTCCAATAATCGGGGCTTAATTTTAAGCAATGATGTTTTCTCCTACAAATTGGCGTTGCGAAAGCAATCACAGTAGCAAAGTACATACCTGCCTTTCTTTATAATTAAGTTTTTTAAATATTAGTACCATAAAACCATAAACTTATGTTAGTACACAGATCCTACAAACCTATAGTGCGGTACATTTACGAACCTTGCGTGTGATCGACCTCGGTGTCCCGCACCATCAAAGGGTGACCCGCACATTATTCCAATAATATTTATGACGAGAAATGGTGCCAGAGTAGCGGCCCTCATAAATTTGCGAAAGCTTAGCAGAGTGACCAACATAAAAAAAAATAAGTTGCCAAAGGAATGTATTGATAACAATATAGGCAGGTTTTTCTTTTAAGACCAGTTTGGCGGTAAATTAAAATTACTTTGGATATATTTGTAAGGTGGTTATAACCTTCCTGTAATTCCCATAAGAGCAATTTGGGGTTCAATAAACATTTCATTATGTATATTTCGGAAGTTTCCATCATTGGCTATCAGGCGAAAAGTGAGTTGTGTCTCCTTTTTCTCTAAATATATCTTTATCCAGATGTAAACCAAAAAGTTTACCGTTGTAAATGATTCGCCAAACACTCAACTCGTCAGTAATTCTATGTCGATAGTAATTCGCCATCTTTTCAAAAAATACAGCATATGATTATGAGTATCTGCAATAAGATTATTTTATAATATAATTGCTCCAAAAGTTACATTTTACATTCTTCTGTTAGTTTGTTTAGAGAAAAATAATAGTGGTAAAGGAATTTCAACCTGCGCCGTTCAATTCGGTTCTCGTCTTTTCCCATTTGTAGCTCAATAAACGCGTTTTTGGGTAAATTTTTGAATTGTTAGTGATAAAACTCCTTTTTATTTAAATCAAGTCATCGTATTGGGCCATTTACGATATAGCATTTTCAGAGATATTGTTTACACCTTGATTTATCACGTTAGCTCGAAATGATCATTTAAACTCGCGAATGCGTTTACGAGAGAACAGCTCTCGTAGCAAATACATTTTGTCTCGTTAAAATGTGTCTGGAGCACGTTTTTGATTTGAATTATTTAATGAGACTTTTACGTCCAAGTTTTTAATTTTACGATTTCTAACAAAGCATACCTGTATACTAAAGTCTGACGCCGATGTAACAAGTTGGCAAGCCAAAATATGTCTCTCCTCGGAAGAATGGTCCCTAGTGGTATTAATTTTTCAAGACGACCCTTAAAGATATCTCCGCAATTCTGAGTTATTTACTAAAAACGTAATCTCGGTTCAATCCCTGCCCGGTAAAAAAATTTAATTTTAATTTAAATAAGTGAGACGAAACAACCGGGTTTAATTTATTCAGAATATTATAAATTAAGTAGTTACAACAGCGAGTTAGACTTACTAAAACAATGCACAACTGAATTTAACCCTATTTACAAAACAAGTTTATCAGTTAAATATAATACGAAGCAAATTTTAATGAAATAAATATTCTCGCTTACGAAATACTTAACGCAACTTTAACGCTCATTTTATTTCAACACTCGCCCTTGATGAAGATACCGTAGAATAGCTATATTCGATATCTGGTAGTGGACGACTCGTAGACTTCCTTTTGACGTCGTGACACATACCGCATGAAAAAGACCAATACCATCCAATTTCCAATATCATATAATGACTCGCACACCGAGGAAATTAATGACTGCATTAGGAATCGTAGATGTCCAAATATCCACACCAATAAAAAATGTATTAACCAGAAGCACAAAACTTACACAAAGCACAGTAAGCCACTTGACTAAACCACAGCTCGTATATCAATAAATGACCGTAGACGGAATAGTTAGCGCGACACCTTACCATTAACAAAAAGGAATTTTCGACGTTGTTATCATGAAACCGGATAATCTAAACAACATGACCTACACACTATAAAGTCTCCTCTAAACCTGGAGGTTTTCGTAGAAAAAAATTATCTCAAAATACCAAAGATAAAAACATAAGATCAAATAATAGGCAAAAAAAAACATTATCTCGATCAGTAAAAATAACATACGACCCTTACTTTGCTTTAAACCCAGATACATATTATATTAAAAAAAGAGTATCCGAAAAACTAAACCTACTGACGATTAAAGAGTTTAACAACGTCATTGAATAATATATTACAGATTTATAACACAACGTAAAAGGAATCAAAGTCCTAAAACCGCGCTCCCGGTTCAATTCCCGACGAAATAAAAACAAGTTAACAAAAATTAAAAAACAAATTTCAATGAAAAATTACCACAGATATTGTATTTATCCGTTTAGTAACAAAACCCGCCTTATCATAATGGTTCCTTTACTTAAATATTTATAAAAATTTAATTAATATAATTTACAAAAATTTAATAAATATAATTTATAAAAATTTAATTAATATAATTTATAAAAATTTAATTAATATAATTTATAAAAATTTAATAAATATAATTTATAAAAATTTAATAAATATAATTTATAAAAATTTAATTAATATAATTTATAAAAATTTAATTAATATAATTTATAAAAATTTAATTAATATAATTTATAAAAATTTAATTAATATAATTTATACGACCCTTACTTTGCTTTAAACCCAGATACATATTATATTAAAAAAAGAGTATCCGAAAAACTAAACCTACTGACGATTAAAGAGTTTAACAACGTCATTGAATAATATATTACAGATTTATAACACAACGTAAAAGGAATCAAAGTCCTAAAACCGCGCTCCCGGTTCAATTCCCGACGAAATAAAAACAAGTTAACAAAAATTAAAAAACAAATTTCAATGAAAAATTACCACAGATATTGTATTTATCCGTTTAGTAACAAAACCCGCCTTATCATAATGGTTCCTTTACTTAAATATTTATAAAAATTTAATTAATATAATTTACAAAAATTTAATTAATATAATTTATAAAAATTTAATTAATATAATTTATAAAAATTTAATAAATATAATTTATAAAAATTTAATTAATATAATTTATAAAAATTTAATTAATATAATTTATAAAAATTTAATTAATATAATTTATAAAAATTTAATAAATATAATTTATAAAAATTTAATAAATATAATTTATAAAAATTTAATTAATATAATTTATAAAAATTTAATTAATATAATTTATAAAAATTTAATTAATATAATTTATAAAAATTTAATTAATATAATTTATAAAAATTTAATTAATATAATTTATAAAAATTTAATTAATATAATTTATAAAAATTTAATTAATATAATTTATAAAAATTTAATTAATATAATTTATAAAAATTTAATTAATATAATTTATAAAAATTTAATTAATATAATTTATAAAAATTTAATTAATATAATTTATAAAAATTTAATTAATATAATTTATAAAAATTTAATTAATATAATTTATAAAAATTTAATTAATATAATTTATAAATATTTAATTAAATATAAGATTTATATAACTTATAAATATTTAATTAAATATAAGATTAATATAATTTATAAAAATTTAATTAATATAATTTATAAATATTTAATTAAATATAAGATTTATATAACTTATAAATATTTAGTTAAATATAAGATTAATACAATTTATAAATATTTAATTAAATATCAGATTAATTTAATTTATAAATATTTAATTAAATATAAGATTAATATAATTTATAAATATTTAATTAATATAATTTATAAATATTTAATTAATATAATTTATAAATATTTAATTAATATAATTTATAAATATTTAATTAATATAATTTATAAATATTTAATTAATATAATTTATAAATATTTAATTAATATAATTTATAAATATTTAATTAATATAATTTATAAATATTTAATTAATATAATTTATAAATATTTAATTAATATAATTTATAAATATTTAATTAATATAATTTATAAATATTTAATTAATATAATTTATAAATATTTAATTAATATAATTTATAAATATTTAATTAATATAATTTATAAATATTTAATTAATATAATTTATAAATATTTAATTAATATAATTTATAAATATTTAATTAATATAATTTATAAATATTTAATTAATATAATTTATAAATATTTAATTAATATAATTTATAAATATTTAATTAATATAATTTATAAATATTTTATTAATATAATTTATAAATATTTAATTAATATAATTTATAAATATTTAATTAATATAATTTATAAATATTTAATTAATATAATTTATAAATATTTAATTAATATAATTTATAAATATTTAATTAATATAATTTATAAATATTTAATTAATATAATTTATAAATATTTAATTAATATAATTTATAAATATTTAATTAATATAATTTATAAATATTTAATTAATATAATTTATAAATATTTATTTACTATAATTTATAAATATTTAATTAATATAATTTATAAATATTTAATTAATATAATTTATAAATATTTATTTACTATAATTTATAAATATTTAATTAATATAATTTATAAATATTTAATTATAATTTATAAATATTTAATTAATATAATTTATAAATATTTAATTAATATAATTTATAAATATTTAATTAATATAATTTATAAATATTTATTTACTATAATTTATAAATATTTAATTAATATAATTTATAAATATTTAATTAATATAATTTATAAATATTTAATAAATATAATTTATAAATATTTAATTAATATAATTTATAAATATTTATTTACTATAATTTATAAATATTTAATTAATATAATTAATAAATATTTAATTATAATTTATAAATATTTAATTAATATAATTTATAAATATTTAATTAATATAATTTATAAATATTTAATTAATATAATTTATAAATATTTATTTACTATAATTTATAAATATTTAATTAATATAATTTATAAATATTTAATTAATATAATTTATAAATATTTAATAAATATAATTTATAAATATTTAATTAATATAATTTATAAATATTTAATTAATATAATTTATAAATATTTAATTAATATAATTTATAAATATTTAATTAATATAATTTATAAATATTTAATTAATATAATTTATACATATTTAATTAATATAATTTATAAATATTTAATTAATATAATTTATTAATATTTAATTAATATAATTTATAAATATTTAATTAATATAATTTATAAATATTTAATTAAATATAAGATTTATATAATTAATAAATATTTAATTAAATATAAGATTAATATAATTTATAAATATTTAATTAAATATAAGATTAATATAATTAATAAATATTTAATTAAATATACGATTAATATAATTAATAAATATTTAATTAAATATAAGATTAATATAATTAATAAATATTTAATTAAATATACGATTAATATAATTAATAAATATTTAATTATAAATAAGATTAATATAATTAATAAATATTTAAATAAATATAAGATTAATATAATTTATAAATATAAGATTAATATAATTTATAAATATAAGATTAATATAATTTATAAATATAAGATTAATATAATTTATAAATATAAGATTAATATAATTTATAAATATAAGATTAATATATTTTATAAATATAAGATTAATATAATTTATAAATATAAGATTAATATAATTTATAAATATAAGATTAATATAATTTATAAATATAAGATTAATATAATTTATAAATATAAGATTAATATAATTTATAAATATAAGATTAATATAATTTATAAATATAAGATTAATATAATTTATAAATATAAGATTAATATAATTTATAAATATTTAAAATGATGAAGAATAAATTATAGTACCTAACGTTATAACTTTGTTAAGGACATTCGCCTAAGCTATTTTTTAGAAAAACACCGCAAATTTACAAGCGTTGGTGGCTGAGTGGTTAGAGTACATCTCTTGCACCCGGGTTCGTTTCCCGGCCGACGCCAAAAAATCGCAAATTGATACTAAGTCGAATACCGTGTACAATTGGTGGAAACCCTGCCATTAGACGTTGAGATGTTGCATAAAACTCAGCACTCGGTCCGTCCCAAAGTCATTCAGAAGAAGTTGGAGAGAAAACGCCCATACAAACACAACAGACTAAACATTCACAACCATCATAACACAAGCACAACAAACTCAACATCCACAACCATCACAACATGAACTCAACATTCACAACCTATACATAAACATTACAATAACGAAATATCCAATCAAACTGCGTTAAAACTGTCGCGACGGTGAGCGTTGACGACAAAAGACCAACCAAACCAAACCCAACCGCAAATCAATCCGTTAACCATCATTGTCACACGGTGATTTTGCCAACCCTTCGAGAAACTGCGTACGCAGTGTTTACCCTTTTCCCCGAAAATGCGAACGCGTTCGCAGGCCTGACAGACAGACCCACAGACAGACAGACATACACGGTGATTGTATAACCCCTCTAGGGGACTTTGCTCCCTCGGAGATGTAAAAATATCACAAAATTATTGTAATATTTAAAGATAATAATGATTAATGAAATCAAAATACGAAACGATATTTATGCCCACGCGACAGACACGACGGACATCAAAACAAACGACTGCCCGCGCATCCGATGGTGTTCCTGTTTTCTATAGTACCGCCCTGCTATAAGATTAATATAACTTATAAATATTTAATTAAATATAAGATTAATAAAATTTATAAATATTTAATTAAACATAAGATTAATACAATTTATAAATATTTAATTAAATAGAAGATTAATTTAATTTATAAATATTTAATTAAATATAAGATTAATATAATTTATAAATATTTAATTAATATAATTTATAAATATTTAATTAAATATAAGATTTATATAATTTATAAATATTTAATTAAATATAAGATTTATATAATTTATAAATATTTAATTAAATATAAGATTTATATAATTTATAAATATTTAATTAAATATAAGATTCATATAAATAATTAAATAATAATAATCAGCTAGGCTAATACCCAAGGCACCACCTTAGGCCTAAGTCATCATGCGACTTTTGAAGCCTTAATTCAGGTATCCGGGTTATAATGCGTAGGAGGGTATAAATATTTAAGATTAATATAATTTATAAATATAAGGGTACTTAGTATAAATTATAAACTAAATCCCTGCCTTCAGCAATGTTAAAATTAAGAGCCCTCGACATATGGAGATAATTGGTGTCTTTTTCCTCATTTTTATTACAGTGGTACGCTACTCTCCGAACCAACCCCACCCAAATTTTCTCAGAAGCTTTGCCGAACTAAACCAGTAATAGTCCCTCAACTCACAGCGTTCCCATGGAACCTTTGTTATGTTAGCGGGCCCTTAGCCCACTATCAGGTAACCCGAATCCAACAAAAAGCGCACGTTTTCCAAGGCCAGGCCATAGGTCAAAAGTGTGCCTGGACATTTTCGCTTGACAACAAAATAAATATAACCTCGTGATTTCCTGGCACCTTCTCCCCCACAAACACTGAGACCCCCGCAATCACGCAGAACCAACCCCAAGGGACCTTTCGCGGGTCAGACAACGTCATACGTCCCATGACAGGACACGAGTCTTGGGTGCACCAATGACCCAAATAAAATGGGAGGTCACCAATAGCTTTTTTTGTTCTCAACTTCACCCTAAAATCCCCAGAACAAAACCAACAGACAGAGCCCCAAAAAGACAGAACTCTGCTTTTGGGATAACTCAGCTTGTACCAGGAAGGAAGGAAATAGAGAAAGTGTGAATAAAGAAACGCGTAAACAAGCAGCCCCCAAAGACGTCCCGTTCTGTGAAGTGCGTGTGTCGGGCATCTTACGTAAACCGAGGAACGAGAAAACCCCTAAACGAAGAGACGACAACGTAGCAGAGGACACCGAAATAAAATGATGAGTAGAATTTCCATCATAATCGCCCCTCCCCAAGAGAATTTCCTATATAAAAAGGTTGCTTAATCGCGAAGGAAAAGGGTTTTCACTTTTTGGTCCCTTACCGTCAGCAAAATGTAAGTTACACACGTAATGATGTTGTTTTAAAGTAGCCACAGTAATCAGCTTAAACCATTTTTGGCATACACCTAAATTTTTCCCATTTCTACCCGGTTTAGGAACTTTCTTTGAAATTATATAGTTCTCGGGCAAATTTCTTCGACGTGGCCTAAGCTAAAAACCGTTGAAGTTCGAAATACTGTCTAGCAGACGAATGTTTTGGTAACTCCTAGGTTAATTTAAAGCTTTGTAGGGGGCGCTAAAAATGTTATGTCCAAGTATTTGACACACCAGGCGACCGCTGTAGCCGAGCCGCGAGGCATTGGTCGGGGGAATACAAATTTCTTCTCCAGGTACACTTGAATCCTCTTAGGTGAAACAAACCGTTAGTGAAGATTTTTGAATGGAATAAAGGTACAGTGGCATGCTTATGAGTAATTATGTTGCATATGCTATTAGCCTTAGCCAAAACTTTTTCTAAATCTGATTCCATTTCATTTAAATCACTTTTATTACCATCAGTTGCCTCACATTTCTTCAAGTGCACCTTTATTCTTTCAATTTTTGAGCTAATTAGTTCGCCACAGATTTTGCATTTCACTTTAGTTGGGCATCCATCAACAGTCTCAACTCGGTTCCATTCAGGGGCAAGCTTTCTACCACTTACTCTGGGCATTTTAAAATTTTACGTATCATAAAATATAATAAACAATGACTAAACACTGTAAACACTAGTCTAACAGTAACGGCCCACGAGGGGTCGGAGTGTGCCATAACTAGTGGCTTTACCGGGGAGTCGGGGTCCGGCTCTTGTAACCCAGCACGGGCGGTGGCGCACTGGGAGATGTTAGCTTCGTCCAAATGGTCCTATCTCCACCTCCGACTTCGGTCCGGTGTGGGCTGGTAACTGGGCTTCGGCCCAGGCTAACGGAGAGGGGCCGGGCAAACTGGCCGTCTCGGCGGATTGCGTTGCCTGCTGTGGGGCTGCGGCCCTCCGTATAAGGGCACGGTGCCCATCTCCCGGCCTTTTGGAGTTCCACCGGGATATCCGGTGCCAGCTGTGCCGGGTTATGCGGTCTGCTGTGTGCCCGCCGTTCCCCTTTAGGCGCTCTTTCCAATGGGCTTGGCTCTCTACCTTTCTAGGTAGGGTGTCGGCTGGCGTTGCCAGAGCATCCGCTCTTATTCCCACTGCTGTGTGCGAAGTGGCGCGTTGGTCGGCCCATTGCTGCACCTTCTGCTGGGTTGAGCGGCTTGTGTCGAAGGTGCGACCATCAGTAGTAGGGTTCTGCTACCCATGCTGGTTTTGTCACCTGTCCGGGCGTGTGGACGCTGGCGTAGGGCATTTGATGATGGACCTCCGGTGGTGTGGTTTCAATCTTACTGGTACACCGGGATATAAATCTGATGCATGTTCAGTCTAACAGTAACAAGTTAACAGTGTTATCTAAACATTAAGTGTTAAACTTCTGCAACTTTCAATCAATATGTAGCAGACGATACTTTACGTCTACGAAAGATAAGAATAAGGGCGAGAAATAAGTAGTGTTAAATTGAAAATAAAAATAAAAATGAAGTAAATCATCGATTTAGGGTATCATTTTAGGTAAAAACCCAAAATAAAAACCCAGAAAATCTTAATGGGCTGGGTTTTAAAAAAAAAAACGTTTTTTTTAAACCTGATGGTGTTCTTGACATAAACTTTCGAAAATTTATGAGGGCCGCTACTCTGGCACCATTATTCGTCATAAATATTTTTGGAATAATGTGCGGGTCACCCTTTGATGGTGCGGGATACCGAGGTCGATCACACGGTGTGTGATTGGAAGAAGTTCCAAGCGCTGGATGCCTGTCAATGGTCACGATTGGTCCGAGCGAATCACGCTCAAGAAGGCCCACCTAACCTCGGACCTGATAACCGGGACTCGGAATATTTTTCGAGATGTTTAAAAAAAAACTCCCGAGAGAAATAGTCCCGAATCGATGAAAATTAAATACAACGCTGAACTTAGAACCAAGGACCGTGGTTGGAAAATGTGTTTGTGAGATCGGAGACTCCGCCGCACTACACCAGTATCAACGCGCAATGTGCAACCCCATATCGGACCCAGTAGCGGCGCTAAGGTTTTTTCACAGGTGGGCTAATTATTTTGTGGCCCCTAAGAATTTGGTGGCCCTTACAACCATGGAGTGTAGCTACACTCCATTTTACAAATTTCCCCTTATAAATTTTTCAGGAAGCGAGAAGAGCAAGGTCGTTTTCTTGGTGCGGCTCTCGTCGCGTTTACTGGACCTTGTATCCGACCTAGAGGGGACACGTGCACGCCCGGGGTATTTCCCTAAATTCCCTAACTTTTCTTTCTATTGTCCATTCAACTTTCTCTCAATTTCCGCTCCATTCCTCTCGACTCTATCTGTTTATGGTCTTATTGAGTAAACAAATTGATTTTGAAAGTTTTTTTTTCAGAAAAACTTTTCTTGGCAATAAAACAAATTTCTAGAGATAAAGAAAATTCATAAATTGAAATATGTGGCCCTTTTAATAAAAATATGTGGCCCCTCTCAGAAATGCAGGGAACTAAAGCCCACTTCAGCCCACCCTTAGCGCCGCTACTGATCGGACCAGCTCAACAAACATCGCTAATGCGAAACCAATACCGTCGCCACGAGATCGTTGTCACCGGCGCTACACGCCATCAGTTGGACAATGTCGTAAAATCTTTCTTTCCCATATTTATTTATTTTTAATCTTTGTGATGAGTTTATTAGGTCATATTGACCCTTATATCTTAAGTAACCCGTAAATGGGAGCTTACCTTTATCTGTCAATGACGTAGGTAGTCGACTATACTGGCAACCCTTTTATTTTAATTATCAGTTTTAGTGTGATTTTTAAATGTTTTACTTCCATGGCAAACCTCAACCAGTTGTAATTATAATTAAAGTTTACCCCCAGACATCAGAACTGACCTTAATATCTCAATAAATCCCCGAAACAACCTGAATAATGAGTTCGCTCACCCCAATAGAGAAAGTGATGCGGTTGGTTAGACGAATTGTGTGTTCAGTTACTCCAAATTGCAAATTATTGTTATTGATAAGGTATAGGTAGGGATAGCTAGCGGTACAAAATCTCGTCTAATAAACAATTATGATCCGGCTCATTCTACGCCTTTCGATTCTAATTTTATTTTATTCCAAATGTGACATCACGATTAATTAATGTAGGATAGATTTTAAATACATATCCTTTTTTGATAAATGTAGGACGTAAAGACATCTAAATACATCAAAGAGTCACTTAGTCGTTTTATATTTTGCGTGATAGAGAAAATCCCTGACATTGAATTTTTAAATAAAAATCGTACTAAAAATAAACAAAATCTAGTCTCTGGATAATATACAGAATACATTATCCCAGGTTCTTCTCCTATGCCTTAAATAAATGAATATATTTAAAATGCAAACCTTTTATTAAATTAAAACTAGCTAGTTTTCCCCAATTAGAATTGTTTTAACAGTTGGAACAACTTATCATCTTCATTATAATGGGGGATAAAATTACATGTATTTGACCTGGTTAATATTCTTCATTTTAGCATTTCTATTTCTCAACAGTACGCTCAATTCTGTTATTTATCTGTATCAGTACCATAATAATACACAGCCACAAAACAATTTGAAACGATTCACACTAGAATCCCGCTTTTCTTTTCCCATAATTATCAAAATTAATACTTTCTGGTGATTTGTCTTGATCTTAATATCGAGGATGTTTTACCCACTACCCTAGATAATAATCTACTAAAATAAACAAATGTTTCGAATCAAATGAGCAATTTCTTAAAGCAGTGCCACAAAAAATGTTTTTTTGTATTAACATATCAAACATCCAAACGCCAAATCGTCTGCACCATATAATGTTCGTTTTGACTCTCACAGTTATACCGCGATTAGTTGAAACTGGAAAAAACATAATTACTTAAATTTAAAATATATTTTAAGCTATATCATATAAGCAATGTTATTAAAATGGGTTGTGTGGATATCAGCAGTTCGATAAACATGTTTTTAAGTATTACGATTTAGCGATAATCCTTCATGTTTTTGTATTGAGGTTTTTAGCATCCTGTTGCGATAGAAAATCTCACCGAACATTGATTTTCATAACGACTGTTACTTAAAATGGAGCCTTCACCTTTTTGCTAAATTCAGTTTTCTAGGGGTCTGAAGCGCCGTTTCGAAAATAATATAATCATTTCGGTTAATAAAATGAAAGTGGCGACTGCGATACCGCACATCCAGACTGTAAATTCAACCTCCAAATTCAACAGACTTATTCTGTTTATCGACGATCCTACAGACGCACGTCGATGATACACGAAGTGTTGGTCAATCTCATTTTGTCTCTCGCGAAGATATTGCCCTTGTCCTGTTTCTCGGTACCTTGTGACCCTAAAAATACAAATTACAATTTATCAATTGATACAATTTTAATTGTCGTTTGGAAAGATTCTGTATGGTACAGTTTATTTGTACCCTCCTTGTCGCCATATTCTACAAATACTATTTGCCTAATTCTTCCGAATGAAAAAAAAATTGTTGAAAAGATAAATCCGAAAGAGACAGAGACAGAATAGATAATTGGACAAACAAATTTAAGTAATTGCGTGATATAGCAGGAAATATGAGGACTAAATTGATTTCCTAAAAACCTTGCCTGACTTTTCAGTTTGTACTTTTGTACCTCTTTCTCTTTCGTCGACTGCTTGCACTGGTCTTACTCAAATATTGAATCAAATCAGAGTTGGGAGACTGAAACAAAACGTTGGCTCACCCCAAAATAAAGCACCAGCCTACAAGTGGGTGTATTGCGTAATAGAAATATTGGGTGGGCATTTAGTTTTTAAAATACAGTTTGTAGAACGCGTGTGTGGGCGCTGCTTAACCCGTCAAAACCTTACACAGATAGCCCGCGGCAATCCCGTTTCCTGTAAAAAAAAACCTTAAATAAGCCGCATTTTTTAATAATCCGTTGTCGTAAAAAAAAAGATTCGCTGAATCGAATACAGACTTCATTTTAGTACCGTATGCAACGGTTTCAATGTCATCCCGTCAGTGATGACAATTCTAACACGGTATGTCAGAGCTGAATGGGGAAATGGATGGCGAACGGCAAACACACATTTACTCCTAATTGTATTTGAAACTCAATAAACATTTGTTCCAATGAATTTTTTTACTTATATAAGCCGCTCCCATATATAAGGCCCTAAATGGGTAAGAGTGTGCAATAACTGGTGGCTTTACCGGGTAGTCGGGGTACGGCTCTTGTAACCCATAAGTGCGGTGGCGCAGTGGGAGATGTTAGCTCTGATCAAATGGTCCTATCTCTACCTCCGACTTCGGTCAGGTTTGGGCTGGATACTGAGTTTCGGCTCAGGCTAACGGAGAGGGTCCGTGCAAACTGGCCGCCTCGGCGGATTGGGTAGCCTGCTGTGGGCCGGCGGGCCTCCATATGCGGGCACGGCGGTCCAGTTTCCCGGCCTTTTGGAGTCACAGTGGGATCTCCGGTGCCAGCTGTGCCGGGTTACTTGGATTGCTGTGTGCTCGTCGTTCCCCTTTAGGAGCTCTCACCAAAGGGTTTGACTCTTTACCTACGTAGGTAGAGTGTCGGCTGTAGTTGATACAGCATCCACTCTTACTCCCACTGCTGTGTGCGAAGTGGGGATTGGTCCACCCATTGCTGCTCCTTCTGCTGGATTGAATGGCTTGCGTCAAAGGTGCGACCATCAGTAGTAGGGTACTGCAACCCATGCTGTATTTGTCACCTGTCCGGGCTAGGTGGACGCTGGCGTACGGCACTATGATGATAGGCCTCCGGTGGTATGGTCTCTGTTACTAGGTACACCGGACTATAAATTCTGACACACGCTCCCATACATAAATATAAAATGATGCGCGGGGTATACGCGTTAAAATACTGTTCTCTGCTCGAACACATCCAAAACGTTCTAAAACTAAATAATCTTATTTAAAGACGAATTTTAATCATTACACATAATTTTTGTAGAGCAAACCCTCCCGGGGGTGTTAATTTTAGCGTGTTACCCAGTTAGGTCCAGAAAGTGTTTTGTTATACAGGGGTTGGGTGGATTCTTTCTCTGCAATTTTCCATAAGGTGACAGTGTGCTTGGTTTTTATTTTTATAAACCCGATAGGCTGGTGACAATACTTTAAACGGCGTACAAGCCCCTAGCTTTGACTGTACTAAAGTGATTACGAAATCGATTACAGATTTTGCACTAACAAGGCTGTACTCTCTGTAATCGGTGTACAGAATTTCAGGGAGTGGCTAATCCCTAGTTTAAGCGATACCTATCTGAATTTTATAAATTTCAATATTTTAATTTTATTGATATTTTAGCGTTTCACGACTCTTTTGATTCACAAACTGAGTGAAGCGGTATTTGAAACTTAACTTTTTATTAAACTAAATTTAATTGACACTTTTAGATAATCTTCTTTTGCGTATTTTCTTAAATGCACTGAAGAATAAAAGATGATTTTAATCAATTATTAAAAAAGTTTTTGTTTTAAATCGCGATTTAAATTTGCCTCGTTAAAAACGAAACTTTAACGTTGTTATGGGTGTAATTGTTAACTTCTTTTTGATAATGCTACAATATTAGATCTATTAGAATTCTGCAGCGTATCATAATAAACAACTGTTATACATGTATGTTTATATTATAAACGACTTCTCATGAAGATGGGCGTAAATTGACATATATATGGCAATATGAAAGGATTACGAAAAGGGTGTGATAATGGATGCTACCACCATCTTTGTTGGTTATTTCATACCTTTAATTAAAAAAAGACCAAATATACTACATTAAGTCTAACTTTCCAAATGGTCTCTAATAGTACATTTTTAGAATAACATTGCAAATGAACTGACATACGTTTGGTAATTATGTCAGTTTTGGGGCTGAGAATAAGTGATTATTTTTGAGTTCTATTCAAAAAGGTTTTCTTACAAAACATTGCTTTGCTGAATGACGAATCTGGGAGTCAATTTTCCAAATCTGATTGAATACAACGTTTCGTGTAGACTTTCCTCCGCGATGTGCAACTGTTTGCTTTTTTCTCGAAGAGTTGATTTAAAGTAACGTACATATTTCTTTATGAAACTTTTGTTTTCGAACAATGCTATTTTGCCATTTACAAAATCACTTTCTATTTGCGGAGTCAAATGAGAAATCAACCCCTTCTTTTCAATAATAAGATCTCTCAACTTCTTCAAAGCGTTAGAACCCGGTTGGTTCTGTAAATATGGAATTAGGTTTGTATAAATATGTGAATGCAAAGTTTAGGGTCTAAAATGTAGGACGAAGATGAATTCTCGCCGAATCACCAATCAGGTCAATAAGTTGGAAAAGAATGTGGTTAAAGAGACTATCGTTTTCAATTGAAGAAAACAAAAAGACCTCTACAGAGAGCAAAGCCTATTAAAGGAAAAACTTCAAGAAATTATGGAAGTAAGAATATTTGAAACATTAATGGAGGAAATCGGACAATTTTACAATCAACGGACTCAAGAAATTAAGTTAAATCAAATTGAAAAGTTTAATAGATTATCAAAAACAAGCTTAATAACAAGTAACCGTGGAAAACATGAGCAAAAAAAATTAGGCGAAAACGTGGTAAATATTTCAAATTATACCTTAACAATAGGGGAATTAGCCCTTTTAAGTAAAGGATTAAGTTTTAGCATTACACCTGCAAATTTAGATATATTAGACATATGTGCGGAAGCCGAGTCCCAAATTAGAAGATTAAATATAGAAGATCCATTAAAACAAGATATTAGAAATATAGTAAAAAACAATTTTAAATTTAAAACCACGGAATTAAACTTATCAACTCTAGAAAAAACAGCTTTAAAATTAATAAAAAGGAATAATAACATAAAAATGGTTCAAGCTGATAAGGGAGGGAAAATAGTTGTAATGAACGCAATGGATTATGACGAAAAAATGAGGGAATTATTCAAAGCACAAGGCTATAAGAAAATTAAAAATGACCCTACGGATAAATTAATCGGACAAGTTCGAAGTATCATTAACGAAGCGGTGGACACTAGAGAAATCGAAGACGGAAAGGAAAATATAAATTTATTCCCCCAGTTTTAAAAGCGCCTCATATTTACGGTTTAGTAAAAATTCACAAACCAGGAAACCCGTTGAGACCTATTGTGTCCTCCATGAATAGCCCCACCTATAGTTGCGCTAAGGAACTAGTTAAAATTGCGGCTCCTTTAATAGGAAATAATGACCATTCTCTAAAAAACTCCTACCATTTTGTAGACGTTTTACGAGCAACTTCTATTGAAAATGATGAAGAAATAGGGAGTTTAGATGTAGTTAATTTGTATGGTAATGTTCCAGTAGAACTAGCTCTCACAGTATTAAGGAGTTATCTTAAAAAAGATTAAACACTAAAGACACGTATAGACCTGAGCATTAACACAATTATTAAGTTAAGTGAAATTTGTTTTAAAAAATACTTACTTTACCTATGACGGTAATTTTTATATGCAGGAAACAGGTTTAGCAATGGCCAATCCTTTATCTGCCCCAATTGCTAACATGGTCATGGAACATGTAGAACAATCAATATTTAGGAAGAAACAAATTAAGGATAATATAAAACTATGGTATCGGTTTATGGACGATATATTTTTCATTAAAAAAAAGCCCTATTAACAGAGCGGTTATTAAATATTGTCAATAAGATTCATAAACACATTTCCTTCACGATGGAGGGGGAGATAGAAAGAGCCCTTCCATTTCTTGACGTAATGGTCAAACATCAAAATGGACGGTTCGAATGTTCCATGTACCAAAAACCTACGCACGCAAAAACGTTTTTAAATTTTAATTCTTGCCACCATATCAACATTAAAATAGGTTTAATTAAATCCCTGAAACAAAGAATAGAATTCATTTCAGATCACCCTGTGAAGGATAAAGAGATATATGGTCAACAATTACTTGATAGTGGTTATCCAAAACACTTAATTAACTCTATATTTAATGATAATAATCTGAAAATTATAATAAAAAAAGAGACCCCTAAAAATGTACTTAGTTTACCTTACATAAACAATATTAGTGAAAAAACGAGGCGTCAATTAAAAAAGCTTGGTGTAACGTTAGTTAACAGAACCGTAAACACGCTGAAATCAAATATTGTAAAAAATAAACCGCTAATTGAAGACAATAAAAAAACAGGGGTTATTTAGGCAATAGACTGCAACTGTAAGGAAACATATATAGGTCAAACAAAAAGAACTCTGCAAAAGAGACGGAATGAACATCAAAATTGTGTAAAAAAGAAAGATCAGAAAAACGGCCTGGCGTATCATATAGTAAACAATAATAGGCCTAAAATTGAATGGGATTCGGCGAGAATGATTTGTAACGAAACTAATTGGTTTAAAAGAAATTTCAAAGAGTCAGTGTTCATTGAACAAGGCGGGAATTTAAATCTGGAAAGTGGCTCAGTTGGAGTAAAAGGTTGGGGTTTATTTAATTTGGATAAATATAAAATTAAAATATAGGGTAATTGTATAGAATAATAGTTAAGACAGAATTGATACAGTTTTACCTAAAGAATTTGTAGCCCATAAGGTAACTGTTATAAATAGAATTAATGAGTAATGTTGTTGTTTTTTACATATATGTAATTTTGTAAGTTTAAGCATTGTATAATTTTTGAACGATTCTTGTAAATACGTTTTTTTTCTGGGCTACCTAACGGTAGCGTCTTATAGTATTTTTAGTATAAAATGATCTTAACGCGGAGAATCCAGAGAGGCGACCGATAGTCTGGCACGGTATTGCAACACGCGATGAAAGTCCGAGAGTAGGGTTAAAGCTCATTGCCCAATGGTAGAAATATTTTTGGTTTTGTATTCGTGTTAAGGAATCACTTGTAACAGTCACTCACTGAAGAAGGACCACGGTCCGAAAGCTCCGAATAAAATAAAGTTTTTTTTCTAAGTCATGAAGTAGCAGTTTTTTTAAAATTTAACAATTTAGAAACCAAATTATGAAAAGACCATGATACAAATATAATTTACTTATGAAGAAGATTTTAATCAGTACATTAAATTTTAGATATTTAAATAACAAACTCTAATGACAAATTAAAAACTCAATTAAACCAAAAAATAGCCCACTCTGGTAGATTGTTAAATTTTCGCTCTTCCCAACCTTACAAAATTAAATCTTATCTAGCAGGTAACATGCATAACCAAATAAATGAATATTATTCGAATAAAAACCAGGACAAGGATTTCATTAACAACCAACTTAAAATAAGTGGCTACCCTAATAGCCTCATTATAATCGCGATATAAATATAATTAACATTCATGCCAAATGAATCTAAAAACAGTGAAAAGCGTGTTCATTAAACTCCCATATCTATTTAACACAAATTATGTACTCGAACGTAGACTAAACGAGTTGGCAAGCCAAAATATACCTCTCCTTGGAAGAGTTTGCCCTTGGGCGAATTTACTACTGGACACGGCACTCAGCGATATGCCGCCATATTCATAGAGTCCTCCTAAAAACGTTATCCAGGTAAGAAAATGACTCGTGTTCTATACCTGACCACGACGGTACTTTAAATATAATCAATTAATTTTAATTGAATTTATAAATAATATAGAAAAAATTAACAATTCCCGGCTTATAACGCAAACAAAAACCCTTTTTTTAAACTCGTTATGAGGGAATGTGACGGAAGGGACACCCGTGGCGGAAGTATGACAACCACCTGTTGGGGGATCGGTGGTCGTCCTCAAACGGTCATCCACAAACTCTGCCTCCCAGACGCTCACACCAAAACCATTAACTGAATAGTGATGGTTAAACGACAGCGCGTATCTCCATATAAATAAAACCAACGTAACCACATTAATGAAAATGTATTACACATTTGAAGCCGATAAGAAAACACGTAAAATATATAACGAAGTTACAAGTTAGGTAAGCAAAACGAAAAGGCATACGTAAGCGTTGTATACAACTTGAATTTTTTTAAATTTCTATAAAAAAGTTTTGGTAAAACATAACTCGTTTGAGAAAACTATATATTCGGTGTCATACGGCATAAATAATTACCAAATTATTTCCTTCAAAGCTTGAGTATTTCCTGACCACAGGTACAATTTTCCCATTTTCCAATAAATCTTGAATAGTGTCGATTTCCTTAGATTTAACGGACATCATTTCAGTCTTCAAATTTCCGGAGTAAATTCTGATTAGAAACGATGATACCAAAATCCAGAAAAAAATGAAGACTTTGGATGAATTCCTTTTCGATTTTGAAACTGGTGCTTCAAATTTAAAATCGTAAGATTAATTTTTAATTAAGAACAATTATTAAGACTGAATAGAAAAACAGTTAACATTTTTCGTGGTCTGCAGAGTACTTACCAATATGAATAAGAATGCCAAGATAAAACCATAATAAATTTCCTAAACTGTCAAAGTTGCTTTGGTCCTCATTCAGTTTAAACTTTTTCTCAAAACCCCACGTTAAAAGCGTCAAAAGTAATGTGCAGACCGCCGTCGTGAGCCACACACTGGTATCCACACTCTTAATAGAAATTATTTCGAGTCGATCTTTATTGCTTCGATCGACTGTCGTGACGAGATGTTTGCTTTTGATATCGACGAAAGTACTTGAATAACTATATTGTAAAAAGTTTGGCTCCAAAGCGTACAAGAACACCACTGTATTCAGAATCTAAAAGTTTAAAAGAAACACAAATATTAATTAAAAGGTCATAAGGAAACTCGGAACAGGGTATGGTATGATGAGGTTCTATCAAGCTCGATTCGAAGAAAATGATTTTAAAACATAATCATAGCCTGTATATACAGTAAATTTAACTTATATTTTGTTATTTAAAAACACATTATTAAGTGAACAAATCGTAATAAAATAAACCGACCGTTGAGAGAACACGTACTTCTGGAGACGTTAATTTTTGCGGGAGGAAAAAGCGTTAAATGGAGAAAAATCCTAGCACTGGGGATCAAGATTCGTAAATATTGACTCGTCTAGTACAATATTTCTGGTAAGATGGGAAATTGGAAATTTCTAGTTTGAGCTTGACTTTCGTTGCTAGGGTTATATGCCTTAAGTAAATCGTTTCCTTCTGACTGTACCGAAAGAAATCATTCGGAAACTTATCAGACAATTGTATTAAGAACACAGGACATTTTTAATCTTAGATGTTCCTTTTTTATTTGGATCAGTTATGAATGAAAAGGGCATTTTATATAAACAAATGAAAATTTTCTAGAACTGAAGTGTAATCAAAATGTATTCAGGTGAACGGGAAAATATAAAGCTGCAAGTATGATCTCTTTCATTATTTCCGGAAGATATTCTGAGCCTACACGGCGAGAGAGAGTGCGATAATACCGCATTCTCTTCCCATCTTACCAGATAAAAGGAACTAGATTGCACCATAATCAGTGGAGGAGCATGGTTTTTTTTCAAGCAATCAAGAGGTGAACAAAGTGTTGCCAAATATTAACTATTAACCTTAATATACCCTTGGTGCAGATTAAATATGGTTAACTTAATTTCTTACAATAATGTTTTTAATATAACGAACTAAATGAACATCTCATTCTTTTGTGAAATTCAAATTTTTATATCGAATTCTGTGATTGGTTACCATCCATTAGTTATTAATAGTGTATTCGGTTTGTGACTCAATATATCTGTGGTTTGTCGTATTCTATTTATAATTAATCTGAAGAAATGTTCCCATAAAAAGGTTAATTCATTATTTTTAAGTTCGATGAGAAAACATTAATTTATTGATCCTGCCATCAAATAATTACAATTTTTAACAAATGTTTTGATTTTGTGGGGCTCTTTTTTAGATATTTGCCATCTATAATAGCTTAAGACATTTTCTTGAAACCCTTATTTAATCTTATTTATAGATATTTACCGTTGATCTAAACGGATTAAGTTTATAATAAAGTATATGAAAAACATTAATGACACTTATAAAAATATCCTTTTAAATAAATCAAAATAATAAAAACAGATCTGACATCAATTGGTTTAAAATCTTATTTTTTTCCAAGTACAGTAAGTTTCAAGCGTTTGAAGGTAATGACTCTGATATGTAGTCCCTTTGTACACATTTTATTCGTACATTTTTTCGTAAAAATTAATTTGGATTGGGAGATTGTGCCAATTTCCTAACCAGAGACTGAGCGATCAAATCTCAATACTTAGGTTCCCAACCAGATCCTAAGCAATCAATAGTCCTTGAAATTATAACGGCATCAATTAATTATTTAATTGCAATTTTAAAAACAAATAAAAACCGAAATAAATAATGTTTTATAGATAAAAAGAAATATAAATATTCGTGTCTTACCCCTTCGACTGCCGCGCTGAACAGAAACACGTTACTTTCATGATAAGGTATAAAGCGACTTGAAATCTCATCCGACAAGTCGACGAAACGGAGGCTGGAAATAAGAAAAGATTACCATTCGATAAGTGTGTAAATTTCAATCACATCCCCAAATATCAAACGCAATGGGTAGAGCGCAGCCAAACTATTTGGTAGATGTAGGTGCAATAAAAGCCTAAACTCTTTACATTCACTGCGATTTTAAATTAATTTTTGAGGATGGGTGTGCCTCTCGCCTTACCCCCGTCTTGGTCCCTGATTTAATGTGCTGTATCCTTTCTTCACTTCACACGGGCTCGTTATAGCATTTGCCCCTAAATATACAGTTTATCAAAAATATTTAAAGTAACATTTTTAAATTAAAGAAATGCACTTTGTGCCCCTTGACGTGCAGCTAAATATTTGTTAGGCACCTGAAGTGACTAATGGAACCCAGAAATCATATTTTACAATGACGTTTGTCAATGGAACCTAGAAATCCTTTTTTTACAGTGGCGTGCGTCAATGGAACATACAAATCCTATTTTTCAATGGCAGGCGTCAATGGAACATACAAATCCTATTTTGCAATGGCATGCGTCAATGGAACCTACAAATCCTATTTTACAATGGCGTGCATCATTTCAGTTTCGCACGTAAAAACGTTTCAAAAGCTCCATTGTAGAGTGAAAAGACGTTAAGGAAACACAATATTACACATTTTAATAAGGCGTACAATTAGCACTTCCATATTATATATTGCTCTTAATGAGATCTGCCTGTCTCAAATTTTCCGTTAATTGCTTGTTATGAATAATTGATACTAACAGGGTGACGGATTTTCATCGGAAAGGTTTTGGATGTGTAAAACTATAATTGGTTGTTGGCTCTAGGAGGCATTAGCCATGTTAAAAAAAGTAGAAAATAAGTGTTCGTAATAAAAACCCTTTTTCGAGGAAAACCTAACACCCTGTATAATTTTCAATGGAAAAATATCAGCAGAAACAGCTGTATAAAGACCAAACAAACTTACTTAACGCTGGGCAAATTCAAGAACACATATTGGCAAACGGAATAAGCCAAGTCTACATTCATGAAATAGTCTCCTTTTAAAAAAACATCCGGAGCAGTTCTCAAGTATAAAAGCTTAAAATGGAGAATTTCATTAGGCAGAATTACCATAGCCCCTGGTTCACCTTATTCACGATTTTTATATCGGGTGTTTAGTGGAAAAAGTACCTAAATGCTACGATATAAAATTAAATATTTTATTTAACTAGAAGATAATAAGAAGAACTATCTGATAAACACCAATTTTTAGAGGCATTTTTGCTCCAAAATGCAGGCTATTGCTATCCGATAGCTGGTTTTAATTGTATTAAATTTTCAAACTTAAATGTATATGAGTTATCTTGTTATTTAATAAATGGTGTAATACGTCTAAGACACAAAAGATAATTAACGAAATTATAAAACATTATCACTTTTCTCCTTTAATATATGTTACATATCTGGAAAAAAATTAAGTTTATTGAAAACGGATCTTTTCAAAGAAAAAATCAACATTTGAATACCAGTTAATGAAATTGTACAGCTATAAAACCGTTAAGGTAATTGAAACAAATAGTCCTCTAGCGAGGAGCCTGCCCGGGGAAAAGTGTTTAGTACCGAAGCCGCGTTGCCTCTTTGGACGGCTATTGCAATGCGTTGAAGTAGGTACTGTACCGAGCGCATCTCGCCAGTCACTTCGCGAATTCTTCGGCCGATGGAGTGAACCAAAGCTCGGCCATCGCGCCTGAAGGACCCAAGGGTTTTGACTGCCACGGCTTTAAACACGTAACAGTTTCCTAGGCCTTTGTACTTGACTTTATTCTTTTGTTCAGCCAGGGTAGCGGCCCAGAAGAAGAAGAGGCCAAATAGGAAGGTGCTAGAGGGTAGGTGCAGCTAAAATCCCACACTAGGGATTTACCACCAGACCAGGGAACAAAGGATAAACCGTCGGGACACTTTTCATCCTCACGCGATAGACGTGGGGCCTCCAGGATGGCCTGAACCGCGGCGGACACCAAAGCGCGTTTAAAATACATATTTTTAACTTACAGGATTCATGGTAAACTTTAAAGTGAAATTTGAAGCCATTGGTTAATATTTTCTTTACTTTTCCACGGCGAAAATAAGGGCACCTTCGCAGCAAGATGAGCTAGGTTCAATCTTAGAGTTAAATAATTATCTCTTCACTGAATTCAGGGTATTTCACCCAGGTTTTTGGGTTTTCCCTACCAAAAAAAAACATTGTGGTTAAAAGTTATAGAAAGAGTTGGAAGCTTTAGCTCGCGTGGCATCAATTTATTTCCACCACCATCTGACGTATTGCACACTGGTCTCGTTTAAAGGCTAGCTGACCTGAGCATAAAGTAGTGCCTTGGGTAGTAGCCTAACTGATTATAGTTAATGTATAGCGTTTTAATAGAAACGTGGAATGTTCGGAAACGAGTTGGAGTTCCTTAATAAATACACTTTTCACTATGTTATTAAATAAGCTAGTCTTTTGTGACTTAATAGAATGATTAAATATTGAAAAGATTTACTTTGAGATCAATAAAATATCTTGATAACTGAAGGCTTTCTTCCTTCTTTCTTTTAGATATGACACCATTCTAGGGAGAAACTGCAATATGTGGCAATATATTTGTTGACCTTTATGGGCTCATGTTTTCCCGCAATTCCGTTATATATAGGGAACTTATATCTGTTTGGCTTCGTTTTAATAACTCTCGAAATACTTTCAACTCGCTGAAAGATATATCTTACTTCGCTACCTCATTTATTTTATGGAACACGAACCCAAAATAAAAGTCTCCTGGGAACCAAACAAAGCGGTTCAAACAAAACACCGTATATTATTAATGGATTCATTATTAACAATACAAAAGACAAAATGAGATACCGAATTCACAATTTTGGCTCGTGCGCAAGAACAAATGCCGTATTGTCACGCGTTTCAAATAAAATGAGAATACATTTTAGGACTTATTTTAGAAGTGTTTAGGCTCATTTAATCTAAGTTTGGGAGGTGAGAATAAGATTATTTTGGTTAAGGATAAGATTATATTACTTTAGGTTCGATTAGAGTAGGTTACGGTTAAGATAGGGTTTATTTAAGTTAGGTCATTGTATCTACCCTTTAAATATTTATTTAAGCAAAAATAAAATCACTGAAAAATTGATTACCTGTTCAAAATTACGTTAAATGCGGTTTTCACGGTGTCGCAATAAATTCTTTATTTATATTTTGGCACGCACGATTTGCATGCATGATATTTAAGCACACGACGCGTCGTGGCCATGGAGATTCAGAACAAATCCAAAATCTGTTCCAACATTTTGCTACAATTTTATTTCTGACGGAAACCAATCAAGGTAACACTTTTTCATCTGCCAAAGAGGTAATGTTGGTGTAGCGTTATTTTTAACTTTACACCGTTATCGTTTCGATTGCTAATGTTACAAGATTTTAATTATATATTACAATTCACATTATATTCTAGTTGATTTAAAACAGTTAATTGAGAGCTCAATCACCTTTTTAAAAATAATGAAATGGAACTTTTAAATATTTGGGATTCTAAACAAGGAACCTTCCGGGCACAAAGCTACCCGATACTTTCGTCATGCACCAGTTGAATCTTTTTGGAAAGCGTCGGGTTTTTATATTCACGAGAAGGAATGGCTTATTTTACAGAAAGACTTTGTTTCTTCAAAAATTGATTGAAAAGAGCCGCACGCAAATGGATTTGGCTCTATTTTGGGGTGCAGAAAAGTTTCAAAACTAAAGGAAACTCTCATTAAGAACTAACGTGTTCGTTGACTTCATCAAAAACGAGCTACACTCCACAATCAATACTTTGCACTTCAGCGACATTGCTTTGCCGTCCTTAAGTTAACTTATTTTCTGTTTGAAATTGTCATAGCTTTTATTACGAATATGTTTCCCTTTTTTACAGCGTAACTATGGTATTTTTCTCGCACTATAAGTCGCTAGATGACTTGGGCCTAAGGTGGTGCCACTGGTATTATTGTGATAATTATTATTATTATTATTATTATTATTATTATTATTATTATTATTATTATTATTATTATTATTATTATTATTATTATTATTATTATTATTATTATTATTATTATTATTATTATTATTATTATTATTATTATTATTATTATTATTATTATTATTATTATTATTATTATTATTATTATTATTATTATTATTATTATTATTATTATTATTATTATTATTATTATTATTATTATTATTATTATTATTATTATTATTATTATTATTATTATTATTATTATTATTATTATTATTATTATTATTATTATTATTATTATTATTATTATTATTATTATTATTATTATTATTATTATTATTATTATTATTATTATTATTATTATTATTATTATTATTATTATTATTATTATTATTATTATTATTATTATTATTATTATTATTATTATTATTATTATTATTATTATTATTATTATTATTATTATTATTATTATTATTATTATTATTATTATTATTATTATTATTATTATTATTATTATTATTATTATTATTATTATTATTATTATTATTATTATTATTATTATTATTATTATTATTATTATTATTATTATTATTATTATTATTATTATTATTATTATTATTATTATTATTATTATTATTATTATTATTATTATTATTATTATTATTATTATTATTATTATTATTATTATTATTATTATTATTATTATTATTATTATTATTATTATTATTATTATTATTATTATTATTATTATTATTATTATTATTATTATTATTATTATTATTATTATTATTATTATTATTATTATTATTATTATTATTATTATTATTATTATTATTATTATTATTATTATTATTATTATTATTATTATTATTATTATTATTATTATTATTATTATTATTATTATTATTATTATTATTATTATTATTATTATTATTATTATTATTATTATTATTATTATTATTATTATTATTATTATTATTATTATTATTATTATTATTATTATTATTATTATTATTATTATTATTATTATTATTATTATTATTATTATTATTATTATTATTATTATTATTATTATTATTATTATTATTATTATTATTATTATTATTATTATTATTATTATTATTATTATTATTATTATTATTATTATTATTATTATTATTATTATTATTATTATTATTATTATTATTATTATTATTATTATTATTATTATTATTATTATTATTATTATTATTATTATTATTATTATTATTATTATTATTATTATTATTATTATTATTATTATTATTATTATTATTATTATTATTATTATTATTATTATTATTATTATTATTATTATTATTATTATTATTATTATTATTATTATTATTATTATTATTATTATTATTATTATTATTATTATTATTATTATTATTATTATTATTATTATTATTATTATTATTATTATTATTATTATTATTATTATTATTATTATTATTATTATTATTATTATTATTATTATTATTATTATTATTATTATTATTATTATTATTATTATTATTATTATTATTATTATTATTATTATTATTATTATTATTATTATTATTATTATTATTATTATTATTATTATTATTATTATTATTATTATTATTATTATTATTATTATTATTATTATTATTATTATTATTATTATTATTATTATTATTATTATTATTATTATTATTATTATTATTATTATTATTATTATTATTATTATTATTATTATTATTATTATTATTATTATTATTATTATTATTATTATTATTATTATTATTATTATTATTATTATTATTATTATTATTATTATTATTATTATTATTATTATTATTATTATTATTATTATTATTATTATTATTATTATTATTATTATTATTATTATTATTATTATTATTATTATTATTATTATTATTATTATTATTATTATTATTATTATTATTATTATTATTATTATTATTATTATTATTATTATTATTATTATTATTATTATTATTATTATTATTATTATTATTATTATTATTATTATTATTATTATTATTATTATTATTATTATTATTATTATTATTATTATTATTATTATTATTATTATTATTATTATTATTATTATTATTATTATTATTATTATTATTATTATTATTATTATTATTATTATTATTATTATTATTATTATTATTATTATTATTATTATTATTATTATTATTATTATTATTATTATTATTATTATTATTATTATTATTATTATTATTATTATTATTATTATTATTATTATTATTATTATTATTATTATTATTATTATTATTATTATTATTATTATTATTATTATTATTATTATTATTATTATTATTATTATTATTATTATTATTATTATTATTATTATTATTATTATTATTATTATTATTATTATTATTATTATTATTATTATTATTATTATTATTATTATTATTATTATTATTATTATTATTATTATTATTATTATTATTATTATTATTATTATTATTATTATTATTATTATTATTATTATTATTATTATTATTATTATTATTATTATTATTATTATTATTATTATTATTATTATTATTATTATTATTATTATTATTATTATTATTATTATTATTATTATTATTATTATTATTATTATTATTATTATTATTATTATTATTATTATTATTATTATTATTATTATTATTATTATTATTATTATTATTATTATTATTATTATTATTATTATTATTATTATTATTATTATTATTATTATTATTATTATTATTATTATTATTATTATTATTATTATTATTATTATTATTATTATTATTATTATTATTATTATTATTATTATTATTATTATTATTATTATTATTATTATTATTATTATTATTATTATTATTATTATTATTATTATTATTATTATTATTATTATTATTATTATTATTATTATTATTATTATTATTATTATTATTATTATTATTATTATTATTATTATTATTATTATTATTATTATTATTATTATTATTATTATTATTATTATTATTATTATTATTATTATTATTATTATTATTATTATTATTATTATTATTATTATTATTATTATTATTATTATTATTATTATTATTATTATTATTATTATTATTATTATTATTATTATTATTATTATTATTATTATTATTATTATTATTATTATTATTATTATTATTATTATTATTATTATTATTATTATTATTATTATTATTATTATTATTATTATTATTATTATTATTATTATTATTATTATTATTATTATTATTATTATTATTATTATTATTATTATTATTATTATTATTATTATTATTATTATTATTATTATTATTATTATTATTATTATTATTATTATTATTATTATTATTATTATTATTATTATTATTATTATTATTATTATTATTATTATTATTATTATTATTATTATTATTATTATTATTATTATTATTATTATTATTATTATTATTATTATTATTATTATTATTATTATTATTATTATTATTATTATTATTATTATTATTATTATTATTATTATTATTATTATTATTATTATTATTATTATTATTATTATTATTATTATTATTATTATTATTATTATTATTATTATTATTATTATTATTATTATTATTATTATTATTATTATTATTATTATTATTATTATTATTATTATTATTATTATTATTATTATTATTATTATTATTATTATTATTATTATTATTATTATTATTATTATTATTATTATTATTATTATTATTATTATTATTATTATTATTATTATTATTATTATTATTATTATTATTATTATTATTATTATTATTATTATTATTATTATTATTATTATTATTATTATTATTATTATTATTATTATTATTATTATTATTATTATTATTATTATTATTATTATTATTATTATTATTATTATTATTATTATTATTATTATTATTATTATTATTATTATTATTATTATTATTATTATTATTATTATTATTATTATTATTATTATTATTATTATTATTATTATTATTATTATTATTATTATTATTATTATTATTATTATTATTATTATTATTATTATTATTATTATTATTATTATTATTATTATTATTATTATTATTATTATTATTATTATTATTATTATTATTATTATTATTATTATTATTATTATTATTATTATTATTATTATTATTATTATTATTATTATTATTATTATTATTATTATTATTATTATTATTATTATTATTATTATTATTATTATTATTATTATTATTATTATTATTATTATTATTATTATTATTATTATTATTATTATTATTATTATTATTATTATTATTATTATTATTATTATTATTATTATTATTATTATTATTATTATTATTATTATTATTATTATTATTATTATTATTATTATTATTATTATTATTATTATTATTATTATTATTATTATTATTATTATTATTATTATTATTATTATTATTATTATTATTATTATTATTATTATTATTATTATTATTATTATTATTATTATTATTATTATTATTATTATTATTATTATTATTATTATTATTATTATTATTATTATTATTATTATTATTATTATTATTATTATTATTATTATTATTATTATTATTATTATTATTATTATTATTATTATTATTATTATTATTATTATTATTATTATTATTATTATTATTATTATTATTATTATTATTATTATTATTATTATTATTATTATTATTATTATTATTATTATTATTATTATTATTATTATTATTATTATTATTATTATTATTATTATTATTATTATTATTATTATTATTATTATTATTATTATTATTATTATTATTATTATTATTATTATTATTATTATTATTATTATTATTATTATTATTATTATTATTATTATTATTATTATTATTATTATTATTATTATTATTATTATTATTATTATTATTATTATTATTATTATTATTATTATTATTATTATTATTATTATTATTATTATTATTATTATTATTATTATTATTATTATTATTATTATTATTATTATTATTATTATTATTATTATTATTATTATTATTATTATTATTATTATTATTATTATTATTATTATTATTATTATTATTATTATTATTATTATTATTATTATTATTATTATTATTATTATTATTATTATTATTATTATTATTATTATTATTATTATTATTATTATTATTATTATTATTATTATTATTATTATTATTATTATTATTATTATTATTATTATTATTATTATTATTATTATTATTATTATTATTATTATTATTATTATTATTATTATTATTATTATTATTATTATTATTATTATTATTATTATTATTATTATTATTATTATTATTATTATTATTATTATTATTATTATTATTATTATTATTATTATTATTATTATTATTATTATTATTATTATTATTATTATTATTATTATTATTATTATTATTATTATTATTATTATTATTATTATTATTATTATTATTATTATTATTATTATTATTATTATTATTATTATTATTATTATTATTATTATTATTATTATTATTATTATTATTATTATTATTATTATTATTATTATTATTATTATTATTATTATTATTATTATTATTATTATTATTATTATTATTATTATTATTATTATTATTATTATTATTATTATTATTATTATTATTATTATTATTATTATTATTATTATTATTATTATTATTATTATTATTATTATTATTATTATTATTATTATTATTATTATTATTATTATTATTATTATTATTATTATTATTATTATTATTATTATTATTATTATTATTATTATTATTATTATTATTATTATTATTATTATTATTATTATTATTATTATTATTATTATTATTATTATTATTATTATTATTATTATTATTATTATTATTATTATTATTATTATTATTATTATTATTATTATTATTATTATTATTATTATTATTATTATTATTATTATTATTATTATTATTATTATTATTATTATTATTATTATTATTATTATTATTATTATTATTATTATTATTATTATTATTATTATTATTATTATTATTATTATTATTATTATTATTATTATTATTATTATTATTATTATTATTATTATTATTATTATTATTATTATTATTATTATTATTATTATTATTATTATTATTATTATTATTATTATTATTATTATTATTATTATTATTATTATTATTATTATTATTATTATTATTATTATTATTATTATTATTATTATTATTATTATTATTATTATTATTATTATTATTATTATTATTATTATTATTATTATTATTATTATTATTATTATTATTATTATTATTATTATTATTATTATTATTATTATTATTATTATTATTATTATTATTATTATTATTATTATTATTATTATTATTATTATTATTATTATTATTATTATTATTATTATTATTATTATTATTATTATTATTATTATTATTATTATTATTATTATTATTATTATTATTATTATTATTATTATTATTATTATTATTATTATTATTATTATTATTATTATTATTATTATTATTATTATTATTATTATTATTATTATTATTATTATTATTATTATTATTATTATTATTATTATTATTATTATTATTATTATTATTATTATTATTATTATTATTATTATTATTATTATTATTATTATTATTATTATTATTATTATTATTATTATTATTATTATTATTATTATTATTATTATTATTATTATTATTATTATTATTATTATTATTATTATTATTATTATTATTATTATTATTATTATTATTATTATTATTATTATTATTATTATTATTATTATTATTATTATTATTATTATTATTATTATTATTATTATTATTATTATTATTATTATTATTATTATTATTATTATTATTATTATTATTATTATTATTATTATTATTATTATTATTATTATTATTATTATTATTATTATTATTATTATTATTATTATTATTATTATTATTATTATTATTATTATTATTATTATTATTATTATTATTATTATTATTATTATTATTATTATTATTATTATTATTATTATTATTATTATTATTATTATTATTATTATTATTATTATTATTATTATTATTATTATTATTATTATTATTATTATTATTATTATTATTATTATTATTATTATTATTATTATTATTATTATTATTATTATTATTATTATTATTATTATTATTATTATTATTATTATTATTATTATTATTATTATTATTATTATTATTATTATTATTATTATTATTATTATTATTATTATTATTATTATTATTATTATTATTATTATTATTATTATTATTATTATTATTATTATTATTATTATTATTATTATTATTATTATTATTATTATTATTATTATTATTATTATTATTATTATTATTATTATTATTATTATTATTATTATTATTATTATTATTATTATTATTATTATTATTATTATTATTATTATTATTATTATTATTATTATTATTATTATTATTATTATTATTATTATTATTATTATTATTATTATTATTATTATTATTATTATTATTATTATTATTATTATTATTATTATTATTATTATTATTATTATTATTATTATTATTATTATTATTATTATTATTATTATTATTATTATTATTATTATTATTATTATTATTATTATTATTATTATTATTATTATTATTATTATTATTATTATTATTATTATTATTATTATTATTATTATTATTATTATTATTATTATTATTATTATTATTATTATTATTATTATTATTATTATTATTATTATTATTATTATTATTATTATTATTATTATTATTATTATTATTATTATTATTATTATTATTATTATTATTATTATTATTATTATTATTATTATTATTATTATTATTATTATTATTATTATTATTATTATTATTATTATTATTATTATTATTATTATTATTATTATTATTATTATTATTATTATTATTATTATTATTATTATTATTATTATTATTATTATTATTATTATTATTATTATTATTATTATTATTATTATTATTATTATTATTATTATTATTATTATTATTATTATTATTATTATTATTATTATTATTATTATTATTATTATTATTATTATTATTATTATTATTATTATTATTATTATTATTATTATTATTATTATTATTATTATTATTATTATTATTATTATTATTATTATTATTATTATTATTATTATTATTATTATTATTATTATTATTATTATTATTATTATTATTATTATTATTATTATTATTATTATTATTATTATTATTATTATTATTATTATTATTATTATTATTATTATTATTATTATTATTATTATTATTATTATTATTATTATTATTATTATTATTATTATTATTATTATTATTATTATTATTATTATTATTATTATTATTATTATTATTATTATTATTATTATTATTATTATTATTATTATTATTATTATTATTATTATTATTATTATTATTATTATTATTATTATTATTATTATTATTATTATTATTATTATTATTATTATTATTATTATTATTATTATTATTATTATTATTATTATTATTATTATTATTATTATTATTATTATTATTATTATTATTATTATTATTATTATTATTATTATTATTATTATTATTATTATTATTATTATTATTATTATTATTATTATTATTATTATTATTATTATTATTATTATTATTATTATTATTATTATTATTATTATTATTATTATTATTATTATTATTATTATTATTATTATTATTATTATTATTATTATTATTATTATTATTATTATTATTATTATTATTATTATTATTATTATTATTATTATTATTATTATTATTATTATTATTATTATTATTATTATTATTATTATTATTATTATTATTATTATTATTATTATTATTATTATTATTATTATTATTATTATTATTATTATTATTATTATTATTATTATTATTATTATTATTATTATTATTATTATTATTATTATTATTATTATTATTATTATTATTATTATTATTATTATTATTATTATTATTATTATTATTATTATTATTATTATTATTATTATTATTATTATTATTATTATTATTATTATTATTATTATTATTATTATTATTATTATTATTATTATTATTATTATTATTATTATTATTATTATTATTATTATTATTATTATTATTATTATTATTATTATTATTATTATTATTATTATTATTATTATTATTATTATTATTATTATTATTATTATTATTATTATTATTATTATTATTATTATTATTATTATTATTATTATTATTATTATTATTATTATTATTATTATTATTATTATTATTATTATTATTATTATTATTATTATTATTATTATTATTATTATTATTATTATTATTATTATTATTATTATTATTATTATTATTATTATTATTATTATTATTATTATTATTATTATTATTATTATTATTATTATTATTATTATTATTATTATTATTATTATTATTATTATTATTATTATTATTATTATTATTATTATTATTATTATTATTATTATTATTATTATTATTATTATTATTATTATTATTATTATTATTATTATTATTATTATTATTATTATTATTATTATTATTATTATTATTATTATTATTATTATTATTATTATTATTATTATTATTATTATTATTATTATTATTATTATTATTATTATTATTATTATTATTATTATTATTATTATTATTATTATTATTATTATTATTATTATTATTATTATTATTATTATTATTATTATTATTATTATTATTATTATTATTATTATTATTATTATTATTATTATTATTATTATTATTATTATTATTATTATTATTATTATTATTATTATTATTATTATTATTATTATTATTATTATTATTATTATTATTATTATTATTATTATTATTATTATTATTATTATTATTATTATTATTATTATTATTATTATTATTATTATTATTATTATTATTATTATTATTATTATTATTATTATTATTATTATTATTATTATTATTATTATTATTATTATTATTATTATTATTATTATTATTATTATTATTATTATTATTATTATTATTATTATTATTATTATTATTATTATTATTATTATTATTATTATTATTATTATTATTATTATTATTATTATTATTATTATTATTATTATTATTATTATTATTATTATTATTATTATTATTATTATTATTATTATTATTATTATTATTATTATTATTATTATTATTATTATTATTATTATTATTATTATTATTATTATTATTATTATTATTATTATTATTATTATTATTATTATTATTATTATTATTATTATTATTATTATTATTATTATTATTATTATTATTATTATTATTATTATTATTATTATTATTATTATTATTATTATTATTATTATTATTATTATTATTATTATTATTATTATTATTATTATTATTATTATTATTATTATTATTATTATTATTATTATTATTATTATTATTATTATTATTATTATTATTATTATTATTATTATTATTATTATTATTATTATTATTATTATTATTATTATTATTATTATTATTATTATTATTATTATTATTATTATTATTATTATTATTATTATTATTATTATTATTATTATTATTATTATTATTATTATTATTATTATTATTATTATTATTATTATTATTATTATTATTATTATTATTATTATTATTATTATTATTATTATTATTATTATTATTATTATTATTATTATTATTATTATTATTATTATTATTATTATTATTATTATTATTATTATTATTATTATTATTATTATTATTATTATTATTATTATTATTATTATTATTATTATTATTATTATTATTATTATTATTATTATTATTATTATTATTATTATTATTATTATTATTATTATTATTATTATTATTATTATTATTATTATTATTATTATTATTATTATTATTATTATTATTATTATTATTATTATTATTATTATTATTATTATTATTATTATTATTATTATTATTATTATTATTATTATTATTATTATTATTATTATTATTATTATTATTATTATTATTATTATTATTATTATTATTATTATTATTATTATTATTATTATTATTATTATTATTATTATTATTATTATTATTATTATTATTATTATTATTATTATTATTATTATTATTATTATTATTATTATTATTATTATTATTATTATTATTATTATTATTATTATTATTATTATTATTATTATTATTATTATTATTATTATTATTATTATTATTATTATTATTATTATTATTATTATTATTATTATTATTATTATTATTATTATTATTATTATTATTATTATTATTATTATTATTATTATTATTATTATTATTATTATTATTATTATTATTATTATTATTATTATTATTATTATTATTATTATTATTATTATTATTATTATTATTATTATTATTATTATTATTATTATTATTATTATTATTATTATTATTATTATTATTATTATTATTATTATTATTATTATTATTATTATTATTATTATTATTATTATTATTATTATTATTATTATTATTATTATTATTATTATTATTATTATTATTATTATTATTATTATTATTATTATTATTATTATTATTATTATTATTATTATTATTATTATTATTATTATTATTATTATTATTATTATTATTATTATTATTATTATTATTATTATTATTATTATTATTATTATTATTATTATTATTATTATTATTATTATTATTATTATTATTATTATTATTATTATTATTATTATTATTATTATTATTATTATTATTATTATTATTATTATTATTATTATTATTATTATTATTATTATTATTATTATTATTATTATTATTATTATTATTATTATTATTATTATTATTATTATTATTATTATTATTATTATTATTATTATTATTATTATTATTATTATTATTATTATTATTATTATTATTATTATTATTATTATTATTATTATTATTATTATTATTATTATTATTATTATTATTATTATTATTATTATTATTATTATTATTATTATTATTATTATTATTATTATTATTATTATTATTATTATTATTATTATTATTATTATTATTATTATTATTATTATTATTATTATTATTATTATTATTATTATTATTATTATTATTATTATTATTATTATTATTATTATTATTATTATTATTATTATTATTATTATTATTATTATTATTATTATTATTATTATTATTATTATTATTATTATTATTATTATTATTATTATTATTATTATTATTATTATTATTATTATTATTATTATTATTATTATTATTATTATTATTATTATTATTATTATTATTATTATTATTATTATTATTATTATTATTATTATTATTATTATTATTATTATTATTATTATTATTATTATTATTATTATTATTATTATTATTATTATTATTATTATTATTATTATTATTATTATTATTATTATTATTATTATTATTATTATTATTATTATTATTATTATTATTATTATTATTATTATTATTATTATTATTATTATTATTATTATTATTATTATTATTATTATTATTATTATTATTATTATTATTATTATTATTATTATTATTATTATTATTATTATTATTATTATTATTATTATTATTATTATTATTATTATTATTATTATTATTATTATTATTATTATTATTATTATTATTATTATTATTATTATTATTATTATTATTATTATTATTATTATTATTATTATTATTATTATTATTATTATTATTATTATTATTATTATTATTATTATTATTATTATTATTATTATTATTATTATTATTATTATTATTATTATTATTATTATTATTATTATTATTATTATTATTATTATTATTATTATTATTATTATTATTATTATTATTATTATTATTATTATTATTATTATTATTATTATTATTATTATTATTATTATTATTATTATTATTATTATTATTATTATTATTATTATTATTATTATTATTATTATTATTATTATTATTATTATTATTATTATTATTATTATTATTATTATTATTATTATTATTATTATTATTATTATTATTATTATTATTATTATTATTATTATTATTATTATTATTATTATTATTATTATTATTATTATTATTATTATTATTATTATTATTATTATTATTATTATTATTATTATTATTATTATTATTATTATTATTATTATTATTATTATTATTATTATTATTATTATTATTATTATTATTATTATTATTATTATTATTATTATTATTATTATTATTATTATTATTATTATTATTATTATTATTATTATTATTATTATTATTATTATTATTATTATTATTATTATTATTATTATTATTATTATTATTATTATTATTATTATTATTATTATTATTATTATTATTATTATTATTATTATTATTATTATTATTATTATTATTATTATTATTATTATTATTATTATTATTATTATTATTATTATTATTATTATTATTATTATTATTATTATTATTATTATTATTATTATTATTATTATTATTATTATTATTATTATTATTATTATTATTATTATTATTATTATTATTATTATTATTATTATTATTATTATTATTATTATTATTATTATTATTATTATTATTATTATTATTATTATTATTATTATTATTATTATTATTATTATTATTATTATTATTATTATTATTATTATTATTATTATTATTATTATTATTATTATTATTATTATTATTATTATTATTATTATTATTATTATTATTATTATTATTATTATTATTATTATTATTATTATTATTATTATTATTATTATTATTATTATTATTATTATTATTATTATTATTATTATTATTATTATTATTATTATTATTATTATTATTATTATTATTATTATTATTATTATTATTATTATTATTATTATTATTATTATTATTATTATTATTATTATTATTATTATTATTATTATTATTATTATTATTATTATTATTATTATTATTATTATTATTATTATTATTATTATTATTATTATTATTATTATTATTATTATTATTATTATTATTATTATTATTATTATTATTATTATTATTATTATTATTATTATTATTATTATTATTATTATTATTATTATTATTATTATTATTATTATTATTATTATTATTATTATTATTATTATTATTATTATTATTATTATTATTATTATTATTATTATTATTATTATTATTATTATTATTATTATTATTATTATTATTATTATTATTATTATTATTATTATTATTTTATTTTATTTTATTTTTTTAAAAACCCTTGTTACAGAATTCGTAAAAACATAACAGGTAATTCCTTTTGTTCTTACACTTTAAAATAGATTAAAATAGTTAACAAAGAAATGTTCCATATATACATTCAGGTTTCATACGAGTTCAAAACACTGGATTTACAACAATAGTGTCGTTTTCTTCTTTCACAACTCCGCACTTCTTAAAATCGTTATATAGCGATATTTTATACTTTTTTTCACATTCTGCCTCGAATACAGTATCTCTCACTAAAGTTGTCTGAAAGGAATTTTTTAAACTTTGTACATATACTTCAAATTTATCATTCATAGAATTTTGATAGGTAAAATATATAGTCAATTTACAAATTGCTAAAATAATTTTTGTAAGTTTTAAAAATGGTTGTGGTTCCAAGTAATAGATCCAATAATTTACTCTTGTTAGCTTAAAGGTTTTGTGGTAACTGCGAATTAAAAGTTCTATACAATTTAAAAACATTGCAGTGACGCTACACTCAAAAAACATATGTTCTGTATCACTTTCGTTCTCTTTGCAAAAGGGACAATTAGGCTCGATGTTGTATAACTTTGAGGCCAATTTCGGTGTAATTACATAACTGTATAATAGTCTCCACAAAATATTATTTTCATGATAAGTAAGCGAATAGTACCAGACGATTTTACTATCGATTTGGTTGCAATGAACCTCGACAAATTCACTACTAATTATTTTTAAGGGCTTTTGTTTAAATTCTAACGGTACAGGATTGATGAAAGATATTATGTCGTCTTTGGTAGAATTTGTGATGTTTTGGGATTAAAATTTGGTACGCGTAATTCCATATTATGTTCAATTGGTAATGGGTCACCTGCGTTTTCCTTTTTAAAGAAGACGTCAGGGAATTCACGAAACAGGTCACACTCAATTTTTTGATACTGACGAGTGAGCGCTCTATTTGTAGCTGCACTAAGAGTTTCCCATTTTTCGGAGATATTTAGTTTATGTGTAATTGGATGGTACAAGTTCCGGAAATATCGGAAACCTTTCCTTTTCCATCTTAGGTGATATAGCGTGAGAGTTAAAAAAGGGCACCACCAAATTGAGTAGTCGAGTAAAATCGAATAATTAGTTGGTTTAATTAACTGGATAGGTAAGGTAGCCCAAAATTGAAATAGGCTTTGGTCAAACTTTATTAAGTGGTTCGTAATTAAGTCAATTTCCTTATAGCTCAAGACTATAAAGTCATAATGCATGTTGTTCGTTGTTTGCAAGTAGTGTCGAATGAAGTCAAGTTCAATAGTATGGCCGTGACCTTGAATTTTCTTTTTAAGTTTTCAAAAGCCAACTTTTTCCACTGCATTTCTAGGCATTGAAGCCCGAAGCCGCCGTCGAAAGTTTTCAATTTAGAATTTTCAGCCGTACACCAATGCTTATTTTCGCCATACTAAATACCTTCATTCACTTGTTTTCTAGTTGTTTAGAGATCTGAACTGGATTGGGAATATGAGGCCGTAAGTAATAAAATTTGCTTAGCATTGTATTTAGTAGCTGCGCCCTACCCTTGTATGACAGACGAGGAGAAATATGTTTAACATTTTCTAGTGACGTAAGTATTTCTTTTAAAGTTGTTTCCGATTGCTCACGCCACCATTCTGTGGTTGAGCTATAGGTTAGCCCCAAAATTTTAATTTTTTTATTATTCCAAAATACACCAAGCGGAGCATCTTTTCTGCCCCACCAAGATCCTAGCCAGAGGCCGCTACTCTTTTCTAGGTTGAACATAGCATTGCTGGTTTTCCCGTAAAGGACACATTCTTCTTTTATAATCTTAAAAGCTTGGTTCGTCGTAACGAAATTTGTAGTGTCGTCCGCGAAGGCCAAGACCGATAAAGGCTTTGATAGTAAGGGTAGTTTAATTGAATGTTTGCTTAGCTTCTGTCTCATATGACACAAAAAAGGTTCCAGCGACAAGTTGAATAAGTAAGAGGACAGCGGGTCCCCCTGTCTTATCCCTTTGTGAACTTTAAATTTTGCCGTTAGGGTTCCATTTAACTTGACACACGCTTCTACAGACTTGTATGTAGCCTTAACAAACCCGGTAATATTTGGGCCTAAACCTATAGTAATAGTGGTTTACCCTATCGAAGACCTTGGTCTGGTCCAGCGATAGGATGGCCAAAGGTTTGTTCCGGCTTGCATAGTATTGCATGACGTCACGTAAGATGGAAATATTGGAGTTAATATTACATCCCGGGATACTCGATGTTTTGGCCTCGTCTATTATTTTTCCGATCACCTTTCGTATTCGATTGCTTAGAAATTTCGCCATAATTTTATAATCGGCGTTCAGCAGTGAAATTGGACGTCAATTTTTTAGCAGCTTAGGATCCCCATATTTATAGATAAGAATGATGGTTGCAAGAGTAAACGAAATCGGAATTTCCTTTAATTGCCAAGAAAACCAGGAAGAGTACATTTCCAATTTCCGACCAGAAAAATTGGAAAAATTCGTTTGTTAGGCCATCTATGCCTGGTGATTTACCTTTCGGTAGTTTCTCAACTTTCTCTATAACTTCATCAAATTCTTTTTTGGCTAGAGCTTCGCTACACGAGCTTCTATCTACATGGTCTAAAGTTGGTAAGATCTCATGATAGCTTCCGTTGGCGTCGGCTGGCTCATGGCTAAAAAGATTCTCGTAGTAGCCTCGAACTTCCGATAAGGTGTCTGCTTTGCGAGATGTAGCCGTGCCATCTTGTTTCATTACGGAGTTTAGTTTATTTATACCTTTAAAGCTCTCTTCACGTACAAGGCGCTCCGAGGGATATCGTGATACCAAATGTAGATCAATTTTTGCCCATGGTAAGTATACCGTCAGCTCTTTTGTGTTCTAGGTAAGTTAGTTTTTTAATAACATTTCTTTTTCAGATACCGAAGGGTCGTTGGACAGCTTTGCTTGGATGCCAGAAATTTCATGCGACGCTTTTGCTGTCGAAAGGTAAGTATATTCTTTACAGACCGCCTTTAATAAAGATTTGTTTTTTTCCCACCAGGGCAGGAGCTCATTGATACTGTTGGGTAATGTTTAGTTCTGTTCTTCCAGAAATAGAGGAAAGTTTCAACAAATTTTTTATCGCTCAATAACGAGTTGTTAATACACCAGGTGTCACTATGACAACTGGTCTCAATATTAGAGTGAAATTCGAAATCTAGGAAAACGGGAAGATGATGTGAATGAGATCCCCCATGAGTAGTGTAAACGTTTTTAACCATCGGAAGTAATGCGGGTGAGACGTAATATCTATCTAGGAGCGCTCTGCGCCCAAAATCGGCTCTACTTGTCCAAGTAGTCTCGCGGCTGTAGGGATTTAAGGTCCGAAAGACGTCCTTCAGGTTGTATAAGTTTACAGGATCGTTTAATTTTTCACCCAGGTCTTTTCTATTTTCGGCCTTGTTGTAGCGGTCTAGCTTTCGGATTTAAGGCGCAATTGAAGTCCCCTAATACAATGACGTGTAAAAAATGTTAATTTTGTATATCGGAAATAACGGTGTCGATCATATCTATAGCGAGATCATTTTTCTGGGAGGCGTAACAGTTATAAATACCAATATGTAAATCTGATTCGCCAAATATAACTTCTGTACAATGTAAATACCCCTCAATTAATGTCTTGACAGAGAAAGGTGTTACTGTTCCGCGTTTGAGATTATCATTCTGATATCTAATCTCAATCGCGGAAAGGTAACAGCCAAGATTTTCTCTCTCCTTCCTTCCCCCCTTTCCCCCTCCCGAATCGCCGGAATATAATCGCCAAGATTTTTCTGCTTTCCCCCACTCCCCAATCGCCGGAATATAATCACCAAGATTTTCTCTCTCTCCCAAATCGCTGGAATATAATCACCAAGATTTTTCTGCTTTCCCCCACTCCCCAATCGCCGGAATATAATCACCAAGATTTTCTCTCTCTCCCCAATCGCCGGAATATAATCGCCAAGATTTTTCTGCTTTCCCCCACTCCCCAATCGCCGGAATATAATCACCAAGATTTTCTCTCTCTCCCCAATCGCCGGAATATAATCGCCAAGATTTTTCTGCTTTCCCCCACTCCCCAATCGCCGGAATATAATCACCAAGATTTTCTCTCTCTCCCCAATCGCCGGAATATAATCGCCAAGATTTTTCTGCTTTCCCCCACTCCCCAATCGCCGGAATATAATCACCAAGATTTTCTCTCTCTCCCCAATCGCCGGAATATAATCGCCAAGATTTTTCTGCTTTCCCCCACTCCCCAATCGCCGGAATATAATCACCAAGATTTTCTCTCTCTCCCCAATCGCCGGAATATAATCGCCAAGATTTTTCTGCTTTCCCCCACTCCCCAATCGCCGGAATATAATCGCCAAGATTTTCTCTCTCTCCCCAATCGCCGGAATATAATCGCCAAGATTTTTCTGCTTTCCCCCACTCCCCAATCGCCGGAATATAATCACCAAGATTTTCTCTCTCTCCCCAATCGCCGGAATATAATCGCCAAGATTTTTCTGCTTTCCCCCACTCCCCAATCGCCGGAATATAATCACCAAGATTTTCTCTCTCTCCCCAATCGCCGGAATATAATCGCCAAGATTTTTCTGCTTTCCCCCACTCCCCAATCGCCGGAATATAATCGCCAAGATTTTTCTGCTTTCCCCCACTCCCCAATCGCCGGAATATAATCACCAAGATTTTCTCTCTCTCCCCAATCGCCAGAATATAATCACCAAGATTTTCTCTCTCTCCCCAATCGCCGGAATATAATCGCCAAGATTTTTCTGCTTTCCCCCACTCCCCAATCGCCGGAATATAATCACCAAGATTTTCTCTCTCTCCCCAATCGCTGGAATATAATCACCAAGATTTTCTCTCTGCTTCCTTCCCCCTTTTCCACCCTCCCCAATCGCCGGAATATAATCGCCAAGATTTTTCTGCTTTCCCCCACTCCCCAATCGCCGGAATATAATCACCAAGATTTTCTCTCTCTCCCCAATCGCCGGAATATAATCACCAAGATTTTCTCTCTCTCCCCAATCGCCGGAATATAATCGCCAAGATTTTTCTGCTTTCCCCCACTCCCCAATCGCCGGAATATAATCACCAAGATTTTCTCTCTCTCCCCAATCGCCGGAATATAATCGCCAAGATTTTTCTGCTTTCCCCCACTCCCCAATCGCCGGAATATAATCGCCAAGATTTTTCTGCTTTCCCCCACTCCCCAATCGCCGGAATATAATCACCAAGATTTTCTCTCTCTCCCCAATCGCCAGAATATAATCACCAAGATTTTCTCTCTCTCCCCAATCGCCGGAATATAATCGCCAAGATTTTTCTGCTTTCCCCCACTCCCCAATCGCCGGAATATAATCACCAAGATTTTCTCTCTCTCCCCAATCGCTGGAATATAATCACCAAGATTTTCTCTCTGCTTCCTTCCCCCTTTTCCACCCTCCCCAATCGTCGGAATATAATCGCCAAGATTTTATCAGCGCTGTTATCTTCGTTAACCAGGATGTAACAGCAAGATTATTCCCCATCACCAATCGCCAGAATTTTTCATTCTCCAGAATCTGTATTCCCCAGAGCTATACCTCATTAACCAGATTATAATCGCTATATTCTCTCTGCACGCCCCCTCGCCCCGCCCCGTTAACCATAATTATTACCTCTCAATCCTAAGTCCGTAATCAGAAGACTCTCTCTCTCTCTCTCTCTCTGCTTCCCCTCCCCCCTCGTTACCCATATTTTCTTAAGCGCTGCTAATTTCAATAATTCCTGAACTCTAAAAATATCCACAATCGCTCCCAATAGCTAGAAATCGTTTTTTCCCCCCATTCGCTATAAATCGCAGCAGTTTGCCAGAATTAGTTTTACCTCACCGAAATACTTCATGTACCCAAAATTGGACCGCAAATTGTTTCTTTTTTAGGGGAATCTCTATGGGAGTTTAACATTACATTAAAGCTAAAAGGTCCAGTTTGGGGTACTTTTGGTCCGAAATAGGGTACATTTGGTCCATTTTGGTCCATTTTTGGGTACATCAGAATTGCAGTTGGAAAAAACGAAGAGCCGTAATTTTTTCCACCCCTCCCCCGGATCACTAGAATTTATCGCTATAATTCCGAAACTCTATAATTTCTTTATCGCTTCCGAACCCCTTAATTTAAGTTATTTAAATTTAATTTTTTTATTTTATAACCTTGTTTACATGATTACGTAAAATTGGTTCTACAACTAATCCGATATTATATATATATATATATATAATCCGTTTAAATCGTAATTTATATATATAATTGTAATTAATTTGAAATGAATATATCAAATTTCATTTAAAGGGTTGAAACAACCTTCCGCAACTTGTATAAATAATTTAATAAAAAGTTCTAACTTACATATTTGTAGTCTCTAACAGCAGTATCGTCTGACATACGAGGGATAGTCACAAACGTCGTCTTCTTCTTCAGGTACAGGTGAGATGCATTTGTCAGCGACAGTAGTTGCTTTTGGCGTAGGTGGAATGTCCCATTCTTGTGAGATGTACTTTTTTTCCGTTGGTGAATTATCCCTCGACGGACAGTTTGGAAAGCATCTGGCATGTTCAAGTTCTGGTACGTCTCCTGATTCCCAGTGTTCTAAGATTCCGTGGCACTTGTAACATCGTACTTCATCTCCGCGTTGAATATAGTAGAATCCAGCCTTCGCTAGTTTTTCTTTGTAAACATGTGGATTTTTCCTATGACGAAACGTTTCAAGTCGATACGCTTCGATTTCCATAGTTGATCTAGACAAAATATGTTCTATAGTTTCAAATGATACATTCTATACTACAACATGCTAAGCCTACTAAACCTAAATCACTTAGCCTACTAAACCTAATTTTATCAATATGGTTAAATTTCTACGCTAAAATTCTCAATATAAACGCTTTTTTCTCAATATGCAAATTGTTTTAAATATGTCTAAAAATATAGTCTATTACAAAGAAAAAATCGTTACTTACTTTACGGTTGGAAATCCTTTGTCGAGCTGTAAAAAAAGACGGAAAGACCGACAACAGGTCTTTACTCGTCAATGCGTCGAAGAGAAATGGCGCGTGTTAGATTAATCAGTTCCTATCTTGTTGAGATTAATTCATCACGTGATCTAAACTTCAAATAACCCTCAAATTCTATTGGCTGTCTCTCTCTCTGGGAGTTTAAACTGCCTCTAATAATTGAGGTCACATATTAACCCACTTGAGTATTTGGAAAAAACCCTTTGCAGTAACTCCAAACTAAAATATGGTAATATTATGCAATAAAGAACGCAAAACGTATTTAAAGGTTTTATTATTTACCATCGCGTTGGTTCGTTTTCCTCTGACCTCCTAGTTTCTGCCTCTGTCTTTAGTATTTATAAATATTTTCCTATCCATAAACCATTTCCTAACTGGTGGACTTTGATAAGACTAAAATTTTACTTATAATAATACGCTGAAATACATTTTCCAATACGTAAAAAATTAAAGCTAGACCTAAAAACCCGTAAAGTGTAAATAGCTAAGACTAAATTTCTAAGCCTAACCCATGAAAGTACATTTTCCATAAATTATATCCAAGAAAAAACCTGAGGACTGCTATAATATGAACATATACCTAAACAAAATCGGGAATTAAACAAAAACAACCTTAAGTTTACTATTTTTATATTCACACGTCCTCAATTATGCAAATTTTATATAATTAATTAATTAATTAATTAATTATTATTTACATAAATAATTATTTTTTATATAAAATCGTACAATTCTATCAGAACTTAAACCGGAAGATTCAGGCATATAATTTCCAAATACACAAACTACATTTGGAGTTATAATATTTATACTCACACAATTATAATCGTACTAACAATTTCACCATCTTTTAAACTTTCAAATACTGCCAAGTGTTCGTCGCATATTTTTGTACTTCTCAAGGTGTTAAAGAAAAAGTGTTTCACACCAGAGCAAACTTTTTTCAATTGAAAAAGCATTTCACTCCCCGAAACTGTCACTTACTGACAATGTGTGAAATTGGGCTTACGGCATTTCAAGTAATTTAACATCCACGATTTTCCTTCATTTCCATCTTTTCCTATTACAAATATTATTTTTAGGTCTGAGAGAATTAAATGTTCCAATAAACTTTTCTGCCATGGTCTAAGTTCTATATGGTACTCCTTGCATAGTTGCAACTTACCAAACAGGTTTTTACCAAGGCTTAGTGTGTTATTTAATATTATAATTCCGACACCATATTGAATGATCTTCCCCAACGCAACCATAATTAAAATTTTTTCTATTAAAAATAAAGAATTTAACATTAATTATATTAAATCAAAATAGCTTATTATTGAAAATAGAAATAAAGTAAGTGAAACTATCAAACGATTTTGCACCAGCTTACGTGTTAAGGAAATGCGTGGTAAGTTTAACTACCCTTTCACTTAATTTAAACAATATCTAATACACTATTTTGCTGTTAAAAATAAACTGAAATAAACTGAAATAAACTGAAAGAGTTTGTTCAGAAATTGATATTAGTGTTTAACTAAAAGAAATAGCGTTTAACAAAAAATTGTCTTATATATGTTAAAAATAATAGCATGTTTCTTAAATATTTTTATTATTAGTAAAAAAATATATGTTAGATTTACACGATTAGAATTTTATTATCAATGATCGTTATCTAGTTATCTAATCTCATTGTATGCCATTTCTTATTCTGATAAGTTTACGTTTCACGGATATTTAAAATATCAATCTGTCAAAACCCGTATAATACATAGAAATGTAGAATTTCTTAGTGCCGAAAATTTTCGATAGGGGTAGCCATTATCACGTTACAACGTGGTTCTTGTTATGGAACTAATTTCAATAAGGTATAAAATTGGCTTATCTTTGATAAAAACGTCTCTTATTCCAAAGAACTTGTAAATTTATCGAGAATGTACTTGCCCTTTTAGATAATTTGGAGAAAAAGGTCCTCAGAAATTTATGCTTATTTACTTAAATATTCCATTTCAATCTATCCTTAACCTAAGCAGTGTTTATCCTTTATATTTAAATATAACATATGATCTTTTCTATATTGACAACACTCAGATTAATCAGAAGCGATGATATAAGAAAAAGGTTTTATTGGAATATCCATTTCAGAAGATCAACGCCCGTGAATGAATTAGACTAAATTTTGAATGATGTAATGAATAAGGGAATTGTACATAGCATAAAACTGAATTGTAGGAAGATACAAGGTTATATCAAATTAATGTGAAAAAATGGATGGAAGGTGCGGAATAAGTAAACGTTATCTGAAACACTTAACTTGGAAGAAAATCAAAATAGGGCTGATATTATTTCTACCCTCAGAACACACATTTTAAACTTTATATACGGAGATCCCCCAAAAATCGAGAACAGTTTATGAATAGACTCGGTTCGAGTAAAAAGTACGTGTTTGTCTCCTTTGAATATATTCCAAATGGGTCGAAACAAATATATTCAGTGTCCAAGTTGCGAGAAACGAATACGTAGCTATAGATTAAGAACCCATAAATGTAAACGTACATCGTGTACAACGTGCAATAAATCGTTTAAATCACAACTGAGTCGACATATTAGACGTTGCAGTCTAAACCCTCACAAAGTAAACTTAGGCAAAGTAGAAGCGGAAGTTGATAAACAACGAGTCCGCGCAGATGACGTTGCTCGATCTGGACTACCATCGCATCTCTTTGGAAATTTGACAAGTGCTTGGGTGGAACAAATGAAAACCACTAAACGAATAAACCAATATATAGAACTTAGACCATGGCAGAAAAGTTTATTGGTTAATTTAATTTTCTCAGACCTAAAAATAATATTTGTGATAGGAAAAGATGGAAATGAAGGAAAATCGTGGATGTTAAATTACTTGAAATCCCGTAAGCCCAATTTTGCACATTGTCAGCAAGTGACAGTTTCGGGGAGTGAAATGCTTTTTCAAATGAAAAATGTTTTCTCTGGTGTGAACCACTTTTGCTTTAACACCTTGAGAAGTGCAAAAATATGCGAAGAACACTTGGCAGTATTTGAAAGTTTAAAAGATGGTGAAATTGTTAGTACGAAATATAATTTTGTGAGTATAAATATTAGTACTCCAAATGTAGTTTGTGTATTTGGAAATTATATGCCTGAATCTTCCGGTTTAAGTTCGGATAGAATTGTACGATTATATATAAAAAATAATTATTTATGTTAATATTAATTATGAAATATGTATAGTAGAAATGTTAATATAAAATTTGCATAATTGAAGACGTGTGAATATAAAAATAGTAAACTTAAGGTTGTTTTTGTTTAATTCCCGATTTTGTTTAGGTATATGTTCATATTATAGCAGTCCTCAGGTTTTTTCTTGGATATAATTTATGGAAAATGTACTTTCATGGGTTAGGCTTAGAAATTTAGTTTTAGCTATTTACACTTTACGGGTTTTTAGGTCTAGCTTTAATTTTTTACGTATAGGAAAATGTATTTCAGCGTATTATTATAAGTAAAATTTTAGTCTTAACAAAGTCCACCAGTTAGGTTATGATTTATGGATAGGAAAATATTTATAAATACTAAAGACAGAGGCAGAAACTAGGAGATCAGAGGAAAAAGAACCAACGCGATCGAAAATAATAAAGCCTTTAAATACTTTTTGCATTCTTTTTTGCATACTATTACCATATTTTAGTTTTGGGTTACTGCATTGAGAACCATGGCGCCATCTAAACTTTGAAATAATCCTTAATTAAATGTATTGATAAAAGGGCTCAAGTGATGACACTTCCCCTATTTCCGGTGACGTACCAATTCTCACGTGACTCGCTCATTTTTCTGTGCGCGCTCACGTTTAATAAGATAACTGAACTTTACACGTAGAATTTCATAGTACCATGTGAAATATTTATTCGTTGAAGGATCTAGCGACATCTGGCTGGTACAAAGATACACCAGGCAGCATGGATCTGATAACAATCGCCGGATTCATACTATCTTTGATAAAAAAAGTATCTTATTCCCCAAGAACATGTATATTTATCGAGAATGTACTAGCTCTATCAGATATTTTGGAGGAAGGGCGAACTAAAATTTATGCTTGTTTACGAAATTAATTAGCGTATTTAAAAAAACATTTATTCTTAAGAAATGCATTCATGTTAGGATATGATTTACGGTAAATGTTCTTTCATGGGTTAGGCTTAGAAATTTAGTCTTAGCTTTTTACCCTTTACAGGTTTTTAGGTCTAGCTTTAATTTTTTACCTATTGGAAAATTTATTTCCAAATACTCAAGTGGGTTAATATGTGACGTCAATTATTAGAGGCAGTTTAAACTCCCAGAGAGAGAGACAGCCAATAGAATTTGAGGGTTATTTGAAGTTTAGATCACGTGATGAATTAATCTCAACAAGATAGGAACTGATTAATCTTCCACGCGCCATTTCTCTTCGACGCATTGACGAGTAAAGACCTGTTGTCGGTCGTTCCGTCTTTTTTTACAGCTCGACAAAGGATTTCCAACCGTAAAGTAAGTAACGATTTTTTCTTTGTAATAGACTATATTTTTAGACATATTTAAAATAATTTGCATATTGAGAAAAAAGCGTTTATATTGAGAATTTTAGCGTAGAAATTTAACCATATTGATAAAATTAGGTTTAGTAGGCTAAGTGATTTAGGTTTAGTAGGCTTAGCATGTTGTAGTATAGAATGTATCATTTGAAACTATAGAACATATTTTGTCTCGATCAACTATGGATATCGAAGCGTATCGACTTGAAACGTTTCGTCATAGGAAAAATCCACATGTTTCCAAAGAAAAACTAGCGAAGGCTGGATTCTACTATATTCAACGCGGAGATGAAGTACGATGTTACAAGTGCCACGGAATCTTAGAACACTGGGAATCAGGAGACGTACCAGAACTTGAACATGCCAGATGCTTTCCAAACTGTCCGTCGAGGGATAATTCACCAACGGAAAAAAGTACATCTCACAAGAATGGGACATTCCACCTACGCCAAAAGCAACTATTGTCGCTGACAAATGCATCTCACCTGTACCTGAAGAAGAAGACGACGTTTGTGACTCTCCCTCGTATGTCAAACGATATTGCTGTTAGACACTACAAATACGTAAGTTAGAACTTTTAATTAAATTATTTATACAAGTTGCAGAAATTATAGAGTTTCGGAATTATATCGATAAAGTTATGGAGTTTGGGGATGGGTGGAAAAAATTACGGCTCTTCGTTTTTCCAACTGCATTTCTGATGGACCAAAATGGACCAACTGTACGCTATAAACGACCAAAGTCACCATTTTCGGCCCTCTGTACCCCATTTCGGACCAAAAGTACCCCAAACTGGACCTTTTAGCTTTAATGTAATGTTAAACTCCCATAGAGATTCCCCTAAAAAGAAACAATTTGCGGTCCAATTTTGGGTACATGAAGTATTTCGGTGAGGTAAAACTAATTCTGGCAAACTGCTGCGATTTATAGCGAATGGGGGAAAAACCGATTTCTAGCTATTGGGAGTGATGGTGGATATTTTAGAGTTCAGGAATTATTGAAATTAGCAGTGCTTAAGAAAATATAGGTAACGAGGGGGGAGGGGAAGCAGAGAGAGAGAGTCTACTGATTACGGACTTAGGATTGAGAGATAATAATTATGGTTAACGGGGCGGGGCGAGGGGCGTGCAGAGAGAATATAGCGATTATAATCTGGTTAATGAGGTAGCACGGGGAATACAGATTCTGGAGATTATGGTTAATGGGGGGAAGGGGGAGAATCTTGCTGTTACAGTCTGGTTAACGAAGATAACAGCGCTGAGAAAAACGTTCTGGGGATTATTGTTAACGGGGGAGCAGAGATAGTCTATTGATTGCGGTACGGTTAACGAAGATAACAACGCTGGGAAAAAACGTTCTTGGGATTATGGTTAACGGGGGAAAGGAGGGGGGAGAGTCTACTGATTGCGGTACGGTTAACGAAGATAACAGCGCTGGGAAAAACGTTCCGGGGATTATGGTTAACGGGGGAGCAGAGATAGTCTACTGATTGCGGTACGGTTAACGAAGATAACAGCGCTGGAAAAAAACGTTCTTGGGATTATGGTTAACGGGGGAAAGGAGGGGGGAGAGTCTACTGATTGCGGTACGGTTAACGAAGATAACAGCGCTGGGAAAAACGTTCTGGGGATTATGGTTAACGGGGGAGCAGAGAGAGTCTACTGATTGCGATATGGTTACCGAAGATAACAGCGCTGGAAAAAACGTTCTGGGGATTATGGTTAGTGAGGGGGGGAAGGGGGAGGGGGAGCAGAGAGAGGCTACTGATGATGATATGGTTAATGAGATAAGATATCAGACTGATAATCTCATTAACCATGTCATCATTCTTCTCTCTTACGCAATATTTTTTTTATATATAAAATCCGGTAGTCGGATTTCGGTAACGCTAACTAGCCTCTATTTATTTAGTACATTCCTCGGCAATAAAGGCCCGTCCACACTATGAGGAAATCGCGTCTAAGTTCGCGCGCTTCTTACGCGACTCGTCCACGCATCAAACATTTGCTTATACGCAATAGTCGCAAGTCGTTGCGATCTCACAAGAAATCTTTGGCTCGTCAAACATTTTTGCATGGGACGCGTCCAATCATCCAATTACATCGCTCCATAATGACGTCACTATTTTGGGTGTCAACCACGGATCCATAATGGCGCCGGTTTGTCGTACGCTTAGAAGATTTCAATTAAATAATAAACTAATTGTAGCCCTGTTACTAATTAGTCATTGGAAGGTAATAAAATATAACAGACGAATTTTGTGTTAGAGAAGTATTTTCAGATAGATGGTGATTATCATAATTTAATTCCTAAGTTAAGACTATACCACGAGCTTTATGATGATCCATTATATATCGAATATTGTCGGATGACCCCAACTCAATTTGATTGTCTTTTCAATTTGGTTCAAAATGACTTGCAAAAACAAGACACGCATTTACGGAAATCTATATCAGCCGAAGAAAGGCTATATTTAACCCTAAGGTATTTTGGAATTATATAACATAGTCAATTAATTATGAATAAATTAAGTAAAATCACGGTGTATTTACAGATATTTGACAACAGGTGACAGCTATAGGTCACTGTCATTGGCATTTCGTATTGGTAAATCAACTGTGGCAGAAATAATCCCGGAGACATGCAATGTAATCTGCAATAAATTACAGCCATTATATTTGGCACAATTAACGAAGTCCTCTATGATGAAAGTAGCCGTGGATTTTTTTAAGAAATGGAATTTTCCAAATTGCGTTGGCGCTTTGGATGGGAAACACGTTGAGCTGATAGCTCCACCTAATTCCGGCTCGCAATTTTTCACTTATAAAGGCAATCACAGTATGGTTTTATTAGCAGCATGTGATGCGAATTTCAAATTTGTGTTTGTGGATTTTTGTAATTATGGGCGGATTAGTGATGGAGGTGTATTGGCTGCATCTGATCTAGGAAAGGTAATTGAAGATGACAATTATTATCCTGACCCAAGGAAAACGAAGAAAATGGATGTGAGCTCCCATTTTGTTTTGTTGGAGACGAAGCATTTCCTCTCCAAAAACATTTAATGCGCCCCTTTTCTGGAAAGTTTCTACCAGATGCTGAAGACATTTTTAACTACAGATTATCTCGTGCAAGGCGGTGCATAGAAAATGCTTTTGGGATTTCAAGTGCGAGATTTCGAGTTTTGAAGAAAGCAATCCCGCTTGAACCCCAAAATGCAGAAAGTGTGGTAAAAGCGGTTGCTTGTCTGCATAACTTTCTAATGGCCGAGGAGGATGATGGAATTTATAAACATTACTGCCTTTAAAATTTTCTGATTTTATTGATGAAAGTGGAAATTTGGTTAGCGGTAGTTGGAGAAATGGTCCAAATAGTAGTTTCATTAAACTTCAAAGGCAGGGAACAAGAACCCATAAAAAAATTAGCTCTAATTAGAGAAAGGTTTAGAGATTATTTTATGGGCATTGGAAAGTTACCTTGGCAAGGCCGGAAATAATTGGGAAGAAATCAAAGAAATAAGTTATATCTGTTAGCTATGTTTAAAAACAACTTTCTCTAGCCAAGTATTCCACTTTATCCGAAAATATCTACATTCTGAATTGTTTAACAAAACCGCCCTATAGGCAGTTTTTATAATATTGGTAAAATTTACTTTTTTCAAAATTATAGGGAGGTGCCAAAATTTATGTTCAAGCTCTACCAGGTATGCCAAAAACGTATGAAATACTCAAACCCAGCCATACACCCTAAAATTATTAAATTTCTTTAAAAAATTGGACCTTTTATCACTCGAGAAAACTAGTTATACTATTTCTAAAACTGATAATACTAAATTGTAAAGTTTTGCGTAACATTTGAGCTATTCCTCCCTCTCCCTTGTATAATGTAATAACCTGTTATGTAATTGACTTCAGTGGCTAAATAAAAGGACTTGAGTGACAAAACTACGAAAATTACACTTGCCATACTTATGAACCTTATGTTACTTTTGATAGTTGCAAGTAAAATATTTAATTAACTCTGAAAAAATTGCTTGTTATTAGTTTTAATTACGGTTGATCTAATCCTATGCAATTTTAATTTTATTTTCGGTTATTTTAATGCAAAGTAAATTTTTTTAAATAGGTATTTTTCAAAAGAAGTAATAAAATATTATTTATTTATTATAAATGACTACTAAATATTATTTCCAGTTAATAATATTTGTTAACATTTAACCTATCCTGGTCGATTTTCACCAATTTCGTTTGAACTTGGAGAAGATCTTTGTGTACAAATGTTTTTCAGTGTTTAAACAAAATTGGTGAAAATCAACCCAGATAGTATCATAGTAACTAAAATATACATGGAAATGAAAATTTAAGAAACTTATTTTCTTAGCCCATCAACTTCTTCTTCTTCAATTAAATCATCGATTACTTTCAAAATATAACGTTTTGCACGACGTTGATTTTTAGGTAATAATGATTTCATATCGTCTTTCAAACTTAAAAGAAACAATTCAATTGGTACGTTTCTTGGTGATTCCGCTTCATTGGAACAACCCTTCACAATTTTATCGATATTCTCTTTGAATATTTTCAGAAGAGTTTGTTCGTATCCGTCTTTTTTTTGGATTTTTAATTTTTTTAGAGGTGGTTAATCTGGGTCATCACCTGGATTTTGTCTTGTGGAATTGGATGCTCTTGAATTAGAAATGTTTCAAGACGATAGGACTGACGAATTAGATGTGAACTCGATTCAGTCATTTGGGTTGAAAAATTAGCCGCTGCAGATGTAGACCGGGCAGACTGAAATTGAATGTTGTTACACTCCGAATTTAAACTATTTTTTCTTGCCCCTTTTGCAATCAATAGCGTTCCTCCTCGTTATCCGAAAAAGGTAGTGTAGAGTTATCTAAAATAAACTCTCCCATTGTCGTACTCATTATTTCAGATGAATCTTTATTTGATGTTGTCATATTGCTTGTTGATCTATGAATGTACCAAAATTTAAATTAGATTACTTTATAAAATTTAAATGTTATATCAGACTATTACTTTTTAGATTTGATGGTTTCTTTTAAAAATTCCATGTTGGCTAACTGTTCCCAGGGTTCACGTGGGGTGTATTCACTTCCACTTAATTGGCATGAAGCTATTGCCCTTTTCTCTCTCACATATTTATCACGTATAACTTTCCACCGGGCCTTTAATTCATCAACTGTAAAATAATACATGTTTTTTAACTGTTTACCTTAGTTTAAAAAGTTAACATAATTTTTTAGCCTTGGCTAAAACTTACCAGTGTATCCCATTCTTTCTGATATCCTTCTCCATGCCACCTCTTTATTCCGATTATTTTTATAAATATCAAGTTGGGTGTTCCAAAGTTCGGGGAACCCTTTCACTTCATGAATTAAATTTTCCTCATTAATTGCGGGTTTAAAATTTTTGCCCATCTTTATAAATTATAATATTAATGAGAGAAAATACGCGACACGATCGTAAAACCGCCAAAAAGAAGACGTCTCTACATTCCATAGAGGATTAGTGACGTCATACTGTACCACGTGAGACACGTGATCCTAGGCTGGACGCTTATTGGATGAAAATTTTCGAGCTAAAATCGAATAAATTTAGTTTGGACGAGTGGCGAAAATAACACGCGATTATCGCGTTTCAAGCGTAGAAGCGACCCGCGCAAAAAAAAGATAGTGTGGACGGCCCTTAATAGAATAGTAGAAAATGTAAATTTGATAAAGCTACGCAATATTTATTTTTTATATAAAATCCGGAAGTCGGATTTCGGTAACGCGAACTAGCTTCTATTTATTTAGTACATTCCTCGGCTATATTAGAAAGGTATAAAATTTAAATTTTCATTACAACAAGCATTATTTGTTTTCATTTATACATTTATTATTATTATTATACAGTTCTTTTCAGGTACATACAAAAGCTATTTTCATTTACATAGAAAAGTTATTTTCAAATTATTTATATTTACAAACGAATTATTTACACTACATTAAACAAGAGATATTTACAGGTACAAACAGTTATTAAAGGCCAAAAAAACATATCAGTTAAAAAACGTATTGTTAGGTCAGTTTAGACATCAAGATCAATGATGATTTTTGATTTCACTAGTTTTTCGCTCGGCTGCCACTTAAAACAAACCCCGTCCTTTTTATCTTTACTAATTAACTCTTTAGTTAAAAGGAGATAATTACACGTTTTTGTGCTTAGTGAATTTAATTGAGAAAAAACTCTTTCAACGTTAGCGCTTGAATGTGGTAATGAAATCAGGGCGTTAGCAAAAAGAGAGAGAGTAGGAAACATTTGATTTCCTAAATTATTTTTTGTTTTAGTTACTTCATACCAAATTTTTTCAAATGTTACGTCTGTATTTCCCAAATTTTTAATCGGATATAAGTCTGGTAGCATTCGCCATTCTTCATTTAAGGTTTCTCATTTATTTGATTCTACTATGTTTGGAAAGTGTCTAGCTAAAAGAGCTAGCTACATCGCCAGATACGGCAATATTAGGCTCCAAACAAGAAATTTTGATTAACACTTCATCATCGAATGAAAATCTATCTTTAATCTGCTCTTCATAAAAATATGCGACCCTAATATAAAATATATCCAAATCATTCGAACAAATTTTTCCCTCTGAAATCATGATTTCAGCTTTACTTCCTATATTTTTAGACGGAAGCCTTTGAAAACGATTTTTTCGGTCATTTTTAGTGACAGGAGTTTGATCAACATATTTTTTTGTAAATAGTTTCTCAGCATACAAAAATAATGAACTTTAAGTTCAGTGTGTAACTTAGTTATACGTGGCGACTCGCTCTGAAATATTGGATTCATTTTGTTTATATGCCCTAAGACGTAATCCCGGAAAGCATAATATAATTTATAGATTGGATTTCTAAGTGCGTTTAATATTTTCGCGGCCGAATCAATTTTGTCTTCTAAGACCGCCAATTGAAAAAAGTATGAGGGCGATCCACTGCTCTAACATTCTGGAGACAACCGCTCCCAATGACAACCAACGCGTTTGGCATGGTCTTAACAATTTATGAGGCTTAACCCTAACGTATTCTTGAAACTCTTTAAAGTCTGTGATTCGCTTAGCTGAAATACGAATATACATCGCGAGCTAAATCTTCCATAGTTTTAGGCAATTTTAAACAAGCATAGGACGAGCACGTATTAAAGGAGTGGCTTATGCACCCTATAACAAACAAATTCGGGCACTGTTTTTTTAAAAGGGCTTTAACCCCACCCACGTTTCCCATCATAACTGGAGCATTATCGGCGGCATAGCCAATCATATTTCCTATGGGAATTTCTAATTTACCCAAAAAAGCTAACAATTTGGCCATCAAAGTTTCCGCATCGGCATGCGGTACTTCAATCATTCCTAAAAACCTATCTTGTACCTTCCCAATTTCATTATCAAAAAACCTCACGACAATAGCCATACATTTAATAGAGCCTACATCAGTTGTTTCGTCAAGAATTATAGAGTAGTAATGATTTATTAGTTTTAGCCTTAAAATATCAAGGGCCTCATCCCCTATAAGACCAACAAGTTTGGTTGTTTTTTTTCTAGCGCATTTTAGACCTTGTGCTATTTTTGAATCGGGAAAAGCGCTTTGTAGTAACTGGGGTAAATGGTCCATAACCGTAAATGGAAGGTTGTGTTCCGCCATAAAGCCTGCCAATTTCAATTCAGCCGATCTGATTTGACTTTCTAATGGGTTTTGTTTGCTTTTATTACAAAAAGCATCAGCTATGCCATTCTGCCCTACTTGGGCGCCACGTGCTGACTTGATATTTTTCACGTGAAAAACCGTACTTTTGTGTCGGTTTATATTGTTAATATTACCAAGAAACTGCGTATTGTAGGGTATACAAAATGAACAATTATTTTTTCTACTAGCCATTCTTCATTTCCCTTAAGCCATTCTCTTCTGAACTTAGCAGAATTCAACTCACTTTTCTTCTTTGAAGTTTTTAAAATGACGGTTTGTGGGTCTGGTTTTCTATATCAGAGCCGGATTCAGCTGATTTTTCCCTGGTCCCGGTAGAATTTCCTCTTGAAAATCATCTTTGGAATTCGACTTTGGTTCTGAGTTAATTGACATTTCTGGTCCACTGATTTTAATTTTGGAGTCGACAATACAAATTTCGTCACCAGTTTTGAATTTTCTTTTCGTTGTCCTCTTATCTTTTGCTACAACCGCTACTGGTCCTGGATACTGGTTTGGGACCTAGCACTTTGTCGTTGGGCTTACTTTTTATAATCAAAAACTTATCCATAACTAAACTTCATAACCTAAACTGCGGCAAAAATACATTGGCAACACGGATAATTAACTACTCCTAGAATATAGGGTTGTAGCGCTGTCTACGTTAATCAAGGCCCGTGCGCGGTGTTTTCGTGAGGGGAGACTTTAAAGAAACGCGACTTCTTGTTTTATCTCTATTTTACCGTGAGATGGCACTCCGAGCTGGACCGAAATAAGGGAGCATCTATTATTTTAAAAATGATAAGGAGGTAATATCAATGGGACATCCATAAATATATTAAAATAAAAACTAGTTAAAATGTGTAAGTAATTCCAGCATCCACAGAAAGAAACTGTAAAGGTAAACGTTTTAAAGACTTTATTTTGAACTATTTTCAATGTTAGGCTTTAAACTTTTAATACTTTTCTGGATAATGGCTTAGAATTAAGGTTTTTTTTTAATTTCTTGGATCGCGAGCATGGTTATACAGTAGTGGCTTTATATATTTTGAAAGTAACAACTTTACTAATTGAGCATTTTTAGGACAGGCGCATTTAAGAGGTCGCATTAAATGTGGCAAAATAATTTGATAGTACGTAGCAAGTAGTAGGTTATTCGGTAAAATATTAATAGAATTTTCAGCAAAATCCGTGACAATAGTTAAAAGAGATATTAAAAGTCTGCTGGGATATCGTAGACCTCCATTGTCCTGGGCTTCAATTAATTTCAATAATGGTGAATTCAGGGCTGGTTGGGTGAGCTTCTCAACGCAGTTTTCACATTCCGAATGCTCTTCCGCAACCCTCACCAGATATCCTCCAATTAAAGCAATTGTACAATTTCTTATGGTAGGAAAAGAATAATCTGAAATTGAAAAAGTTTTAAAATTGTAGTTGAAACATCTTAGATAAATGTTTAAAATCGTACCATTTTCTGTAACTTTCTCCATTGAGTCCAAAAGTTTCTGAAGATACGGTGAAAGAAGAGTGTTAATTTCTTCAGCCTGTGCCAAAATTAACAGCTCTTTGTTTTCTTTACGCTCTTCAATTTGTTTCCTGGTATTTTTTCCCAGAATTTCTGAAACTTCAACAGTTTTCCCACGGCTAGCATTAGAGTATGAAGACGCTTTTAGGATTCCAATCTTAAGGGCATGCTCAAGGCCTAAAGAACATGACCTGGCATCCATGCAATCGTTAAAACCACCACTTCTCCTCAGATTACTGAAACTTTCTCCTATGGTGTCGCTTGATAATTTTCGGGTTAGCACAAATTGAAACCCATTTTCTAACAAATGCTTCGTTATCGCAATTGTAGATTTGGTAGTCATTACCAAGGCTTCATTAGTTTCATCGGTGAAACGTTCGGTTTTTAAAGTTGCATGTTTTTGAATTCCATCGACGAACGGGAGAATGTCGTTTTCAAGCCACTCCAAACGGTCATCATCAATACTCCGAAAGGGGAGTTTATTTTCGTTTCTTGATCGATGGCCGTAGCTGGTGTTGCATACATCGTGAATTTCAAACCATTTCCTCATATTTCCATGAAGAAATTGGTAAACTCAACACTTTCACGGTCTTCGACTTTGCCTTGGTGTAATTGTAGCATTGTTTTCAAGGCAGCGGTAACTGGCAGTGAAAATACTTGCACGGCTCTCAAATGTTGATGGGAACAGAACCTTTCGCGTTAAACACCTCACCATTTTCACAACCATTCCTTTCTGCCTGTTGTATAAGTTAATCAGGTAGTCTGATGAAATTAAGACTCCTATAAAAATCATATATCTTGCCAAAATCTGTGAGCGTATGTTCTTAATTAAATGACTTTGGTCAAATGCCATGAAAAGTTTTCTTTCGGTATCTAAGGGATGTACAATTTCATGGGTTAGGACATCGTCGTTAAATTTCTTGAAAGCGGAGGTGTTTGTCTTGGCATTATCTGAAACGAGCCTTAACACTCGAAATCCACTTTTTTCTACAGCTCTCATGACCATAAGGATTAGTTGGTACAATTGGTCGCCGTTTAAATTTGCCACGAAGAAATATGCAACTGGGAGCCTAAAGTTGGTGCTCAGTCCTTGAAAGATGAAACATAGTACATGTGTAGCTAATTTCTCTTTATTCTTCGGGATGCAGGAGCTTGCTTGACCAAAACGTTTGTCTAGGTTCGGATCATAAGGCTTCTTACCTTTTATCTTCATCTCATCAAACATTAGAGACCCACCAATTTCTTGTTCATTAGAAAGATTTGAAAATTCGCTTGCTAGTCTGGCTATTACCAAAGGATTTATTCCATCCTCTCCGGTAGAATGTCCGATGTATATTTTAAGAGTAGTTTTATGAGGCAAATGCAGAATTTCCAATTCCCTCATATAGGTATTAATTAATTTTTAACATCCGAAATTAATTTGGCAATAAAAACATATCGTAGTAAATAAGGAGCCTTAAAAAATCATTAAGCCTTGTCTCTGCTTATGAGAATTGAGATATCATACTCTAACATCCTTCAATTTCTAATATGTAATAACAGTTATATATAGACTACTTCGATGGAATCAATTAAAATATTTTACAATTATAGCTTACCAATGAAAATCAAGCCAAATTGTAATATTGGCTATCATACTTTCGCGAACCGAAAATTTCGGCCTTTTCTGCTGAACCCCTACTCTCAGTCTCAACTGCGAGGCGACTCAGGCGAGCGGGGCATTTCCCGACGGGAAAACGAGAATTTAAAATTCTTTAGTCCACCTAGCAGCGCGCGCGACGAGAGAAGTCGGCAACTTAAATTGCCAAACAAAGAATAAAAAAAGGCACCGCGCATGGGCCTTGATTAACGTATTCAGCGGTTGTAGGACATTTCACTGCCCCCCCTCCCGGGGGAGGAGAACTCAACAGAATAATGGCCGAGGGGGGGGGGGGTAGCCAGTTAAACTTCAATAAGAGATAACACTTTCTTTTGTATGATTTTTTTCTCTGTTTTCCCCATTCCACTACCGGATATTAACTGACCTCCGACTGATAAGCTTTAAACCCCACTGCAAATATTACAGGTATTGGTTTTTGTAATGGTACCACTTAAACCACGGTAACCACCTACTGTTAAACTATTTTTGAAAAAAAGGGGGATATATTTAGGGCATATCGTAGGTTTATTACTCTTTTCGAGAGTTTCATATTTCAATATTTTATTATTTATATACGAAAATTTTCAAAATCTATTAAAACCAAATATTTTTTCCAAAATTGTATTTTGGCACTGAAAAAATGAAAACGTACTAAATACGTTAAAAAATTAAAAAACGTATTTTGGTACTTCAAATTTCAAAACGTACTAAAAAAGTACAATTGTACCGTCCGGAACAGCACTGTGATTTCCGCTGTTTGCGTGGCGCATCGTGACGTGAATGCCCGACAAACGTGTTCGTTTGAATCTAGAACGGCCATTGATTGTCGCAGCTCATACGATAGTGCCTTATAATGAATCCTTTTGTCCGAATACGGTGTTGTTGAAACTTTCAATAAAGTACGTATCTCGGCCCTTCGCGTAATCTTCCGCGTATTTGTACAAAGTAGATTTTTTGAACATGTTTTCTAAGAGTTGTACCGCTACCTCGTCTGAAATTATTAAAATAGAAGGAACGTAATTTGCCTTCATGCACGCGGACTCTATTTGACATTTAGCGTGATTGCCTTGAAAATGGTCAATGCAAATAAGCATTAGTTGCCGTAGCTTTTCCCCTTGACCCTCGAAATTCTCAATAGATGTGGTAACGCCGTGTCTTTTTATGGCGCCTTTTCCAATCACCTTTAATTCCTTCGTAATAGCTTTGACAGCGTGCCACCTATCATTGTTGCTGGTGGTTCCATTCTTTGTTTTTATGATTTTGTTCACTGACGTATTTCGGTTATGCGCGTGGTCATTTAAAGTTATGTTTTTATCTTCGAATTCCTTATACATTTTCTCAATACCAAAAGCTTCGTGTCTTTGAGAGCAACTGTCATTTTCCTTTGTGACGTGCATTATGCTAACGACTTTATGGGTATTTTTCCCTATCGCTATTACATCGGAATGATAAGAATTCTTTCGACAAGCGTGTCGCGCATGCGATTCTATGGAAAAAGTATTCTTACGGGACGATCCAAAATTTTGATTCTCATTCGGCTCGCTTTCGTCTTCTTTGTGTATCGCCTCGGAAATTAATTGAATTGCTTAAACCCTAATTACTGCCAAAGACCCACAAATTTTTCAGAGATTTCATAGGAATCGTACTCGTTGTACACTGACCAGGGTTGCCACAGTACCTGGAAAACCTGGAAAAGTCAGTGCATTTGAAATTTATCGGAAAACTCAGGGAATTTTTTTTGTGTTTAAATATTTCTATTTTTTGGGTATTTCCTGAACAATTGTCGACTCCTGAAGAAAAAAACGCACATTATATATTTTCCCTCAGATTTTCGAGAGAAAGCGAGCGGTTCTAACTCCTAAAGAAGCTAAAGTGGGTAAATTGGCCAGGGAAAATGGTATTAGAGGGTTAGAGAAAACCGGACCTGATCGGAATTTGAAACTGGAAAAACTGTGGCAACCCTGCTGCTGTACCTTTGCTAATGAGAGTACGCGTATTCTTGAAAATTCGTACCTTTAACATTGCTAATTACGCGTATTAGGTGAACAGGTCATCTGAGAGTGACTAACCCCTCGAATTGTACTTACCACAAAGCATTGGCGCCACGAACTCTATATTGTCTCCTGATAATTCCACATCTCGAACGTAGAGCTCTTCCAACCGGGTCTAATATGTTGAGTCTTTCCCTTATTCGCCATCACGGGACTCGAGTAGCTATACCTTGCCTCCTTAGACCTCCAATTACATAAGTATATCCGAAATTGTGTGTTGAATTTAAAAGCATTAAAATATTGTGGTCAAGATCTTGGTCTGAAATTTCTTCTGTTTCAACTATTCCAAACTCCACACTGCGTCTAAAAATAGATCTTACATTGACTCCAATGACGGCTGCTGTCCTAGTCCATGATAATCCTAATGTGTTCCGACACCAAGATATTTGTTCCATTGTGATACCACTGTGCCGGAATAAATCACTGGACACGTATAAGGGTCTGCAAGTAGATCGACTTGGGAAGCAAGTGTTTTTTCTATTTCATCCAAGTGCGAGTTGAAACCATTGAGCAATCTTTCCATCAAGTTAAATAAATTATTGGTGATATTATCTGGATTTTCGAATTGGTTTAGAGCAAGTAATAATCGTCCAATTATAAATCTATGTTCTTGAAGTCTTCGGTGGTAGATTTCAAGTACGTTGAGGTCTTCGGTGTGCCGACACCTTAAGAAGCTTTCATACCAATTTCTTAGATCGACAATGTAATTTGTAACCAATTGACGCGGATCCATTAGGTATATAAATGATGAAAATTTGGGACAAAACTCTCTTAAGACCACGTAGCACTGTTGCAAGTGATGACTTCAGTCTATCAACTGAACGTACTACTAAAGATCAAATTCAGAATTGTGTAACGCATCCGGCGGCTGGCCTTTGTCGTACTGTTTACAGAATCTTTATAAATTATTTCATTAAAATTGTTGAATTTTATAAATTAAAAACAGCTAATTTTAACTAAATTTCTACGAAACGGATAAGGTTTCTAAACGTTAAACCTCTGCCCAATAACCCGTAAAATCTAGTCCCTTTACTTTCAGTAGGCGTCGTAGGCGACCGTCGCTTTCCCTTTTTATGACTCTTCTCGTTCCGACCTGTTTTTATTGTCTCTAGTCTCGGTGCTCTATAATTATCACTCTAATTTAATTTATATTTAAATTTACAGAGAGTAAACTACATTTTTCGACAAAGTGAGTACAAGACTTTAAAGAGTTTCGCTTCAAGGAACTGGAAAGAAAGTTTCAAAAAACGTCACAAACGATATTTATTTATGTTTATTTTTCATTATTGCGCTCGTGGCTCAGCCATTAGAGCGACGAGAGAGATCAGGACTCAGTGTTGCCAATGTTCGGAAGTCGAAATTCCCTTTGCTGGATAGTAAATTTACCACTAATTCCCACACCCCTATTTAGCCCCGCGCACAACCAAAAATCACCGGAAAACATGCTCTAATTTTAAAAAATACCAAGATTCACGAATATACACTGCTCTGGAAGATTTTGAGCTTTCTATGTAGTAAATTAAAAAAAAAACATAGGACAAATAGTCAAATACCCGCAGACATGAAAATTCCCACAAAATCAACGTTTTTGAAAAAAAATTACCCTTTCGAAAAAAGTCAAAATGGACCCCAAAAATTCTCACAATGGAAAGTTTCCAGAATCTGGCAAAACTGGATCAGGTGATACGCTGACGTTTTTCAAACAAAGAGACAGGTCGCGTAACGGCGTGAATCTACATCGTTTGCAGAAACGAACTAAATTATTTGTACCGCGTTACGGCGTGAAATCAACGTCATTCCCATGCTTCGGACAAACTTATTTTTTTGCATTATCGTCCTACATACCGACGTGTTAGTTTTGTAAAAGTAAGTAGGGTCGGTATTTTGAGTTTATGACAATAACTTTGTTATAACAAGTAAATAATTCAGTATGGCTGATGGTTCATTCGGCCCAAATACTGTATATAGTACGGAAGTTCGAGAAATATTGACGGCTTTATCAAACCCGAGGCTTCTAAGTGTGTTAAACCCCTGTGGCGCCATCTGGCGGGAAGTTTTTCTTTTTTCTTTTCGAATATTAATTGTTTCAATTAAATGCCCTCCGTGAAGGACGAAAATTTGTTTGATGTTTTTTTTATTATATTATTATAATGCCTATTAATCTTTTTTTAAATACCAAATAAAAACCGAAACCCCGCATAACGGGAAAAATGAAAGAAAATCGATTTCTCCTAACAATAAAAGTAAATAATAATAAGTAAGCCAACAATAAAAATTCAAAAGTAAAATTAGTTATAATAAAACCCCTATAAATACATATTTAAATATTTATCGAATTTAAATAAAATAAACAATTTAAAACCCCTAATTAAAGTAAAATATAAAAGATCATCATCATAAATATTAATTGTTTCGTTTGTTAAGTTTGTGTTTTTCGTTGTATATTAATCCTAACTTTAATAATTTCTCATAGTATAACTCAAGTTTAATCAAAAATACCCATTAAATTTAAAATCCTTTAATAAACTTAATTAACCCCTACGATACTTAGCATGTCATGCGTGGTATGGTTAGAAAGCCCCAGAAAAATCCCAGAAGATGGATATAATTTTAAACTTCTAAATATTAAAATTAAATTAAAAACCCATAAAACTGAAAAGTTTATTTAAAAACCATAATTTAGCGAATCTATTCTATTCATTGTCCCACATTAGTGTTACTTACCCCCAGATAGACAATCCGGCGCCAGGAAAAAATAGAAAATCCACCCAGAAGATCAAATTGCAACATGAGGCGACAGTTCCAACAGGAAAGAGCGTCCGAATTCCCCCCCCCCCCTTTTCCAGGCAAACTATGTAGCGGCCGACCTAACCCCTGCCTTACAGTGTGAAAGGTCATATTCGGCTCTGGAAAAATCCCTCAAACTTAGTTGCCAAGGACGAAAATGAGAAAATCGTCCAAATGGGTAGAAATAGAGACCCCTCCGATAGAAAATAGCGCCGCCTTCCAACCCCCCAAGAAACCATAATTGCAAGTAAAAACGACTACCAAACCTACAATTCCGAAACCAGACTCCCCCCCCCCCCCCCCAGACGGAGGAACAACAAAACCAGAGAACGCAAAGGAAACAGAAAGGAATTAACAGTAAGAGTTCGAAGAGAATCGGAACTAGGAGAGATCCCCCACTCAGTCCGGGTTTAGGCCGCGATATCCCAAGAACGTAGTCAAATAAAAGATGCATAATGCACAAATTTCACGGTCAATCCAAAATAGGCGAAATGCCCATCGCGTTTAATTTCAAATGAATCCCTAAATCCAAGAACGTTTTCCCCGTAATGGAAAAACTATCAGCAGATCGAGTCAACTAAAGGCACCCCTCCAAATCCACCTGTAGTCGAAGTATCATCCACTGGCAAAGGACATTCCTGGGTTCCGTCCCCTTCTTATCGAGAAATAAGTCGTCCACGTCGCTTCTGCAGTAACCAGATATTCGAGACACCAAGAAACAGAGCCAGCGAAAAGAAGACAATATCCCCTGACAGCGAAACCGTAACGTTGATAATTTCCTTGAAAACCACCCCTTATTATTCCCCTGAAACGAAAAAACTACGTTTAAGAATATACGCTAATCCCCGACAAGTTAAAAGATTGAGTCTAGAGCCCCTAAAACCCAGTTAAATCGATACTCCACAATAATTCCTCTAATACCAAGTTGGAGTGTTTTGTCAATTTCCTGTCCCGAGAACGAGAAAAGCCCAGTGTCGAGAGCCCAAAACAATACCACTTTATTCCGACCAGTATAAAAACCAAGCCCCCAACCCAAAACGGTATCTTAAACGATTTTTACCTTAGCCACGCCAGTATAGTTTTGAGCCACCCCGATAAATAGTATTAAATCTAAGTAGATTTAAGCGCTTGACGCAAGTTCTCTCTTTATTTTATTTAACCGCCCCAATTTTGAAAGATCTATCACCCACCATGGCTGCCAAGTATCCCGAGGATACGCCCGATTTACGTAAGAAGTCCCATTTTTTACTTTTTGTTTATATTATTCATTTGTGTTATTTTATGTGTCAATAAAAGCATTTTAATCAGAGTTTCATTGAGTATAATAATCACCAGGGCCGGATTAAGACTTTATTAGGCCCTAGGTCCATGTTAATTTTGGTGCCCCCCTTTAAATAGCGAGCGAAGCGAGCTAGGCGCTTCCTCAATTAATAATTTAGAAATGGAAGGAAAGTTCATTTTGCTGCCAGATTTAGTATGTCGTCAGACGTCAGGGGCTAGACGGCAGTCCGTCAGAGAATGTGACAATCAAACGTTTTTGGTTCATAGGGGTGGACGCATTTACTAAAATAATTCCGGAAAATATTTTGTGAAAAGCAAATGATTAAAGTTTTGTACTTTTATTTTTTTCGTACAATCTTGGTGCCCCTTGTAGGCTCGGTGCCCTAGACCCAGGCCTATTCGGCCTATTGGTTAATCCGGCCTTGCTAATCACTGTCCGATATAATCATCTTTCTTTTACTTATTATCATCAACGCACTGCTAAGTATCGTATTAAACGTTACGCGCGGAGCGAAGGGATAATAACAGCATTGCTGCCCCAGGCTCAGTCACCACTAATGGCCCATTCACACTTCGAGCCCATTCGACACTTCGGGCCCAATCAACACTCCTGGCCAATAAACACTCCTGGCTCAATCAACACTCCTGGCTCAATCAACACTCCTGGCACAATCAACACTCCTGCCACAATCAACACCATTATTGGTGCAGCCTGCGCTTCAACTTCTACAAGGTACACGTCTTTTACATCAGCAAATGAGGAAATGCGATATGTTTTTCGAAGAACTTCTCAAAACAAATCAAGGCGATCTGGAGATCATTTTAAATACACAGGAATTGCAAACCCAACGAATAGGAAAAAAATAAAGGATAATTTCGTTTATTTCGACCCCTAATACGAAACCATGGGAATGACATTAATTTGCTGTTTTTTTACGTTTAATGGAAACATTCAACCTTCCAAACGGTAGTTATTTTGTTGCCCAACAATAAAGTTTCAAACGTTCCACTTGGAAAATTGAAAAAACAAATGAACGACAATGGGTTTGTCTTTTTTGACTATTTGCCGATAAATTGACAGGGCCACTTGTGTAAGTAAATGAAGCCTAATAATATTTGACTGTATTAATTTCTACAGGGTAGAAGCCAACGCCGTGGTCCAGCTTCGATACTTCTCCTGCGGGTTGAACACTTCTACAGGCGCTGGTTGGTCAAAAATCTTAAACTTCAGTTTCTGTTCTATAGGATTAGTGGTACCGAATAACTTGATTGACACTTTTTCACTTATTTATTTTGAAATTAAAAAGTTCGGGAAATAACTAAATCGGCGTTCAATTTTCCGTTTTTACGTAGTAAGGGAGAGTTGTAAAGAAATAATATATGATTCCAGTTTGTAAATGTTTTCAAAATTTAAAAAAATATCTCCAACTACGTAATAATGGAAAATGTAACGCCGATTTCTTTATTTTTCGACCTTTTTAAATTAAAAATTTGTTCAACCAAATTATTCTTTACCACCAATATTAAGAACTGAAACTGTAGTTTCAGATTTTTGACCTACCAACGCTTGTCGAAATGTTCAACCCGCAGCGCACGGGTGTACTAGGAGAAGTATAGAGGCTGGACCACGGCGTTGACTTCGAGCCTGTATTGAAAACTAATACGAGTGACATTGCATTTTTCAGATTCGATTTCCTACGAATTATCGACAGGTATCGGTCTACTGTTACAATTGTGGATGGTGGGGAGTGTACGGGACAAAATATTCAGTTACATTGGGGCAGGACACCTGTTTACGTTAGTCCACATAACCCGTTTGAAATTCCTGGGAAAAAGAAAATTATCGACTTATTAAAGGAATCAACGGATGACGAAAGCTCAACAAATGAATTAGATGATGATGACCTACCAGATCCTGGTATTCACTCAAGCGACACTAATACTTCAATTCCTAGCTCAGATGGCGTAACAACAATTAGTTTTCAGTCCAGTTACTTAACTTCAATCCCTGATCGTGTACCAGATCCCATTTTTCTACGAATGGAATCAACACCACTCCTTGATCGCGTAGCAGATCCTTCATTACTACCGATGGAATCAACTCCACTCCCTGATCATATGCCTGATTCCCGTTTACCTCCAACGGATTCAACTCAAATCGCAGGTACTTGCAAGACAAGGTAGCATTGTTAAGGTATTATTGTTTTGGAAATATTAATTTTGGCAGGTAATTGGGAACTACTTAATACCACGAACTACGACCCTGATGTCTACAGAGACTATACGTTGCTCTCTTCCCCGAGGAACTTCCTGCAGTATTTGGGGACGTGGATTTTCCAAAAGAAATGGAGCCACGAATCAACTTGGACCCAACTAAACCTCTGAAGGACATTTTAACTGAATTGAAAAACCACATAAACGGCAACAATATGACAGAATATTTCAACATTCCGAGATCAATGGTATTTGAAGGTGCTAAAATAACATTTAAGAGGAAAGGGTATAATGAAACATCGAATATTAGCGTAATTTTTACCGACGATTGCTGCAACGCAGAAGGCGCGGTTTATTTGGGGGGGGGGGGGGCAGGCGCGAATTTTTTCGTCTACTAGTCAAGGCCGTAATGGCTTTAAAATCATTTACAGGCCCAGAAACCGCGAAGGTAATAGCTATGAATGTCGGTGCTGAACGAGAAAATTTATATTTTTTAAGTGGTCGTAGCATAGCTCTCTCATTGGTCCATGGTGGGTCAGGCCCGCAATGCCTGAAGATGAAATATTTCAGTGCTTGTACAGCAATAGGCCGGGGTAGCAGGCCCGTTGCCAGGGGGGGTTCCTCGAACTAAACTAAATGTATAACGACGGCACTGAATACTACTAGCCCCTCCTAAATTACGGTTCGCCCGGTCTACATCTATAACGTGGCTACGGCCCTGCGGGATAGGTCCAGGCGTACCTGCTATTTTGATAGGAGCCTCCAAATTCAAGCCATGGGGTCTCCAAATTTTAATTAAAAGAACTCCTATATTTTAGTAATTGGTTTAAAATTTTCAAATTAATCGATTAACATTTTATTTGGTTTATTTATACGATAGAAATTTAAGGAGGGACTCCAAGCTCGGTGCCTAAGGGGGCCTTTTACCTCAGTGCCTACCCGTAAAACAACCCTATTAATCGTCCAAAATCGCCAAGGGGAAGGCATTACAGCTTTTCAATTGAGTGTGTATTAAAGGCCAAGACACTATTTAAAAAAATAATGATTTCAATTTAAAACTATCTGTTGTTTTTTTATTATTTTAAATGTTTCATCTCAAAAATATTTCATAAAAAATAAAATTAAATTAAAAAGTTGTCGAAATTTCTGGTAATTTTGGAGGGGATCTTTAAATATTAAGTGCCACCCCGCCTAAGCTCACGCACTGAAGTTTTGCGAAAGATGCTAAAAATTAATAATTTCAAAAAAATTCGGTTTGGTAGAAATAGTTTTGTCGCTAACACCAAATTTGACAGAGGCCTTTCAATGCGTAAGAACGTGCTTATTTGAAAATGTTGTTGAATTTGGATGTGGCATATTTCGTTAAAAAAATGATAAGTGCCACCCCTCTATACAGCTCGTACACCACAGTTTTGCGAAAATCGCGAAAAATGGTCAATTTCAAAAAATTTGTTTTGATGAACATAATTTAATCGCCAACACAAAATTTAAGAGGGACCTTTCTTTGTGCAAGGAGGTGCTTATTTGAAATTTTTATTGAATTCTGAGATGGACCCCTTTGTAAAAACGATGTTTTGCGCTACCCCTCCAAACAGCTTTTATATCAAAAACTAGAGCCCATAGAGTAACTTGGAATCCAAATTCGGAATCTCTAAGTCTTTTTACCTAAGAGTACCAATTTCCATATTTTGAGGAGCTTTACGAATCATGTTACTGAAAAAATGTTTATTAAGTAACGAAACTCTAGACAAAATGCATGAAATTTAAAAAAAATAACTTTTTAAATTTTTAAAATTAGCCCGCTAAACTCCAGGAGGCTTCATATTTAGGGTAAATAAACCAGGGGAAATTTTTTGGGAGAAATCCATCACTATCGAGCAACAACGCTTGTCGATTTCACGTGGAATGACCCGATTGGAAGGATTGTGCTGCAACAGCTTCCCGTAGGTCCGCGCTAACGCCTTTCCCGTCAAAAGCATTAAACGCTACCAGCGTTGCCCAGACGTCTTATAATTATAGGAGGAATCTATAATTTGGTCGCGAAATTTTCGGTGTCCTATAATTTTAACAGCATTTATTCCGATTTTTCGATATTGATGGCCTATACATCCTATAATTTGAATATTTTTTACTGAGAGCGTTAACAGTTCAAGTATTTCTCGGCTCGCAGCCGACAAATGCGATAAATAAATGTGTTTGTATTATTTTTACAACGACCGTGTCTGTCTGTGGGTCTGTGGGTGGGTCTGTCTGTGGGTCTGTGGGTCTGTCAGGCCTGCGAACGCGTTCGCATTTTCGGTGCAAAGTGTAATCACTGCGTACGCAGTTTCTCAAAGGGTTGGCAAAACCACCGTGTGAAGGTGAGCGTTAACGGATGCATTTGCGGTTTGGTTTGGATGGTGTTTTTTCGCTCACCGTCGTGACGGTTTGGTGTATTACGTTTTTGTAATGTTTATGCGTAGGCTGTGAGTGTTGAATTTGTTGTGTTTGTGTTCTGATGGTTGTGCATGTTGAGTCTGTTGTGTTTATATGGGCGTTTTCTCTCCAACTTCTTCTTAATGACTTTGGGACGGACCGAGTGCTGAGTGTAATGCTACCTCTCAACGTCCAATGGCAGGGTTTCCACCATTTGTTCACGGTATTCGTCTTAGTATCAATTTGCGATCGCATCGGGCGGGATTTGAACCCGAGACCTCCTGATTGACAGGCGGACGTTCTACCACAGAACCACCGACACTTGTTACGCCTTATTGAAAATTAGACCTTCAGCTTTATCGGAAGCGTATTTAATAGAGTACGAAATTTTGGTTTAATTGAAATAGAATTGAAATTGAAATTATTGCATCGAAGAAATTCTAATTTAGCGTTTCTCTATTGATTAAAAACAAATGCGCCACCCAGGTTTCGAACCCAGACCATTCGGCTTGGCAGTCGAGCGCTCTACCACAGAACCACCGATAGCTGCTTAGATTCACTGAAATTAAGACATGCATCGTAAGCATAATAGGTAATAAAGTCTTTTTTTATTAATGAATTTATGAAGGCCTAATCTGGTATTTTTTAAAGGTTAAATCTTGTTTTAGCGCAGTCAGCCGAGATTAGAGGGTTAAAGGGTAGACCCTGTGGGTGGTCCACTTTCTTAACGACCTATATATAGTTCTGTTAATTCAAAGGAGATAATTTAACGTTAATTGCTTTAAAAGCTGGCGGTTAGTCAAGTGGCTCTCTGTGCTTTGTTGATGGTAAGGTTTTTGCTTCTTGTAAATACATTTGGTGTGGATATTTGGATATCTACGATTTCTAACGCAGTCAATGATTTCTTGGGTGTGCGAGTCATTATATGATATTGGAAATTGGACGGCATTGGTCTTTTTCATGTGGTATGCGTCACAACGTCAACAGGAAGTGAACGAGTCGTCCACTACCAGATATCTACGGTATCTTCATCAAGGGCGAGTGTTGAAATAAAATGAGCGTTAAAGATGCGGCAAGTATTTCGTAAGCGAGTAATTCCAAAAAGCCTCTGTAGATATTTATTTCATTAAAATTTGCTTCGTATTATATTTAACTGATATACTTGTTCTGTAAAAGGGTTTAATTCAATTGTGCATTGTTATAGTACGTCTAACTTACTGTTGTAACTACTTAACTTATGATATTCTGAATAAATTAAAATTGGTCGTTTCGTCTCAATTATTTTAATTATAATAAAAATTTTATACCGGGCGGGATAGAAATGGGTTAATATGTTTAACAAATAACTCTAAATTGCGGAGATATATCTTTAAGGGTTATCTCGAGAAATTAATACCACTAGGGACAATTCTTCCGAGGAGAGGTATATTTTGGCTTGCCAACTTGTTACCTCTCCGAGGGGACAAAGTCCCCTAGGAGGGGTTATACAACGACCGTGTCTGTCTGTGGGTGGGTCTGTGGGTGTGTCTGTCTGTCAGGACTGCGAACGCGTTCGCATTTTCGGTGCAAAGTGTAATCACTGCGTACGCAGTTTCTCAAAGGGTTGGCAAAACCACCGTGTGACGGTGAGCGTTAACGGATGCATTTGCGGTTTGGTTTGGATGGTGTTTTTTCGCTCACCGTCGTGACGGTTTGGTGTATTACGGTTTTTGTAATGTTTATGCGTAGGTTGTGAGTGTTGAATTTGTTGTGTTTGTGTTCTGATGGATGTGCATGTTGAGTCTGTTGTGTTTATATGGGCGTTTTCTCTCCAACTTCTTCTTAATGACTTTGGGACGGACCGAGTGCTGAGTGTAATGCTACCTCTCAACGTCCAATGGCAGGGTTTCCACCAGTTGTACACGGTATTCGTCTTAGTATCAATTTGCGATCGCATCGGGCGGGATTTGAACCCGAGACCTCCTGATTGACAGGCGGACGTTCTACCACAGAACCACCGACACTTGTTACGCCTTATTGAAAATTAGACCTTCAGCTTTATCGGAAGCGTATTTAATAGAGTACGAAATTTTGGTTTAATTGAAATAGAATTGAAATTGAAATTATTGCATCGAAGAAATTCTAATTTAGCGTTTCTCTATTGATTAAAAGCAAATGCGCCACCCAGGTTTCGAACCCAGACCATTCGGCTTGGCAGACGAGCGCTCTACCACAGAACCACCGATAGCTGCTTAGATTCACTGAAATTAAGACAGGCATCGTAAGCATAATAGGTAATAAAGTCTTTTTTTATTAATGAATTTATGAAGGCCTAATTTGGTATTTTTTAAAGGTTAAATCTTGTTTTAGCGCAGTCAGCCGAGATTAGAGGGTTAAAGGGTAGACCCTGTGGGTGGTCCACTTTCTTAACGACCTATATATAGTTCTGTTAATTCAAAGGAGATAATTTAACGTTAATTGCTTTAAGAGCTGGCGGTTAGTCAAGTGGCTCTCTGTGCTTTGTTGATGGTAAGGTTTTTGCTTCTTGTAAATACATTTGGTGTGGATATTTGGATATCTACGATTTCTAACGCAGTCAATGATTTCTTGGGTGTGCGAGTCATTATATGATATTGGAAATTGGACGGCATTGGTCTTTTTCATGTGGTATGTGTCACAACGTCAACAGGAAGTGAACGAGTCGTCCACTACCAGATATCTACGGTATCTTCATCAAGGGCGAGTGTTGAAATAAAATGAGCGTTAAAGATGCGGCAAGTATTTCGTAAGCGAGTAATTCCAAAAAGCCTCTGTAGATATTTCTTTCATTAAAATTTGCTTCGTATTATATTTAACTGATAAACTTGTTCTGTAAAAGGGTTTAATTCAATTGTGCATTGTTATAGTACGTCTAACTTACTGTTGTAACTACTTAACTTATGATATTCTGAATAAATTAAAATTGGTCGTTTCGTCTCAATTATTTTAATTATAATTAAAATTTTATACCGGGCGGGATAGAAATGGGTTAATATTTTAACAAATAACTCTAAATTGCGGAGATATATCTTTAAGGGTTATCTCGAGAAATTAAAACCACTAGGGACAATTCTTCCGAGGAGAGGTATATTTTGGCTTGCCAACTTGTTAATATTTAAGTTTTTACCTCTCCGAGGAGACTTTGTACCCTAGGAGGGGTTATACAACCACCGTGTCTGTGGGTCTGTCTGTCAGGCCTGCGAACGCGTTCGCATTTTCGGGGCAAAGGGTAATCAATGCGTACGCAGTTTCTTAGAATCAGGGAAAAGGTTATTCCAAAAGCGCCCTCTTTTTGTCATATGGTGTAGTATAATTTTTTAATCGGCCGGGATTCAAACCCGAGCCCTCTTGCACGATAGGTGAGCGTTCTACCGCAGAACCACGGATAGAGTTACGCTTAACTGAAAATTAAACACTTTTCTGAGGAGAGGTATATTTTGGCTTGCCAACTTGTTTTTATTTAAAAAGTCGAACTTAAAAGTGAAATTTTATCAAACTTCAGTGGGATATCCGATGCAAAATTGAAATTACCGAAATTTCTTAAGCTCACGATATTACTTATAGCGTAAGTCATAAAATACCATAAGTAACATAAGTATGACACTTTCAATTCTAAAATGCTTATTTACAAACGGAACCTTTTTTCGACACAAACATTCTCGACCAGCTTCGACTAGGACCTGAACTGAACTAGCTAGTATATTATCATCCTTGGTGAATCAGCATTTTTTTTCAGGCAACTCCATAGTTGCTATTTTATTTCAATTATTTTATTTACGTTAGTGGTTAGATTGCCATTTGTAGGTTTCAGAACAATTTGGTTTTGTAGTTAGAATCCTAAATATTTCAATAATTAATCTACTTAGTTTTTTTCAGTAATCGCTGTAAAGTTTAGAAAAGTCAAACCGTAACATGTCGTGAATTAGTGGCGCACTTGCAAAGGCTTAACCGTCTCGTAGTTATTGTAGTTGGTCTTTTTCTCAAATTACGAATTTTTCAATAAAAACGTCAATTTATGAATTTTTTTTTACATTTCCATTTTTTAACTAAACCTAAATGTTACTCAACAAATCAATTGAAATTCGTCACTAGCGAAACTAGTGAAAGGCCGGACACCCGATGTTCCGACTGAGGCGGATGCTTCGCATATTTTAAAATCTAGGCCTTTGTGCTGAAATAATACTTCGATTGCGGAATAACTATGGAAATCAGTTTCGTGTAAAAAAATGTTAATTGTTGTACATATTGTGATAAATTACTTACGATAATATGAATAAGTATGACGCTGTGCGATTTCTGTGAATGATAAAATCTGGGACAAAATTATTGCGTAATCGAATCGGTAAAATAAATGCCAGGTGGTTTGATGGCGATAATATCGTAAACGCCGGTTCAGTTTCAAATCCGAAAATAAGTCCATTAAAAATGAAGCGAGCGTTTATAATTCTGATTTTTATATTCCGATTCAATAATTCATAAAAAGCGTTATTTATATTTGCAGAAGTTAATTTTATTCTGAGAAAGCATTCTAATTTTCAAATGGTCTTGGCTCGTTCGTCAAAATTTTTAAATCGCTACGGGCGGCAATACCTGGCACTTACCAAGACCAAGTAATTCGGGGGCCGTTGTCAGTTCTTAGCTACATAATAATTTAGGTTCTCATAAGCGAAACAGATTATCATTAAGAAAATTGCATTAGGTGAATAGGAAATGTCATACTTTATGTTACTTATGCGTATAGGTATATAGTGACCCAGAGCCTAAGCCATTGGAAACGACGTAAGAAAAATAAATAAATAATAAATAATAATAATAAAATTATAATCTACTTTTTATAACCAGCATTGCAACAGGCCAGACGCTCTTTTAACAGCGATACAGGGTAAATTTAACTACGAGGGAGGGTTGTGGTTAGCCCTACCACAGCTAACTACTAGCGTCAATACACTAACTCTTGCTTTATAATAATAATAATATTAAATACCCAAGTCACCATCAGCAACCTTGAGCCACCACTACTGTAAGGCCTTTTAACCATGCAGTGACCGGGTTCTATATATCGCTGGACGGTGGGGACGGAATGTTTCGAAAGTGGCGGGGGAAAAGTCTCAGATTAAATTTGTAATACCATCCTCCGATTGATGGCGCCACTAAGTTTTAGAGGATTAAACGAGGGGCAGATCACTGCCATCATCTTGATTAAATTTAATCATGATTAACTCGATTTAATACATTTAATCGGATGTAATCCAATTAATTCTGCGCTCAAAAGAGGAGCGAACTGCTCCTCGGTATTAAAGCTATTTCATATCGTTATCTATAATTATTTACCACTTTACCCATTTTATATCCTGTTATTTACCATCTGACAAATACTAGGCTTTCATTTGGTGGTATTTGGTTAAATTATTTGGTCCATAGGAAAAACTTTATAGAAAACGTCGCCTTTTTTAGTTTTTATTGATTTGGTTGGGGTTTTAAATTGTTTAAAAAATTAATATTTAAACTAATTAGTACAATTATAATACGGTTATATTAACTAAAAATATAAAATTGTCAGTATAGACATTCAAAAAAAGGGGTCAGAATAGTTTTTTTACCTTAATTCTGCTATGTGAAAGGATTAAGAATAAAGTAACTCGAAGCACGAAATAGACTCGAAGCGTGCGAAATACACTCAAAGCGAGCGAAACAGGCTCGAAGTGCGCGAAACACCCTCGAAGCGTGCGAAACAGACTCGTAGCACGCAAAACAGACTCGAAGCGCGCGAAACACCCTCGAAGCGTGCGAAACAGACTCGTAGCGCGCGAAACAGACTCGAAGCGCGCGAAACACCCTCGAAGGGCGCGAAACAGACTCGTAGCTTGCGAAACAGACTCGTAGCTTGCGAAACAGACTCGTAGCTTGCGAAACAGACTCGTAGCTTGCGAAACAGACTCGTAGCTTGCGAAACAGACTCGTAGCGCGCGAAACAGACTCGTAGCGCGCGAAACAGACTCGTAGCGCGCGAAACAGACTCGTAGGTTGAGAAACAGACTCGTAGCGCGCGAAACAGACTCGTAGCGCGCGAAACAGACTCTAAGTGCGCGAAACACCCTCGAAGCGTGCGAAACAGACTCGTAGCGCGCGAAACAGACTCGTAGCGCGCGAAACACCCTCGAAGCGTGCGAAAGACTCGAAGCGCGCGAAACAGACTCGAAGCGCGCGAAACAGACTCGAAGCGCGCGAAACAGACTCGAAGCGCGAAATACACTCGAAGCGCCCGAAACAGACTCGAAGCGCGAAATACACTCGAAGCGCGAAATACACTCGAAGCGCGCGAAACAGACTCGAAGCGCGAAATACACTCGAAGCGCGCGAAACAGACTCGTAGCGTGCGAAACAGACTCGTAGCGTGCGAAACAGACTCGAAGCGCGCGAAACAGACTCGAAGCGCGCGAAACAGACTCGAAGCGCGAAATACACTCGAAGCGCGCGAAACAGACTCGAAGCGCGCGAAACAGACTCGAAGCGCGAAATACACTCGAAGCGCGCGAAACAGACTCGAAGCGCGAAATACACTCGAAGCGCGCGAAACAGACTCGAAGCGCGCGAAACAGACTCGAAGCGCGCGAAACAGATTCGAAGCGCGAAATACACTCGAAGCGCGCGAAACAGACTCGAAGCGCGAAATACACTCGAAGCGCGCGAAACAGACTCGAAGCGCGAAATACACTCGAAGCGCGCGAAACAGACTCGAAGCGCGAAATACACTCGAAGCGCGCGAAACAGACTCGAAGCGCGCGAAACAGACTCGAAGCGCGAAATACACTCGAAGCGCGCGAAACAGACTCGAAGCGCGAAATACACTCGAAGCGCGCGAAACAGACTCGAAGCGCGAAATACACTCGAAGCGCGAAATACACTCGAAGCGCGAAATACACTCGAAGCGCGCGAAACAGACTCGAAGCGCGCGAAACAGACTCGAAGCGCGCGAAACAGATTCGAAGCGCGAAATACACTCGAAGCGCGCGAAACAGACTCGAAGCGCGAAATACACTCGAAGCGCGCGAAACAGACTCGAAGCGCGAAATACACTCGAAGCGCGCGAAACAGACTCGAAGCGCGCGAAACAGACTCGAAGCGCGCGAAACAGACTCGAAGCGCGAAATACACTCGAAGCGCGCGAAACAGACTCGAAGCGCGAAATACACTCGAAGCGCGCGAAACAGACTCGAAGCGCGAAATACACTCGAAGCGCGCGAAACAGACTCGAAGCGCGAAATACACTCGAAGCGCGCGAAACAGACTCGAAGCGCGAAATACACTCGAAGCGCGCGAAACAGACTCGAAGCGCGCGAAACAGACTCGAAGCGCGAAATACACTCGAAGCGCGCGAAACAGACTCGAAGCGCGAAATACACTCGAAGCGCGCGAAACAAACTCGAAGCGCGAAATACACTCGAAGCGCGCGAAACAGACTCGTAGCGTGCGAAACAGACTCGTAGCGTGCGAAACAGACTCGAAGCGCGAAATACACTCGAAGCGCGAAATACACTCGAAGCGCGAAATACACTCGAAGCGCGCGAAACAGACTCGAAGCGCGAAAGAGGAAAATGAAGCGCGCAAAACGAAATTCGATTTTGTCCGGTTTGGCGTTCCATACAATATGACCTATTTGATAGTTTCAATTCTTAATTTTATCTTGTTTCGTTGGTTATCTTCTTTAGACTTAACTAATTTAAAACTTCAGCGAGGATTTATAATCGATACAAGATCCGACCTTAGACTTCGCCATTCCCCTCCCCCTTCTCTCCTTTAAAGACATAATCAAATAATTAAGTAAACTACTCTCTATCGAAATGTAGATGCAAATTAAGTACAAAAATAAAATTTACATTATTTTATTTATTAAAACCAACTTTTAATTGAATAAAATTATCGTGTATAACTTGCCAAAAGTATACGAAATTTTTCTTCGCGGCCTGGGCGTTGGCTACTGGCGTTCAGAAAGTTGCGGTCTTTAAGTTTAAAATTACTCTATAGTAAAAACGTTTTTACTATAGAGTGTTGTTAAATAAAATTTTAAAGGAACTAATTTAACACAGTTAAACTTGATATCATTGGCTTCAAAGATCGCCAATGACCTAGGTTAGGCTGGGGCTCGTAAGCGCAGTCGCTCTCTGTTGTATATTAGAATGCCGATTTCTGCTTGATATATAACGGTTTAATTGAGAGCCGTACAATGAAATAATATCATCGCCTTCTTGGCCAACTTGTTTATATCGTTATTTACTCTGAACATCGCGACCACCTAATTAAGTTAGGCAGTTAAAACGTGAAATAATATGAAAGATTATTTTTGATTTTGAAGTCCCAAAGAAGATTGTCATATATCTTAGGGCAATTTATGTTATAAGGCAGATGCGCACATACGGTCGCGAGCGAGTTTCGCGTTTTTATTTTTTTATTTTCGGGAGCGATCAAGCGACACCTTTGGTCAGGCAATAGATAGAGAAAACTCGTGCACATGATCAAAAACATTGCGCAGTACGTCTACCACATTATTTTGTTACGCCTAGATCAGTTTTTTTTACCATTGATTACTTTCGTTAGAAATTTCAAATAAAATGGAAACAGAAATCAAACTTATCGAGACCGTACGGAATTTAAGCACTTGTATAATATGATAAGTAAATATTTCCACCACAGGGAAATTACATTTCAATCTTCCTCCATTTTACCTCAACATTTCTAGGTTTCGAAATTCCAACAATCGCGCGAAAAAAGTGATGTGTGTATGTTAGTCGCGCGAATCGCGCGGAAAAAATTCCCGGGAATTTCGCTCGCCACCATATGTATGCATCCGCTCTAAGAATAATGTTTGCATTAGGTGGTCGCGATGTTCAAAGTAAATAACGATAGAAACAAGTTGTCAAGACAAAATATACCTCTCCTCGGAAGAAATGACCCTAGTGGTATTAATTTATCGAGATGACCCTTAAAGATATAGCTCCGAAATTCAGAGTTATTTACTAAAAACTTAATCCCGGTTCAATCCCGAACGTTATAAAATTTTAATTTTAATTAAAATAATTGAGACGAAAAAACCAGTTTAATTTATTCAGAATAATATAAATTAAGTAGTTACAACGGTGAGTTAGACGTACTAAAACAATGTACAATTTAATTTAACCCTATTTACAGAACAAGTTTATCAGTTAAATATAATACGAAGCAAATTTTAATAAAAGAAATATCTACAGAGGGTATTTGTATTTTTCTCGCTTACGAAATACTTGCCGCATCTTTAACGCTCATTTTATTTCAACACTCGCCCTTGATGAAGATATCGTAGAATAGCTATATTCGACATCTGGTAATGGACGATTCGTAGACTTCCAGCTGACGTTGTGACGCATACCGCATGAAAAGGACCAATACCATCCAAATTCCAATATCATATAATGACTCGCACACCTAGGAAATAAATGACTGCATTAGGAATCGTAGATGTCCAAATATCCACACCAATAAAAAATGAATTAACAAGAAGCGAAAAACTTACCATTCACAAAGCACGGAAAGCCCCTTGACTAAAAGACAGCTCGTATATCAATAAATGACCGTAGACGGAATAGTTAGGGCTCTTTATAAATAAAATAAACGAACCCAATTGATGAACTGCATTAAACATCTTAATCAGTCGAGAAAGCGTTTAAAATAAATCACGAAGAAATGACGACCCAGTTAAAAACCAGACCAACATAAGTGTAAGCGCACGATGTATACAACTCGATATTTTCTTCATAAATGAACAATTACGCAAAAGATAATAATATACGACCGTATCTAAATTATCTCTGATACGACTGAAAAACTAAATAAATTACAAAAAAACTAACGGGTTCTACCCTTTAACCATCTTCACCCGTATTCTGCGCTTAAGGTAAGTTGAACGTCATCTTGACTAAGAGCTTTCATTGGGCGGAACGCTGACGGCCCCCGCGTTTCAACCCTCTTGACTAAGAGACCTGATTAGCGGGATCAGATAGAGTTCGAATGACGTAAATTGCAACTTCCGTCATGTTTTCCATAGACTCTCAACAGTACTCAAAAGATTGAAATTTATTTAGTCTTTGCTATTTTCCCCATTATTTCCCAAAAAGCCTCGTGCTGGAGCTGTTGCTGTTCTAGATGCAGCTGTAGCGGAATTAGGCTTAGCGGATAACGAAATTTATACGAGGCAGCAACGAGATCCGTTTGAACTTCCAAATAGAGTTTTTAACACAATATCGAGTGCCGAAAGACGATGTAAGTAACTTGTGCGAAATATTAAAGAATTGGACAAGCAGTATGTTGAACAGGATGTTCTAGCTGCTCTGATGTTTTATGGCTCTGGTTTGTTTCAACGAGTATTAGCAAGTAGCTACGAAAAAGTGATGAGCCAACCATCTGTCAGTGTGGCAACAGGAAGAGTAAGTGAAGCCATTATAGCTAGAATGTGTGCATTTCCCACACAACCAGAGTATGTTGAAGAAACCAAGGTACGTGCAAATGACTTTATTCAACATATAATACACTAATTCCGAGTTTTACTTTTCAGAGGTAATTCTTGAGTAGGTGCGTTGAACTGTACACATGTCAATTATTCCATCAGTGTACAAATAGTCTGCGATAATCATCTGAAAATTATTAACCTTTTTGCTGGCTGGCCAGGCTGCATCCATGACTCATTTATTTGGTGTCACTCGGGTATGTTCTGAGATTTCTTGCATAATAGAATGCCTGTGGGATATCTGCTGGGTGATGTGACCCTTTGTTATGACTTCATTTCTAAACCCTAACACTCCAAACGAGGTTGAATTTAACATACGCGACAAGCGAGGTATTCCATAACTTTCGCCAAAATAGTTCCCAAACGAAGTCGTCCATCAACCTGCCCAACATTTGTTTCAGAGGAAGTTTCTTTGATGGTGGCTCTAGAAGTAGGAAATGGTTAAGCTTCAAGTGGAAGTTTCCCTACCTCCAACTGATGAAGGCCAAGCGGCCAGTTCTCAAATCAGTCTTGTAGTGGTTATCAATATCGTTCATCTTAGCAGGTAGTTCTCATGAACAAATGGCAAAAGATATTTGTTACTAATGGATTTCAACTTACAGTAGACGCTGCTTCTTTGTTGATTGGAAGAGGACTTGGAATCGTCTCTCCATCGTGATCAAAGAAAATATATGCAATGGAGCTCTAATGACTTTCTTCACCTTGTTCGTTCAAAGCCGTATCAGCGGAAGGAACAACCTCACTGGACCCGGATTGGCAACTTATGTCATGGGCCACAGCATTAAACAAATCCACGAAGTTGGTGACTGAATAACCATTGCTGCCCCCGGATAAAGATGTTTTGTCAATTAAGTGCCTTACATTCGAAGTGCAGGGAAAAATTTCAACTCCCCAAACTGCGCAGGGACAGTGGTACTCCTTTGAAAGACATTCTAATATTACAAGGTGTTCAGATCTTTTGGAGAAAGATATTTCTAGTCATTGCTGTGCGTTATTCATTGAAAGAATGGGTTTTAGGGGGGTATGTGTTAAAAAAAATTTCTATTAATTTCTCGCATGTTTGTTATTTTCTTTAATTTATTCAATTTCATTTTTACTTGGAATTTTATCATATTTTGATTCTGGAATATTGTGCATGTACACTGTTTTTTTTGACATCTGATATGTTTTTGGTTGGCCTTTTCAATGACTTAACCTATTGGTTTTTACATATGTTTTAATTTCGGTACTCATTTTTGTTACATTTTGGGCTACCTAAGTAGCTAGCTATTTCTTTGGAACTATGAATTGCTAAGCATGAATTGCATGTTGGTAACCTATTGTTAATTAGTATATTAGATTTTTAATGGTCGTACTCGTTACTTCCAGAAGGAACTGGTGTCTCTTGGGGAAGAGTGGAAACGATACTCCCTGGTATCCCTTAATTTATATGTGACGTTAGTTACGAAAGGGCTAATGCTCTCCTCCGTTGGAGTTAATTCAGGCACATCCGATGAAGATCGTCCATCTGTTTCTCGCAACTTCACAGTAACATTAGCAGCTTTGTCCTAATTTTTTCAGGCTGTCTGTTGTTTCGTCCAACTTAATTATCACAGTTGGTGATGATGTCCCATAATTCAGATTAAGCGGATGTTATAGCCCCTCCATTATGGCTTCTCAATGCAGCAAACCCATCATCCTCCATCTTCGATACAAGCAGGGTCGTGCAGAGGTTTGCTGGGCCCCCGGGGCTAAAGATACTGGTGGGCCCTTTGATTTGCATCCCCTTCGACCCTGGATTTTTTTCCCTAGATCCCTAAATTTATTTTCCCAGGTCTTCCCCCTTGATGTTTTTGAGTGGGCCCCCTTTCTGTACCTCATGGGCCCTTTTCAGTTAGGCCCTGGGGATTTCCCCCCTCTGTACGGCCCTAGGTGCAAGTACTTCGATTTCTTCATGATTGTTTTCTTTCTTGACTTAGGCCCGAAAGGAAATAGTAATAAAACAAGATATTTTTTATTATCACAGCAAAATTTATTAAAGAAGAAATTTGTATGTCATACTGGCTTTAAATACCAAGTGTTATACCATAAATAGAAAGAATAATCATTGTTTCATTTTAATATTGTATTTTATGCCTATGATTTCATTGAATTAAATTAATGGTAATTGAATGAATATTAGCACCATTATTATATGTTAATTCTAAATCCTATGAAAATTGCAATTAAACATTAGTTATGCCGGCTGCAGCATGTGAAATTTCATGTGTTTAGAGACTTACGTAACAGGTGGCGGAAAATATTAAAGTTCGAGATGATTTGCATAGATGGCAGTAAAATTACGTTTGTAGGTCACGCTATAGATGGCAGTCAAATTACGTTTGTAGGTCAAGCTGTAGATGGCAGTCAAATCAAGGTCAAATTACGTTTGGCGGTCACGCTGTAGATGGCAGTATTTGTTTTTGGGTTTTTTTCTCCAAATAGATGGCACTTTATTATGAGCTTTGAGTTATGCTCAAATAGATGGCAATGAAATATTTCTTCCGGCAAACGCGTAACATGTGACTTTGACTCACTCAGATCCCGCTAATCAGGTCTCTTAGTCAAGAGGGGTGAAACGCGGGGGTCGTCAGCGTTCCGCCCAATGAAAGCTCTTAGTCAAGATGACGTTCAACTTACCTTAAGCGCAGAATACGGGTGCTTATCTGCTGACTGCGCTAAAACCAGATTTGACCTTTAAATTTTCAAACATAAAAAATGTAGACTTTAACAAGATTAAATCAACATAATTTCATTCGTAAAAAAACCAGATTAGGCCTTCATAAATTCATTCATAAAAAATTCAAGACTTTATTACCTATTATGCTTACGATGAGTGTCTGATTTTCAATGAAGCTAAGCAGCTATCGGTGGTTCTGTGGTAAAGCGCTCGACTGCCAAGGCGAATGGCCTGGGTTCGGAAATTGGGTGGCGCATTTGTTTTTAATCAATAGAGAAAACGCTAAATTAGATTTTCTTCGATGCAATAATTGCAATTTCAATTCTATTTCAATTAAACCAAAATTTCGTACTCTAGTAAATACGCTTCCGATAAAGCTGAAGTTCTAATTTTCAATGAAGCGTAACAGGTGTCGGTGGTTCTGTGGTAGAGCGTCCGCCTGTCAAGCAGGAGGTCTCGGGTTCAAATCCCGCCCGATGCGATGGCAAATTGATACTAAGACGAATAAACAATTGGTGGAAACCCTGCCATTGGAAGTTGAGAGGTTGCCATAACACTCAGCACTCGGTCCGTCCCAAAAGTCTATAAGAAGGAGTTGGTGAATACGCACCCATAACGATCGTAGCGACGGTGGGCGTTAACGAAAAAACAAATCAACGCAATCGCAAATTTATCCGTTAACGCTTACCGTCACACGGTGGTTTAAACTGCTAAAACGGTTGTTCAACCGCGTACGCAGTGTTTACCCTTTGCCCCGAAAATGCGAACGCGTTCGCAGGCCACACACACACACCCACAGACGGACACGCTGGTTGTATAACCCCTCGGAGAGGTAAAAACCATGCGGCCGACATAACGTCTTACGATATTATGTTAAAAATCCTTTTAATTAAATATGGTATTAATTAATTTAGACTATACTATACTCACGACTACAACTTTAGAACTCGATAGAGGACGGACTTTAGATTTTTGAAAATTTTATTCCATTGAAACATTGTTCAGCGTATCGAGATCTATCTACAAGCCGATTTTCAGAAATATTCACGAAAATCACATTTCCATATAAAACGTGTGGGGTCCTTCTAGGGCTTTATTATTTTTAATGTTTATAATGTTACACTAAACGCAACACTCAATGAGAATTGAAGATTAAATATTGTGAAATATCTTGAGGCTTGCAAGAAATGCCGGTGAACATGACGCACAAAGTTTTAAAACTATCAGCATTGCCGGTATGTATAATTTGTGGTCAGAAATGTATACCGGTGCTCCAAGCGATTCAACAGCCTACTACCCCGGTGGTCTCATCAGAATGGGCTACGCCAGCGTCCACAAGCCCGGACAGGTGATTGTTCGAGCATGGGTAGTAGTACCCTACTACTGATGGTCTCACCCTCGACGGAAGCCACTCATCCCGACAAAAGGCGCAATTATGAAGCGGCCAACTTCCTCTTCGCACACAGCTGTGTGATAGAGAGCAGATGCTATAGTAACTCTTGCCGACACCGTACCTACGGAAAGAGCTCCTAAAGGGGAACGAAGGAGCGCTCAGTGGTCCACGTAACCCGGCACAGCTGGCACCGGACACCCGGTGTTGCCCAAAAAGGCCAGAAAACAGGACCACAGTGGCTCACATGAAGACCGGCCGCCCAACAGCAGACAACCCAATCCTCTGAGGCGGCCCGGACCCTCTCCGTTAGCCTGAGCCGAAACCCAGTTTCCAGCCCATAACTGACCGAAGTCGGAGGTGGAGATAGTACCATTTAATCAGAGCTAACATATCCCAGTACACCACCGCCCTTATGGGTTACAAGAGCCATCAGCTATTGCACGCTCTGACCCGTTAAGGGCCAGAATTCTATCAACAGAAATGTTTTAGAATTATCAAAATCTACTTATAATATTGACGAATGTAAATCACGGCCAACCTTTATCGTAGTCAGCTGAAAATATTGAAATCAATCAGCATGAGGACAGGGATAGAGCAAAGTATAAGGCAACGTCGAAAGACTTTGGTTGCATTGAATATGAATGATATGGATAAGGATGGCAATACACTTTAAAAATAGAAGTGCCAGTTTGGCGAAGATTCTGTAAAGTTCGTGGAAAACGTCGGTGGAGCTCCCGAAAACCGACTAAATGCGGGGCAGGTCAACGAGTTGTTGTAAAACAAACCACCGACTGATATCACGGAAGCTAAAAGATTCTTTGGAAAGGAAACATGCCTAGGGAAACTTATATCGATCATGGTGGTGAAATAACAGCCATTGACCAGGCATATCAGCGAGAAGAGTTCTTTAGCCTGGGAAACGCAACAGCGAGATTCATTTCAGTTCAAAATTGAAACACTCAAAGGTGATCCGGTTTTTGAAGAGTATCGCAAATCCAGAGAAGGTACACACTTTCCTGGGAAATCCGTGATCCAGCCGATCACAGCCAGCAGCTATAAATCATTAGCCAGTTTCCTAAAGCGCCAGTTTGGATTTCAATTGCCTTTTCCTTTATAACATGCTTTATGTCATTTTCAGCAAAGGGCACACTCCTTTGATCGCAAAGTAGTTGTGGAAAATGTGGTTTGTGCTCTTTAACATTTTGTTGCATTTTATCGCGTGCTTGTTTTATAAAGAATTATATAATTAGCGAAAAAGTAGAAAAGACCATTATGAAAAGGGATAATAAAGCAAAACCCTAAAAATTTGAAGAAATTTAAAAACTTACTAATAGCTCGTACCGATAGGTCTTCGAGCGAACAAAAAGACGCGAAACTAGGACCAAATAGATCTTCGAGTGAAAAACTAAATAAAATTAAATAATCCTTTACAATGCAGTCCATAGGTGGCTCCTTTTAACTTAACTTGTTTTATAAGATTTTGTATCGAATTTTGTTGCTAACCTCATGGTTATTTAAAAATTCCATGTGGAAAAATCTGAGCGGGAAAAAAGTCTTTCTTATGTAAATTTATTTGCCAACTCTATTTTCTGCTTACACAAATAAGGTGGGTGTTATAAGTCAGGCCAGTTTATATCCTTGTAAGAAATTGTATTACTTTTTACAATTCTAGGAATAAAAGAACAACAATGCAGAGACAAATTACGAAATTCAAATTAGTCTTATCTAAAAGTGAGTTCCAAAAGTAGAATAAAATGACAAGCAATTTGAAGGTTAAGTGTAATCAAAAAAGCTAGTCCCTAAATAGAACAAAATAATAACAAACTAAGTGAAAATTATGTAGAGCAGGAATACGAAATATTTATAGCTAGGATCAGAGGTACATAATAAACCCCTTCCGGGGAAGTATTCCATTTCTTGTGGAACCCATTATTTTGATGATAGTTCATTCTGCGACAGTTCAAAAACCGCGGGCACTTTCCATTGGTTCTTAGTATTATGACGTATTTTGAAGAAAAAAATGTAGTATCGGAGGTAGTCACCGGGCGGTCTTGGGGCTTTAAAAATAAAATGGCGTCTTAGACCGAGCTGGAGAACATAATTATAACTTGATTTACTGTATTTCCTTATAAATTAAATTTACAAGTTAATGTAATGTAATTTTTACGTTAAAGGTTGTTTAACTAATTAAGTTAAATAATAAATATGAAACAATAATAATCAGCTAGGCTAATACCCAAGGCACCACCCTAGGCCTAAGTCATCGAGCGACTTTTAAAGCCTTTTAACTCAGGTGGCCGGGTTACAATGCGTAGGAGGGTGGTGGCAAGCCCTCCGAGCCACGCGAGCCAACAGCTCCCTACACTCACTATTACCGTTAACCTCAACAAGTTTTTATGGAAGGGGAAACCGAAGATCTCGGGGGAAAACCCCTTAAACCAGTGGGGAGGGAACTTGCAAACTCAGCGCAGAAGGAGTTGTTCCGAGTTGTCACCCAGTGCCACAAGTTGGGATCGAACCCGGCTCCTCTTGCTGCGAGGCGAAAGTGCTAACCACTCCGCCACCCCACAATGACCGGGATCCTTGTCAGAACTGAAACTTGAGAATAAAGTAGGTAATTTTTTAGATTTGGCTACATATATTATATTACTAATTTTAACTGGTTTTCATTAAAAATTGCGATACATTTATTGTCTAAGAAATAGATGTTATTGTTGAAGACTGTTCGAAAAATTACCGTCAACTGAAGGAAAAGAAATTAACAATATTGTACCATCACCTGAGACAAAGTCTTATAAACAACCAGACCTGTTTCTGTTTTCTATTCAGAATAATGACAATAATAATCTAATAGTGGATATATATTTAAAAACATTAATTAAAATAATATAAATATTATACATAACATGAAGTCAATAATTAAACACTTACAAATATTTTCCAAAAGTCACGTACCTTTCTCTCAGTTAGTGTTATTTTGTTGGAAAAGTGTTGAACACATAAATGGTAAGCTAATTGTATAATATTGCGCAAGCTTTTCTTTAAAATACTCTATTAAGATATAATCATGACAGAGCTGTTTTTGAACGGTTTTTAAAATTTTGATCATTACGGACGCAACTTGTATATAAAGAACATAAATAGATATTATCAAGGTCATGCTGAAGTTCTAGCCAATTAAAAATAAATAGGAATTAATTTTGAAGTGTATATGATTTAAGTTTAATATACTATCGATTTATATTATATAAATGGAAAACCAATAAATTTAAGGCTTATCTCTTTATCACAGTTTTAGTAGTTGGTACAAATGTTTCTTATCCTAAGTTTAAAATCTATAATTCACCTCATATCATAACTAATATAATTTTCTTAGATGCATTTTCAATCCTGGATGTTACATACTCACATTAGCAATCTTGAATTATTTACATTGTCAATTCTTTCACTTACTTTAAGGTATTTATGATTCTTTATAGAATTCCTATAAATTGTATTTCATGATAAGGGAAAGTTTTTAGAAAAACAAGCAAATTATTTCCCCAATATATTGAAATACATTTTTAATTCACACTCTTTCGCATTTTAAAAGAATTTTAAATATTTAATTTATTAAAATATTTTAACTTATTAAAAAGTATACACTCCATAATTTTATCAGCGATGATAAGAGGAATATAACCTGCAAAGCAATCTTTATGGAAAACCTCTCCAATTATTCAAATTTCCCTGTACAGTGGCGCCAAACATTTTTAAAGCCAAAGTCAAGAGCGTCCAGAGCTGCAAACGTTGGTGTTCCACACCAAATACCTCAGGTTATATTCCCTTTAAACGTTTTTTAAAGACCTTTACGGATGCCGACCGCAGACGACGGGCGGCGAACACGCGTATGGTGTATCACCATCCGCGCGTAGGACGCGATTGTATTCCGCCGCGTTTAAGTAGAGCCTGTGAGCGCCCCAGGATGATCTATCACGAATAAACCGAAGTGGAATTCTTCCCCCGAAGGAGTTTATTATTAACTTCTTTTAGGATTTAATCAAATAAAAAGATAAGTTTTATTCCGTTAATCGCTCTTCGTTTTCGAAATTCGCTTCATTTCTTCTTAAAATTTAACCAAATGATGAATAGTACCAAGAATGTATTTATTTATACTCAGGGATAATGAATATGTCGAGATTATTTTTAGCGTTTCTCCAATTCCACCCGTTGGGGCCCCGGTATGCTCCTCCACTTTAATAAAATCAAATAATACTGCAATCTCATTGGTTCTTAAAAATTACGTTTTTCGACGTGATTAACGCTGCTGCGAGGACGCAATAAATAAGACCGCCTCCTTCCCTCAATCCCTCCTTAGCGTGACGGGGTTAGGGCCTCAACGTGTCCGTCGATAGTCTCGACATATTCATTCTCATTGAGTTGAAATAAATACATTCTTGATAGTACTATTAACCAAAAACATTTATTAAAAGAAACAACGGTAACAAACAAAATAAGTAACTTAAACTCTGAGATAAACTATATTTTATATTTTAATGAGGAAACTGGAAATGAATAACACAAAATAACATAGGTATATCGAAATATTGCTCCGTTGAATTTGGAGAATATAAACCACAGATTAAACATAAAAAACAATAGTCGATGATAAGGAAAACTTACCAAAATTAAATAAATATTAACATTCCAATCGTTTTAATTAGGAAACTCTTTTTTTTAGGATTATTATTGTCGTTTTGAATAGTGTGCCAATTTATGTAAAAGCGCAATGTAAATATCACGGTTGACGTATGGAGTTGCAATCGGTTTGCTGTTTGTACTCTAACGAGAATGTAACAACAGGTTCAGAAAATATGCTAGGAAGAATAAAAACTTTCCGTTCTATTTCAGAAACATTTTAATTTTTGATTATGCTCTTTGTTAAAACCCAATTTTCCACTTGCTTTAAAACGTTTTGAACAAAGTTATTTCATACACATCCATCGTATCTGTTTAGTCAAAAATTCGTATTTTCTGGCTGGTGTAAGTTGTTATTCTATAAAGTAGTACTAGAAGTAAATGAACGGAAGTTATAAAATTTATATCTCGAATTGGTAATTTTGCGCGCTCCTAGACCGAAAAAAGTTTTTATGAAACCCTTTTTTATACAAAGGACGGGGATGGAAATTAGTTTTTATTGGACTCGATTTTCTAATCAGTTTCATAAGGTAACACCCGTTTACCCATATCGACAACCTTTATCTAGAAAATATTTAGTAAATTTATCTCTAAAACCTTGTTTTTAGAAAAGTCAAACGTTATAAAAGATAAATTTCAGTTAATCTAATCAGAAAAACATACACTTTTCCTGTTAGAGCTAAATAATATAATTATTATTATTAATATTATTTTTTTTTAAATAGAGCTAATACCACATAATTAATTATTATTAATAATTATGGCTTCAATCGGCTTTTTTATGTCATCAATTTTTATATAATAAATAATCGATTAAATTTTCCGTTTTTCGTGCAAGTCATAATAATAATTTATTGAAAACTGTCTGAAAATGTGTTAAATTAGCGAAATTCCTGTCAATTTCAGAAACACAAAAGTCTTGCACCTTGAAGGGGTTTCAGAATTAACGAAATCCGGCTCACAAGCAGATTCATTCCTTTTATTGGTTTTGAAAGTTCTATAGCACAGAAACAGAATAACCTTAACACCGCAACCTTGAGCAAATTTATTCGTAATAGCTGATTGCACACTTTAAATGCTGAGATGCACGAAAGGTATTATGAATCTAAGAGAAGTGTTATTGGTTCTTGGCTTCTTGCTGGTAATATTATATTGAGAACTCCCAAAAAGTGAAAATAATCTAAAATTAAAGTCTTTCCATAAGGGGGGTATTTTGAAACAGCTGTATCCGTAGATACCACGTATTCTATTCATAAAATGTCCAAATAATTACTTATTTTTAACTTTAACAATATTATAAATTAGTAAGCGTCTAATTGAAAATTAATAAGTATTTTTTTTAAATATCTAACTTGTAAAAGGTCCTAATAAACAACAGAATTATAATTGTGTTTGGTTATATTAAATAAAATTGCTGGGGACCGAAATTTCAAATATTTGTTTTCCAACCACGGAAAATATTAAGAATAGTAAAACGTCGAACAGTTGGGTAGAATATTTCTGAATGACAATAAAGGACCAGTTAACAGATTAAATGCTTTTCGAATACAAATTTAATAGATGTTTCTATAAAATAACGTGGCCTTCTTGTTTAAATGTAGCTACTACGTCACCGCTTTAACGTAGGTAATATTACGAGCGCCTGCTTAGGGCGAGATAATCCACGGATTTTAACGTGCGCGTGCAAACCGCGCATGTCAAAATATTCTAATAAAGCTATGGCATCGTGACGTAAGAGCAACATAAAAACTAGTTCGGCAAGCGTAACTGAATTTATAGACCGATTGACGAAATATTTTTAGAATTCTAGTTTTAGTTTTACTTTCATGATCTAGCATTAAAATAAAAAACCGGCAAGGCTAAATAACTAGCCGAAAAGAGGCTTTACAGCTTATTGAGTAGCACAACGCCATGCGAAATTCAAAAATCATAAAAACATCACGGTATTTGATATATATTTGCAAGCGTTTTCAAATTAAAAATATTTCCTTTAGCCTTTTGTTCGTCTTTCACTCTTAAATTGTGCTTGTGAGATGTTTCAACGTGACTTTGCTTGCTATTAACTCAAGGACGGCCACTGTTAAAGAAAGCAATATTCCATACAGATGCAAAATAAACACTCCTGACAAATATGACAAGGTAAATGGTTCCGCTTCCTGATTGACAATAACTTCATTTACAAGAAAATCACGTCCATGGAAATTGTGAAATAGTTCAGAGCGCGCGTTCAGGTTCATTTCGACGTATCTCAAAATGCTGCAATGAAACGAAGATTTGCATTTTTTATAAAGGTATCTCGTTTGCTGAACAAGATATCACGTCCAGTGGCGTAACCAGGTCAATGCACCCAATGCAATGCATCGGGGTCCGTCTAATTTATAGTGTCCCACAAGCTAAGCCGTTAGTGCCACTAGTGTCACTGGTGGAAATATTGTAGGGCCCATTTTGGATTGGGGCCTAGTATTTCTAATAACGCCACTGATCACGGCTCTAGTTCTAACTTACGCATGATGGCTATTTTCTCTGTTTTCGAAAGACATTTTTAGCCTTTATCAAAACCAAAATATTTTCAAGTGTCAGCTACAACTTTGGAGCTACGATGCGCCAGGCACAGGGGCTACTGAAATTGGGCCCCTTGTTGCAGAGTAGCTCTTAATGAAAGTCGCCCTCACATTAATTAAATTAATTCTGAACAATTTCTTTATATAGAAGGTAAAACAGATTAAAACGGTCAGGTTTTTAAACTTCTTTTACTATTTAGATTTTACAAAGCATTGCAGATGAGTCTTGTTTCGCTTCTAGTGGCTTCAGATGGTTTTCGTGATTGGTCCGAGAGTTACTTATGTTTATTATAATTTGAATTCTGAATTTATTGTTTTAGGTTCCTGGTTTTTCTGAGCAGAACATTTATATCCGTGCTACCCAAAAGTCAATAGTAATTGTAGAGTAAGCTTATAAGGAAATTTGAGGACACGCATTTTAATAACTTTTAATTATTTTTCAATTTAAAATTGGTTTATAAATTTAATTTAAAAAATATATATATGTTAATTAATAATATGCTAATTGTTAATTTATTTAAAGAAAGCACCAAAAATATGCCTAGTAGGTCATGCCTCCGAATTATAAGAGCAAACCCATCGCTTAATTATTTGTTTGTTGTATTTAGGTAAAGACTTCATAAACAAATCAATTTTATTTTTCTTAATTCGCTAATTGCTTGTGTGTTTGAACATTTGGTTTTATCATATCTGGCTTACATACAAGCTCGTGGTTATTTACTTTGCAATATAAAAAGTGTAAAGTACTCAAAAAACCATATTTACCTGTAATCTATGGTTTCTGAAAAACTCCGACGAAATCTTCTGTTAAAGAGAAAATGCAGTGTAAGTGATTCGAACGACGTTTTTCCAATGTAAGCTCTCTTTCCTCCTTGCAAAAGCTGTTTTGTCCTATGTAGTAGCATCATTACGTAGGATTTTTCCATGATTATAGTTCGCAGACCATTTCCAAATTCCTTTTGCAAGACCAGGTCGACGTAGATGTCTTTAGCGAAAAAATCGTTTCTTTTTATCCTTTTTCAAAACGTTCGTACCACTTTGACACAGGGTTCTTTAAGTAAAAATCTGGGCTCAAAAACCACATTTAAGATAAAATAATACGAAAAGTACCTTAAGTTTAGTCTAATAAATAAACAAGTTGGTCTCATTCGATAGAACTCTTTGACGCGCACGCAGTGCCTTAATTTCCGTCCCCTCCGACCAACCCTCTTAGAGGGAGAGTGACCGTGAAAAGACAAGTTGGTCGCATTCGATAGAACAATAAAAGTAAAAGATTCGAATCGTCTACACGATATTTTGTTTAGTTCGTCTTATGAATAATTGAAATTTATTTATTTCTACAATTCTATCCTTAAAGAAATTCTCCAAAAAACAATAAATATTTTAGGATAATGGATATTCGATTCCGAGCACTACCCGTGGGTGAACAGCAACTTTGAACTCTAAACATTTGAGATCCACCTTCCTTGGTCTTTACAATAGACATTTTAGTCCCGCCAAAGATGTTATATTGCGCTAATAGATGGAGAGTACCCTTTCCTTCCCTTTCGTTAACAGTAGGCAGTTAAATGGAATATATTACAACACCAACAGTATGCCTTATGACAGCAAAATCTGCTAAGTTTCGTTCTATAATCGTTTTAATTATAATACAGTAAGCTTTTCTTGGTAAAATGACAAATTCTATGATATTATACTGAAGGTTTTATAATTTTGGTTTCAAATTATACTTAGCATTTGTCTTTTCTTACCTTTACAATTTCAGAAATTTTCGTGTGGTTTTGTATTAGTGGTTTTATTTCCGGGTGCGACAGAACGTCTTCAGTCGTGTCCAAGTAGTCTCTATTTAATACGATTGTTTGGCTTTTTAAGGAGCAGGAGTAGCAAATCAGCAGAATGTGCAAGCTAAATATCCAAGTGAGGATCGTCACTCTTGGTAGAGAGGATTTCGTTAATTTGATCGCTAAAATTTAAAAAAAATATTTAGGGAAATGCTACACACTTTGTTTACTTTCACCGTGATATGTGAAAACAAAGAAATAAACAATTGCCTTGAAAGAGAAGAATATATATTTGATTTAATATATTCAGGATGATCCCAAGTATAAAATAATTTCCATTCTTGCTCGTGATGACCATTAAAAAGATGCTCAAAGTAAAAAGAGCGAGTGTCCATAAAAACCAAACATCTCCTGGTGGGCCATCGATGTTCAGGTACTCATCTTTCTCCAGCACAGCATCAACGCAGGTAACAATAACGTGTCCGTGTTGAGAAGTTGCCGGAGTGTAATGATATAGTTCCGTGTTCGCTTCGTCAAGAAAAAACTACGCGGGAAAGGTGTCAATGATCTGAAAATTAAATATATGGGTGTGGAGATCAACAAATGTTATGTTTATATTATTGCATTTTAAGAATAAATGGTTACTATACACAATCATTGAAATATTGCGTTCTTTGAAACTTATTTAACGTATTTGAATCAAGAGAAGAAGGGTGACTTAAATAAGGAAAACATCCATTACCAAATATTTCCTTAAAAAATACTTGGGTTGCATTGGTCATATAAAACTAGTTATTGACCCGATAAATTAGCGATTTATTGAACAATGCCTGATAGAAACCAAATCTACCAAATATTGGTTCAAAAGGAAAATAGTTTTAATTTAGGTAATATTCTTTGTATTTAAGTGTTCAACCTACCTCTTTTCTTATAGCTGTAGCAAAGTTCGAAACTAGGCCCAAACTAAGAGAAATATTTTTAGTTTTTAATTGATTATAAACTTCCAGTTCAGAAACCAATTTAATCCTGTAATGGCATAATCATATTTTACACTTGAAATTAAGAATAAATTTAACTAATAAGAAAACCTACAAAATGCTAATTTACTTTCAATTAATTCTCAGACTTTAGAAATTGAAGGTTTTTCCTGTATACCAACGGCGAAGATCAATCGAAGACCACTTATCAATTCAAGGATGAAATTATTTCAATAAAACCTATTAAGTTAAGACATATACAGCCATAGCTGCACGCCCCGTGTTGGACTCGGGCTCGTCTCAAAGTTTTTAGAGAAATGTTTAAGTGCTCGTCTCGGGCTCAATTTAAGGGAAAATATTGTACAGGCTCAGCTCAGACTCAGTTAAAATGACAATATTCGAAACGTCTCGTCTCGGACTCGTGTTAAGCTTTATTTTTTCTGTGGACTCACCTCAGTCTCATTTGATTTACAATTTTTCGCTCGTCTCGTCTCGAGCTCAATTTTCTTAAGTTAATGAATTTGGACTCGTCTCGGGCTCTTCTCACCTAAACAATTCGTTTAGGACTCGTCTCGTACTAGGTCTCTGAATAAATATTAGAGGGCTCACTCGTTTTGAGTCCACGGCTCAACACAAATTTAGCTATACTTTACTTAAAAATTATATTTTTATCAAAAATAAAACGGTAGAAAGCAGAGCCAATCTGAGGCCCGTGGCGAAAGTTACTCGCGAGCCCTTTAGTTAGCCTCTCCCGTCCAGCTTCCAGGTTAACATGATTTGGCACCCCCACGCCTTGTAAACATTGTCCAAGTTATCCCCCTTGAGCCTTTAGAGCGTTTTGAATCCGTCTGATTTGAACCCCCCTGTTGTCTCTTTGATGGGCCCCTATCAGTCCTTCGTGGGCGATTTACAGCACTGCCCCGGGGATTTTGCCCCATCCAGCACGATCTTGCCCCATCCTGCACGATCTTGATGAGTCACAAGATTTTTAGATATAGCAGGATACGGGGATTACGTGACAAATAAATTTTAAGCTTTAAGTCTTTGTTTTGTGCCCTAAGGAATTTTAACTATTGCTATAGTATAGTATCCTCCAATCCAGGGACGGAGATCCCGTGGGGGCTCCGGGGCCAGTGTCCCCAAAGAGAAAAAAGTAGGCGCATAGCCCCCACTGAAAAATATTTGTGCGGAAAGCCCCAAGACCAATTTTAAATTATTGTTTTTAATTTATTAAAATGTATTAATTTGCTATTACTAAAGAATGGTACATAAAAATAAATAAGCGTAAGTTTTAGTCCTATAAAATGTTTAACCCAAAATTTATCCGTCGCGTACACAGCTTTATCAAAATAATTTAATTATCCGAAGACAACGACTTTGAATTAACTATAAATGAATTCATTGACGTTTCAGATATCAGAAAAACACTTTTATAGAAATTAAACATTAATATTACCTATTTTAGTTTGATGTAAATAAATTTTATATGAAAAAATCAGCCGAGCCCCCACCATAATTTTTGCGATCGCCGCCGCTGCTCCAATCGCTTTTTGTTCCCCTTTGTGTACCCTGGTTTATGTAAAAAATACCAATACTTAATTAATCCGATCATATGAAAATTGCCATATCTAACACTTTTCCTTCAAATTAAGAGACTAACTAAATCTACTTTATGCGTTATAACATAAAAAAACATCTGCCACTAACTTTATAAGATTAAAATATAAAAAGTTGCGTTGTAGAGTTTGCTTAGAAAAATAAATGTACCTCCATAAAACACAGGCCTCTGCTGCCGCTTAGGTTACAAAATAAACACGGCAGAAGCGTACATAATTTGACCGTCGAACGCACGAAAGCTCGGAACAATCGCGAAATGCGCGGTTAAAAACGAACGTGGGTCACGTGGGTGCAAAGGTCCCATGACTCGCATCATCGACTTAACAGCCAATAGAATTCGGTTCAGTCAATTATTTTTTAGGGGTGGACTACTATTGATGAGACGCGGAATAATCCGCGACCGGTCTCAGCTCGTATTTAGTCACTCAAGCTCGTCTCGGGCTCGTATCATTAACAACTCCTACGATAAGTCTTTTCTCGGGCTCTTTTTTATACTATTTTTGGGACTCAGACTCGTCTCAAAACAATTAAGGGTCTCGTCTCAGCTCCTAAATTAGACAATATATTTCTTGGTCTCGTCTCGTGCTCAAAATGTTATACGTTTTTTCGAATGATCTCACCCGAGGCTCGAGATTTAATGAAATTTAGAAGGGACTCGTCTCGGGCTCAAAAATTAATACGAATATTTAAGGACTCGGTCTCAAACTCACAAATTGGCTCAAAATTGAGACGAGCCCGTGCAGCTATGTATACAGCATGGCCGTGCAAGTTACTATCTATATGTTTCTTGTAAGGGCTAGTTCATACAAGGGCGATAAAGGGCGATGACGTGAACCATCGCCCTGATTAGAATTTTTAAAACTCAAAACAAGGAAGTTAAAAATATAGCGTTTAATAAGCGAGTGGTCGAACCTAATTGACTTTGGTTCTCTGATTAGAGATTCTAGTTAGCTTTTAGGCGAATCCAATAAACGACCGACTGGAAGTATTTTATTTAGCGATCCCCTTTTTGCTTGTCTATAGGCAAAGAGCTCTAGAAATTATTTCAGACAATTGGCACATAAATATTTTTTGTAGCAACCTATAAAATACTAAAAGTTTCAAAAATTCGTTTCCCTCAAACACCTCCGTCGTTTACATTTTGTGAAATTCATCCATTGATATTTTTCTACATATTTAATATCTAGAAGGCGAAATAAATTTTATCCCAATGTTTAATGTACTCAGCTTTGACCGCCATATCAAATTGCGATCATTTAAAACATTTTTAGTAACGTGTATCCTAACAACGGATAACGAAATAATTATAAGTCTATCAGTTAATGTATTTCGAAGACTATATCTTTAAGATTGAATTGAAAATATTATTTGGTCGTTTCAAGTATTGAAGACAGGTACTTTATTTATTTATTTATTCTAGCAAACAGGTAGGTTTTGATGGATCAAAGATATACTGAAATTCTTCAACCCTGTAAACGTTTGCGCTGACGCCATATCGGAAAGTAGCTGGTATTAAGAGTGTTTATAGATCATACAGATAAATATGAAGAAGCATTTTATCTAATTGACAAATAGTTACATCAAAAAAAAATTTAGTTCAAATGGAAGAGGTAGTCTTCCAAAGAAGCACCCGGCCGAAAGGTGCTCAAAACAGAGGCGGCGTTTCCTCGTTGAACCGCAATCGCGATGCGTTGCACCAGATACTCCACGAAGCGCGGCTCGGAAGAGATATCTCGAATCTTACGGCCTATGGCATGAATTAACGACAAAGCGTCGCGACCGAAAGCGCCAAGGGTTTCAATATTGTAACAAATTATTCTTTTTAAATATTTGCTAAAAGTCGGGAGAAATATCGATGTTTCGACTGTTAGTATACTATCGTTTATCGTCGGAAACCTTTAGACTAATTAATTTCTTTAAAAAATCGAGATAAATAGTTAAAGTCTATATCTTCTATCTAAAAAGGGAAACTTACGTGGTGTTTGGTAAATTATGTAAGACGTATGGGAACAGAGTTGAAAATGTATCATAAAACCATGGAACCACGTTGTTTATAATTTGTGGAGCAAATTTGGCATTTCTCTGTTTGGAAACAAAAACGTCTTATATAAGTTGAGTGGTAACCAACGAATATTAGGAACAGTTTCGCCAGGAATCCCTAAAGCAATTTATTCACCAGATCTTGTGAAACATTCCGATCAGGCGACGATACCGTTGCTCGAGGCCAGTAGCTCATTTGGGAAAAAAGATTTCAGCTTTTCTCGATTAAAAAGAAAAACACACCTGCACTTATAGTTTCTCTTTTTCTCTAATAGATGTATAAGAACTTTTAATAAACTGCCAAAATTAGCAAACAACTTTTGATTTTCTAATCTATTTTTGTTCGTGTGCTCAATCCTTTATCCAAAATGTTTCGGCTGCCAATCAAAGGCTGGGATACGTAATATTACGTCATTTAGCTTAAATAAATATGGTTTCTAAAAGCGTGCCCAGTAGTATAATATTTCCGATTAGTTTAAAGGTTCCTGGTTACGTCCATGTTTATCGAAACAAAATTTGTTTATGAATATGATCATTATTCTTACTTCAAACATAGAAAATCGAACAATGTTAGGTTCGACTTCAGATTCCATATTTTGCTCACAAGAACATTAATCAATTTTCCAAAATAATTAATCCCATAATTACTGTTTATATCTGCGTTATCTGCACCAAATAGAGTAACGTCATATAAAATTAAAAATAAATTCTCAATAAATATCTATAATTATTAAATTGTTTTTATTGAAATAATGATTAAAACATAATTTTTAAGTTAGTTATTTACGGAACTTGAACGTCAACATATTTCTAAATAATTATAATCTTTTGGATTATTTTTACCACACTATGACTTTTCAATGTTCAATATAGACATTATACTAAGAAACAAATAACATAGATATATTTGATACTTAGAAACAGGGCCGTCTTCAACCTATTGGAGGCCCTGGGCACATTAGGATAATGGGGCCCTTATTACCTTGATAGAGCACTATTTTGTTAGAATAGACAAAGAAAGTAGATAAGCAAAAGCTAATAAGCAAGTACAGTGTAGGTATTGTAGTCAGTCATTATCGTTTTATTTGTTCGAAATAAATATCGGTTATCGTTTGATGATCTGGCAGGAACTAGGGGGCCCCTATTGATCGTGGGACCCTGGGCACGTGCCCAGAGTGCCCAGTGGGAAAGAGGGGCCTGCTTAGAAAATAAATTCTTCAATTCTTCACTACAGTTGGTTTTCCAACACTTGGTTTCCCTCGGTTACGTATTTTTGTTTCCGAGGGAATAGCCGGAGAATCGTTATTTAAAGGCCACTGAAATGTGACGCTTCTTTCAGGAAAATTAATATCCCTGTGTTGTTAGCACTCGACCGTTAATGGCAATCTTGAAATAACGCAGCTGAAAGATTAAAATATTTTAGTCCTAAAGAACAAGAATTAAAGTTAAGATAACATTTTTTTTAATAAAAGTGCACTTTCATAAACTTAAAATTTAACCATGGTTAATTTAAACTAGTAAATAGTAAGTAATATACTATACTTCTGGATAAGGAAATGCTGAAAGAGGGAATTCGGGAAACAAGGAAAGTTTTAAATCTTTTAAAAAGGGAATTTAGTCTTGCCGAAGAAAATTTCCGGAATGTTTTCGACAGGCAAACAGCCGAATTTCTTATATTGAAATTAATTTGCAATGTGATGTGGTTTCGGCTAAAATTAGGGATATTCAGTCACTAAAATTGAATCGCTTGGTGTTGAAAAAAAGTGGAGATACGTCAAAGACGAGTGTCTCAATCCCGATCCTGTACGCATCTCTGATTCGTTGTTTTTCTCGTCTGCTTTCGTGGCGTCGTCTGCTTTTTGTGGTTATATAAACAATTTTTTAAAAACACGTTTTTATCTTGAATGTATAAGAACTTGACGTGTTAATATCTTAAACACCATTAAAATTTTCTCGTGCATATTCAAAAATTAGCACATTTGATACTATGGTTTATTATAGTATCAAATGTGATAATTTTTTACTTTACTAAGTTCATGTCAATAAAATTTACAACTCTAAAAATATTAGCTAAATCAAGAATGTATTTATTTATACTCAGGGAGAATGAATATGTCGAGACTATCGACGGACACGTTGAGGCCCTAACCCCGTCACGCTAAGGGGGGGGGGAGGGAAATTAGGCGGTCTTATTTTTTGCGTCCTCGCAGCAGCGTTAACCGCGTCGAAAAACGTAATTTTTAAGAACCAATGAGATTGCAGTATTATTTTATTTTATTAAACCGGTGGAGCATACCGGGGCCCCAACGGGTGGAATTGGAGAAACGCTAAAAATAATCTCGACATATTCATTATCCCTGAGTATAAATAAATACATTCTTGGCTAAATTTAGGTTTGAAATTGATGAAGACACTAATAGGCTTGTGTAGATGTAATATTTAAAACTATGATCATGATGTTAAAATATCTGTAAATTTTAATTTTTTAGTCTTTAACTGTCACAGTTTACCAATGTATTTTACAAAATATACAACCCTGAATTTTAAACTTTCCTACATTTGATTGAAATTGACTAAGTCGCTAATTATTGTGGAAAATTCAATATATTAAAAATTATATTATATTTTCATAATATCTGTAAATATAATATGAATTTAGTCTTCCCTACACTGTCACAGTTTACTGACTTTATTTTCTAGAAATTTTCACCCCTGAAATAGAAATTTAGCTACAATATAAATTTGAAATTGAAGAAGTCCGCTAATAGCGGAAAATGCTATAATTTTAAGACATGTTTATGTACATATATAATTTTTATTAGTCCTTCCTAAATTGTTAGAAATTATTGAGGTATGAACTCTTTTCCAATGACTGGTTAAAGACGATCAAGTATTAAATTCTTTAGAACAAAACCCGCAACAATAATTTTCATCCATCGTCGATAAATTAAATTAAAATCTTCGATAAACGCGAAAATGCATATTCGTTAAACAGACGACGTCACGAAGCAGACGAGAAAAACAGCGAATCAGAGAAGCGTACAGGATCGGGATTGAGTCACTCGTACATCAAAGGGGACAACATATTAATTTAAATGCAGTCGTAAATTTATAGAAGATAAAATTATCTGACACTGAACTAAAAATTATGGCAAAAGGTTTTAGCTTTAACCCGGGAGTAAAAAAGGTCGATTTTTGTGATATTAGTGCACAGACGGAGGACCAGTTGCGTTTTTTAAAGGTTACGGAAGAAGAAAAACAAGACATTAGGAGTTTAGTTATAGGTAATTTTGTTAAAGTAGGAGAAAACAATATGTGTATTTCTAAGAGTGAGGTTTATGCTTTAAATAAGTTAAAAGGGGTAAAGGTTTAAAATTTATAAAAGCCGATAAGGGTGGAAAATTGGTAATTATTGATTATGAAGAATGCAAGAAGAAAATGTTTGCGTTGTTAAATGGGTCGGACTATAGTTTGTTGATAGGAGACCCGACCGCTGGTATAGATAGGAAATTAAGATCCTTGGTTAATCAAGCAGTAAATAATAAGGAAATAGATAAGAAATAGCGATTTTTATATTATAGTCAAGGCAGGCCCCTCTCTACCATTGGGCTAGGTAGGGCTAATCCCTAGGGCGCCGTCTGGCCCTTAATTTTTTGCACTATAAAAAATATATAAAAGGGCACCTAATATAAATAGCCAAGGGGCGCCTGAAAGCTAAAGGCGGCCCTGAGTCAAGGTTTGGAATGTCCATATGCCTATGGGTTGATAAAATTACACAAAGATAATAAACCGTTACGAATAATTGTGGGATCTCAAAATAGCGTTTTGTACAATGTAGCCAAAATAATTCTTAAGGTGATTAATCCATTTGTTGGGAATAATGAATTCAGTATCAAGAATTCTTATGATTTAGTCGAAACATTAATAAGAATAAAAGTGGAAGATAGTTATGAATTAGGTAGTTTAGATATTATAAATTTATATACCATGATCCCGATTAATGTAGAGTTAAAAATATTATAATGTAAATTAAAACATGAAATTTTTACCTCTCCGAGGGGACAAAATCCCCTAGGAGGGGTTATACAACCAGCATGTCCGTCTGTGGGTGGGTGTGTGTGGGTTAGTCTGCATACGATTGACAAGTGGGCCTGTGCACAGACTTTTGAGCCACCAACATGGAACATCAAAACATGTGGGGACATTTTTCAGGTCCCCAGAGATCAAAACTATTTAATTTAAGTTTTTAGACTAACTACAGTTTAAATTTAAAATATCAGAAATGTCCCCACAGATAACCATACAAACTATTCATAATAGATCTGGAGACTTCGGAAATTCACACACTAGCAAAAGATGGCGCCAGTAGTAAAAATTTACTGAAGTCCCAATATATCCCCAAACATTTCGATGACTTCTCCTGGACAAACATCTGTGGACCAAAAAATCGATTTTAATTACAATTTCGACCGATAGATGGCGATATATTTAGGTCCCCGCATATACATTAAACAGTGTGATCCCCAGTAATCCATTAAAAAGTTCATTGAAGTTCCCACTTTGAAAATTTGTTAATAAAGATAAAATTATACATAAAATTCCAATTATAAATCAAACTAAATAAAAAGACAATAAAGCAGTTATTATATAACATATTGGCAAACAGCTCAAAATGGTGTGTATGTAAATGTCCCCACATATACATTATAAAGAATGTAAAAGCCCCACTTATAAAAGTGGAGATCGGTTTCTACGAAATGTGTTAATTACTAAAAGTCCCCGGAACCACGTTAAAAAGTCTTTTAAGGTCCCCATTTGTAAATTTTAAATTCGTGAGTTCAGATGAATTTAACCAAAAATGTAATTAAATGCTTAACAAATTAAAATGACAAGGAAGCAATATATATAACATTTTGTCAAACAGCCCAAAATGGTGTGTATATAACACCACTTATACTTTTAAAAGAATTTATTATAAAAAATAATTCTTACACACAAATGAGCTCTAGATAAGAAACCTTTGAGGAGTGTAGTTCGGTTTCTACTGAATGTGTGAATTTCTGAAAGTCCCCGGAACTACGTTGAAAAGTATTTTAAGGTTCCCATTTGTAAATTTTGAATAAGTGATTTCATATAAATTTTATCAAATTATGTAATTAAATGCTAAACTAATTAAAAAGACAACAAAACAATAATTATTTAACATTTTGGCAAATATCCAAGAATGGTGTGTCGATGTCCCCACTTATGCATTAAAAAGAATGTAAAAGACCCTACTCATAAAAGAATAATTCTTGAAACAGAAATGAGCTCTAGCTAAGAACACTTTAATTAGAGGAGATCAGTATCAACGGAATGTGTGAATTTCTAAAAGTCCCCGGAACTACGTTGAAAAGTCTTTTAAGGTTCCCATTTGTAAATTTTAAATAAGTGATTTCAGATAAATTTTATCAAATTATGTAATTAAATGCTAAACAAATTAAAAAGACAACAAAACAATAATTATTTAACATTTTGGCAAATATCCAAGAATGGTGTGTCGATGTCCCCACTTATGCATTAAAAAGAATGTAAAAGACCCTACTTATAAAAGAATAATTCTTTTACACAGAAATGAGCCCTAGTAAATTTTAAATAAGTGAGTTCAGATGAATTTTATGAAAAATTGTAATTAAATGCTAAACTAATTAAAAAGACAAAAAACCATAATTATGTGACATTTTGTCAAATATCCAATAATGGTGTGTATATGTTCCCATTAATACATGATAAAGAATGTTAAAGACCCTATTCATACAGGTTTACTTTTACACACAATGGCCTTTAGTTAATAAAAACATTATTGAAATAAGTTTGGTTTCAACGGAATGTGTGAAGTTCAAAAAGTCCCCTGAACTACGTTGAAAAGACTATTGGGATTCCCATTTGTAAATTTGAAATTCGTGAGCCAAGATAAAATTCATTTAAAATATGTTATTAAATGCTTAACTAATTAAAATGAGAACAAAATAATAATTATATATTATTTTGGCAAACAGCCCAAAATGGTGTGTGAATAACACCACTGATACATTTTAAAAAATGTAAAAGACTAATTAAAAAAATAATTCTTACACACAAACCACGTTGTAAAGTCTTTTAAGGTCCCCATTTGTAAATTTTAAAAAAGTGAGTTCAGATGAATTTAATAAAAAAATGTAATTAAAGGCTAAACTAATTAAAAAGTAAACAAAACAATAATTATTTAACATGTTGGCAAATATCCAATAATGGTGTATATATGTTCACATTAATACATGATAAAGAATGTTAAAGACCCTATTTATACAGGTTTATGTCTTACTCACAAATGACATCTAGGTAAGAAAAACATTATTGTAATAAGATCGGTTTCAACGGATAGTGTGAAGTACCAAAAGTCCCCGGAACTAAGTTGAAAAGACTATTGGGGTTCCCATTTGTAAATTTTAAATAAGTGATTTCAGATGAATTTTATCAAAATATGTAATTCAGTGCTAGACTAATTAAAAAGACAACAAAACAATAATTATTTAACATTTTGGCAAATATCCAATATCGGTGTGTCGATGTCCACACTTATGCATTAAAAAGAATGTAAAAGACCCTACTTATAAAAGAATAATTCTTTTACACAGAAATGAGCCTAGCTAAGAAAACTTTAATTAGAGGAGATCAGTATCAACGGAATGTGTGAATTTCTTAAAGTCCCCGGAACAACGTTGAAAAGTCTTTTAAGATCCCCATTTGTAAATTTTAAATAAGTGAGTTCAGATGAATTTTATCAAAAAATGTAATATAATGCTAAACTAATTAAAAAGACAAAAAAACAGTAATTATGTGACATTTTGGCCAATATCCAATAATGGTGTTTATATGTTCCCATTAATACATGATAAAGAATGTTAAAGACCCTATTGATACAGGTTTATGTTTTACACACAATGACCTCTAGATAAGAAAAACATTCTTGAAATTAGATCGTCTTCAACGGAATGTGTGAAGTACAAAAAGTATCCGAAAATACGTTGAAAAGCCTATTGGGGTTCCCATTTGTAAATTTTAAATTCGTGAACTAAGATGAAATTCATTAACAAATGTTATTAAATGCTAAACTAATTAAAATTAGAACGAAAAAATAAGAATATATTATTTTGGCAAACAGTCCAAAATTATGTGTATATAACACCACTTAAATTTTAAAGAATGTAAAAATTATAAAAAAAATCTTACACACAAATGAGCTCTAGCTTAGAAACCTTTTAGAAGTGGAGATCGGTTTCTACGGAATGTGTGAATTTCTGAAAGTCCCCGGAACCACGTTGTAAAGTCTTTTAAGGTCCCCATTTGTAAATTTTAAATAAGTATGTTCAGATGAATTTAATCAAAAAATGTAATTAAAAATAATTCTTACACACAAATGAGCTCTAGCTAAGAAACCTTTGAGGAGTAGAGATCGTTTTCTACGGAATGTGTGAATTTCTAAAAGTTTTTTAAGGTCCCCATTTGTAAATTTTAAATAAGTATGTTCAGATGAATTTAATCAAAAAATGTAATTGAATGTTAAACTAATTAAAAAAACAACAAAACAATAATTATATATTATTTGGGCAAACAGCCCAAAGTGGTGTGTATATAACACCACTTATACATTATAAAGAATGTTAAAGACCCTACGCCGCGTTCTTTATGGAAGACCCCTGACAATTTCAGTCAGTATAATCTATATTAAAGTATAATTAAAAAAATAAAATATAATTTTCGATTTAGATTACTTTCTTCATATTATATTTTAAAATATCATTGAATAAATTGAGTCTTTGCCAAACGTCGACGAGCTATATCTTCGGATCTAAGCGAAGGTGCAATCTTTCGAATGAGCCATTACACAAGTAATTACGATGAGCGGTTGTAGAGTTATAAGCAATCAAACATATACGAATTTTCGTTTTTCCACCTTTGACCCCCATTTGGGGGAAAAGCTGGACGTCTCGTTCACGATTCACCAATTTTTCTGACACTCCCCAGTGCTAGACCTTTCAGAAACTACCATTCATATTTGCCCGGTCCGGCCAGATGAAACCAATCGACCTAAATTTGGCCCCTGGCTCACGGACTATTTTAAATATCTACGTTGAAAGCGATACTGTTTGGATAAGTGTCATACTTATTTGTTACTTCTGCTCATACGTTTAAAGCAAACCGTCAGACGGCTTTGATAAGTGTCACACTTATTTGTTACATATGGTAACACGTTGAAAGCGACACAGTCGGTTTCGATCAGTGTCACACTACTTTGTTACTTCTGGTCATACTTTGTAATAGTCGCGTACAGCTCTGATAAGTGTCACACTTATTTGTTACTCTTGGTCATATTTGGAACGACCTTGAAAACGCCAGAGGTAAATATTCGTATAAGACCAATAAACACGCGGATTTACGACGTTGGAAGGCGAGGGGGTCCATAAAAAAACATGATAAAATACGCGAAAAAGTAGATTAGTCCATAATTAAAAGGGATAATATAGCTAAATCCTAAACAAATTTGAAGGTGGTTTCTTGTAACTTAACTTATCATAAAAAAACATGACTTATAATTAAATTTAAGCGACGTTATTGCAAATCTAGGTTATATCACAACCGGAGCTATTCAAAAATATTACTTTAAGGAAAATCGGACTTCAATTAAGAATCGTTATATAGACTTTTAGGCGAAAATAAAAACCACGAAAATTGGGCTCTCGTAAATTACCCCGAAAACCACTTAAAATTAATATTTTCAGATGAAACCGAAGATATAAAGTCCTGACCTTACCAAAAATATTCGTAACTCAGAGGCGTAACGTATCTCTTGGCCCTCCCTCCCGCAAGATATCAAAAAGGTCCTTTGAATGATCGAATTAACAAATAAGTGTGACACTATATGACCAGAAGAAAAATTAAGTGTGACTAAAAATGTTTTTTGAAATTCTAACAAAATATGCCCATAAATTAAAAATAAGTTTGACCCTTATTAAAACAATGTATGACCCAATGTAGCTAAAAATTGTTACACTTATCGAAATATTATATGACCAGAAGATATGAATAAGTGTGACAGATATGACCAGAAGTAATTAATAAGTATAACACTCGAAACATTGTATGACCAGAAGTAATAAATAAGTGTGACACTCGAAACAACGTATAACCAGAATTAACAAATAAGTGTGACACTATATGACCAGAAGTAATAAATAATTGTAATAATTTTTTTCAAGTTCAAACAACATACCGATAGAAGTTTTGAATAAGTTGGACACTTATCGCAACAACGTCTGACCGGGAGTAACTAAAAAGTGTGGCACTTAACGAAACAATGTATAAACAGAAGGTAGATCTGGTTCGGTCGAAAAAGCCTATTTTTCACTGATTTTCGAGCTCGTGAAAAAAAAACAAGTTTTACTCTCTATACAGTCGAAATAAGAGAAAGGTATTTCTCAAAAACGGCCAAGGTTCAAATTTTCATTACTAATTTATTACTTCTGGTCATATAAAAAAGTGTCAGTCTTATTTGTTAATTCTGGCCATACGTTGTTTCGAGTGGCACACTTATTAGTTACTTCTTGTCATATATTGTACCAATAAGTGTAACAGTTACTTCTAGTCTTACATTGTTTCATAAAGTTTCAAACATATTTATTACTTGTCATAATTTACAGAATTTAAAAAAAATTAGTGTAACACTTTTTATGACTTATAGTCGTATTTTGTTAGTATCACACTTCTTTATTACTATTCATCATTTTTGTTAGAATTAAAAAAAAATATGTCAGACTCATTTAATACTTCCGGTCATATTTTGTTATTGGCACAATTATTGGTTACTTCCTGCCATAAAATATATTTAGTGGCACACGGATTTATTTCTTCTAGTCATACGTTATTGTTTTTGAACGGGCTTTCAATAATTCCGTTGAAGCATGGACACTGTATCTCTAACCGGACGGGAAAAGCAGCCTAAAAGAGGTACCCCCTCACCTTGGATTGATAATATGTAACATATTATTAATCCAAGCCCTCACTGTCCATTTGCGTCCTACTTCGTATTAGCTGAGGTAGTCGGCCGTACTCGATTCGCAGGGCCGTCAAGGTCATTCGAAAGAATGTAAACCTCGATGTAAGCCCCCATTTCTAACGGAACGTTTTGTCGACCACGTGACGAATTATATGGCCTTGACAGCCCCTAACTTTCTAAATTCTTGAACCTCCACCCCCCCCTTTATAGAGAGACAGTGGCGGCGGCAGCTGGTTTTGTATGGTGGAAGCTAGTTTTTCCCGTCTGGTTAGAGATAGTGTCCATGGTTGAAGCCCATCTAATTTCAGTCAAGGTTTTCTTAGCTAGAGAACGTTTGTATGTAAAATTATTATCGTATAAGTGGGAACTTTTAAGTTTTTTATAATATATCAGTGGGGTTTTTAAAATTTCACACATTCCGCAAAATCCGATCCTGACTATATAAAGTTTTTATTAGCCAAAGTTTATTTCTGTCTGAAAATTATTTTCGTGTAAGTAACGACTTCTACGTTTTTATAATATAATGGGGATATATACACAATTTTTGGGATGTTCGCCAAAGTGTTATATGTATAACTATTGTGGTGTGGTCTTTTTAATGAGTTTGGCTTCTAATTAAATTTTCTTTCAGGAATTTCATCTTTTCTGAAAAATTAAAAATTTAAGAATGTAATGTAACGCTATATTTAGTTCCCGAATATTTATTTGCTTTTGGTACTATATTTTCGGTAAAATTCAATTTAGTTTTAGTTGGGCAAGTGGTCCTACGTGTGTGGCCAATTACTGAGCTCGCGCTGGTCGCTGGGTGCAGTAATTGGTCTTGGATTTACGATCACTTTCTTCAACGCCTTGGTCAAAAGGGCCGTTTCTAGGAAGAGGTGACTCTGTAGGCCTAGGGGTCGCTCTACCTATTATACCCTTTCCTTATCTTTTACTTCGGAATTGGCGGTAGATGCTTTCATTTCTCCCCTTCTTAAAATACATATCGATGAATTGTCAATCCCTTCTAAAAGCCCTCGTTCTATTTTTAGCCCTCGCTCTTTCTTAATTTATCGTAGTCATTCTTTCCCGTTTTTACATTGCTCCCAAGAAAATAAGGATTGCCAAGCTACTGTTAAAATATTTTCTAGTGTCCATTGTTGTTTAGTGTATTTTTGTTATTGTCAGGTTTTAAGGTGAAACTCCGCTCCTAGCTCCGCTTAATTGCTTTATTAGGTGCGTGGCCCATATTCCCGGGTTTTCCCAGAAAACCCATCGTCACGAGCATTCCGCGCGAGGGGTCACCCCCGTTCGCCAATTGGGCAAAGGGAAGATCAGCCCCTTGGTTCCCATTCGGTCGCGGCGATGGTCAAGTGTTTTGATTGACATTGGCTCTAAACAAAACTGAGGTGTTGGGACCGAAAAAAACGAGAGAAGGCCGAGAAAAGAGTTCCGCGTGATTTGATTGAACAAGTGCGCGGGAAAAATCCCAAAGTGTCGTGATCTCGGTCGCGATCCGAAAATCGGAAGCCCAAGTCCGGGTCTCTTGCTCTTCGAGACAAGGTGGTTCGCGGCAAAACGCAACGGGAGAGTCGGCGCGGTGAAGCTGCAAAAAGCTCGCGTAATGAAGCGCTGGTGCGAGGCGTCCGTCGGGTGTCCATGGTGACGGCATAAGAGAATCAAGCGCGGAAGATGGACCTTCGCTGAACTTAAGTATCTATGTGTATTTGTTTATTTGTCAATGATGAAGGTGGGCTAGGAGTGTGGGAGGTGTGTAAATATAGTTTTATCTCTGTTTTACAGTGTAAATAGTTTGTTTTGGATGTTTAAAGTGTATTTGTGTATCTGTAGTTGTTAGTGTGATGTATAATGGTTAGTCAGGTGTTTTATTTAGTTTAGTTGTTTTGTATTCCGGGTTAGTAAATAGTTGTTATCTAGTTAATGTTATATTTGAGTTCAATTAAAGTTTGGCAATCCTTATTACCGTAGTTAATAATTTTAAAAGTAAGCTTAACCCCTAGACAGCAGCAATCGCTACCCCGTGTAACGAAGGATATGCATCACTCCCGGGAGTTAAGGATACAATTGTAGCGACTCAGGGTAAGTTGGCTTTGGTTTCCCTGCAGACTAAGAAATAACGTTACAGTTAACTTCCTAAATCTTTTGAATGTAGTCGTGGGAACTTAAAAAGTCACACATTCCGTTGCAACCAATCTCATTTCAATAACGGTTTTCTTAGCTACAGTTCATTGGTGTTCAAATTATTTTCTTACAAGTGGGGACTACTTTTACGTTTTGTGGAGACATAGACACACCTTTTTGTTACGTTTGCCAAAAAGTTATATAATTATTCTGTTGTCTTTTTAATTAGGTTGGCTTCTAATGAGAGTTTTTTGAGGAAATTCATCTTTACTCAAAAAATTAAAATTTAAAAATGGTAACTTCAAAAATCTTTTGAACGTAGAAATTTACATATTACGTCGAAACCGATCTAATTTCGATAAAGGTTTTCTTAGCTAAAGCATATTAGTGTCTGAAACATTATTTTCTTATAAGTGGGGATTTTTACGTTTTTTATAATTTTGGCTTCTAATGAGAGTTTTTTTGAGAATTTCATCTTTACTCACAAATTTAAAATTTATAAATGCGAACCTCAAAAATCTTTTGAACGTAGTTTCGGGAATTTTACAAATTCACACATTCCGTCGCAACCGATTTTATTTCGATAAAGACTGTCTTAGCTTAAGCTTATGCGCTCACTTTTCCCTCCACCTTAAAAACCCTCTGAATTGTATAGGATGCTTTTTAAGGCAGTCCAAAACGGGGAATCCGCATCACATCAACAGAGAAATAGGCCTGGCCAAGGATAAGCAAGATTATAGAGCGATTTTATAGATAACCAGAATTATAGATAAGGTCTCACCTTTTTTATAGATAAGGTCTCACATTTTTTATAGATCCAAAATTATGGAGCGATTTTTATAGATCCACTGTACTTAACCTCGACTTTTTTTTGCCTCCGGCGTTTTTACAGAGCCTCGTTCACCACCCGTCCTTTTATGGATACTTACAATGGGTCCCCCTCTTTTTTTCCGACAATAGCAAGCCAAGAATGTCACTCGCTCTTTTTTTGTAGGAATAAGTCGACGCGCCAGAGCCTCGTTCACCACCCGTTCTTTTATGGATACTTACAATGACCGTTCAAGCCGCTGACTTCTACGCGCCAGGGGTCCCCCTCTTTTTTTCCGACAATAGCAAGCCAAGAATGTTACTCGCTCTTTTTTGTAGGAATAAGTCGACGCGCATTCAATTGCCTACTATTAGTTGAATAACAAGACATATATTTTTTTCATTTTTGATTTTTAATTTTGATAATACACCAGACTAGGTAACTGAGTAAAACACAAGAAAAACAAGTTATACGCTTGAAGAGCAGATGTCAGGTTACGCCTCTCAATTAGATTAGTATAATCGCTTATAATGGTAAATGGACTTGAATAACAACCAAATTTACGCATTACGTCTGGAAATATATCAGAATCTCCTTGGCCGAAATGGATCTCTTCAAAATCTTCGCTGTCAGGGTAGCCGGCAACGCGTTGAACGTGAAGTTTGAGAACTTCGAACATCGCTTCAATACAGGGCCTCTCCTTCTCAATTTCAGTCAAATGTTTGTCGACGGCGTGGATACATAAATTTAAAGCTAGGATACCCGCTTCGCCAAGTTGGAATTCCTCTTTTTTCCCGAAACTTTTATAAGCCAAAAGAGTAACGTTTCCTTTACTAGCTAAAAGTTCAAAAGTACGACCCCCAATTTTGGCAAGCTCGAGACTAAATTTATTTTTCTCAACTTCTCTAGTATGTGATTCAATGAGATACCAATTTTGATACATCTTATTAAAAGCTACAGGCGGGAGGCATATCGAGGATTGGAAAGTAACGTCGTTGAAAAAGAATATTTCCAGGTCCTCACCTTTTAAACCAATCGATAGACACGAATTTTTTCCTAAACGCCAGCGAAAATTGATTTTCCGCTGAAAGTTGGCATCTTGTTTTCTGCTACCCAAATCGTAAGACATCTGAACGCTTCGAAACCCGAATACGAAATGACGCAAACCCGGGAGCTCCCCCGGTATTAATATCTCTCGGATGACTCATGCACCCCGGGGAAAAAAAATATATCGCGCTCGGACAAGATTTTTTTATTACCCTTAAAAAGTTCCGAAATATACTGCTGAAATTTCAAAAAAGAAGCTAGTATAAGTACTAAAGGGGTTTCTAACTATACTAGGGGGCTTCTTTTTTACCCTTCCATCACTCATTGTATCAAAAAAATTATAGGTGGAATAAGAACGAGTATTTGATTTTTAAAAAATTTACCTGGAAAAAAGAAATAGGTTTTAATAAAATTTCCGGAGCAGCGATTAAAAAGTAAGACATACTCAAGACATTAATGTGCCCTCTCGGCCAGCGCCGCGGCTAGTATGGCCTGGACCGCGTCTATAACGACGTCGGGTAACTCGGCGGTAGGCTAAAGAAATATTATTATTTTTTTATTTAGATTAGTTAAATTTCTTCTTACGCAACGACGATGCTGGAAGATCCCCCGCCCAATGGGGAGTTGACAGCCGCTAGCGATAAAAATATATTTAAAAAAATAACCGATATTTTTTAGGATAATAACTTACGGGTCGGGGATGACGGGACGGCAACGCCCGTACCCCTGGACGGGGCGGCCACGCCCGTACCCCGGGACGGGACAGCCACGCCCGTACCCCGGAATTCGCGGGGGTGGTACCGCGTCCAGGACCACATCGGGTAACGCGGCTGTAGGCTAAAGAAATATTATTATTTTTTTATTTAGATTAGTTAAATTTCTTCTTACGCAACGAGGATGTTGTAAGATTCCCCGCCCGTACCCCGGTATTCGCGGGGGTGGTCTTGGACTAATGAAAATCATATTTTTTAAGAAATGTAGAAAAATTAGACCAAATGCCACTCACGCTTCTCCGATGGGGGCATTAGCTAGGCTACGCGCCAGCAATCTTTGTAAAATTTCCAAGCGTCCAGCGGGGCTATGATATTTCATATTTTTTAAAGAATTGTAAAAGAAATTTCACCAATTTCAACTTACACTACTGGCGGAATGGGGGGAGGGGGGGGTGACATTTCCCGCGGATTGCGCTCGGTCTTCTTCGGGACTAACGAAAATCATTTTTTAAGAAATGTAAAATAAAAAATAGGCCAAATTTTAGCTTACATTGACTCTTGCTGGTCGTCTTCGGATGACATTTTTAGAAATGAAGTCAGAGAATTCTAGCACTCGCGGTCAAAAAAGATGACAATGAGCAAGTCGAGAGAAGGGGGGTGTCCGCAGGGGTTGAATCACCCGCACCTGCAAGTAGAAACTGCCGCGGGCCAAACGGCGAGGGGACAATACCCGACTTTTTTTCCATAGAAAGGAGTAAAATGGTGAAAATAGATGACAAAAAATAAGCTTACTAGGAATTATTTAAAAGACACTTTTTTCGAAAAAACATTTTTTATTGATAAAAATTTTTAAAAATTTACAAGAAAATATACAATAAAGTTTTTTAAATCCAGGGAGGCGAAACAGGCGGTGAATTGAGGAGGTCAGAGCTGTAAAAAACATTTAGTTTTTAAAAAAATATACTTTTTCTAAAAAACGAACTTACGAAGGTATAATTGGGGGAGAAGGAACGGCGACTTCGGGGTCGATCAGAAAATTAGGGATGGGCGGCGGCGCGATTAAACTGATTTCGAAAAAAATGTTAGAACCCTTAATTTATATCTGAAAATTAAAATCAATTGCCCCAAATCAGCAGCGAAGGCTGTTTCCGCGAAATCGCCCGTTACCACCGAGGATTACGCAGTTCGTGACCTTTATTTTTGATCAACTTCTCGATGATGACCGAGTTCAAATTTCGTGTACCTCGGAAGTTTTCCCGGCGCGGGTGCTCGAAATTTCTTTCCGTCAGAAATCGCAACTTCAGCCCGGTGATGTTTTCGATTTACTCGAAGGCGAGATCTATCTGGATGAGGGAGATGATTTCTGGAACTCGCCAATTTTATTCACGTTAAACGTGGTAAGATTACCTCACGGAGGATCTCTGAAACATTATGACGTAATCGCGAAATTGACGTCGTTCTTCGCCACTAATTATGCGTGCTCCATCTGCTTGATCGGATACGATAAATTGGAACGCCACAAATGCGCGATTTTCTGCAAATCCTTTTTCAGACATCAGAAATGCTCCGGCGAGCTCGTCAAATGCGCCGATTGTTTTCGCTCCTTCCACGGACTGGAATGATTCCAAAGCCATCGCGAATCGGTTCCCTCCCTCTGTAGTCAGGTTAAAGTGTGCAAAGACTGTTACAAATACGTGGACTATCGCTCTAGGGAAACTATCCATTCTTGTTCGGAAGTTTTCTGTCGTATTTGTAAAAAGCACGCGCCGCATCCTCACCTTTGCTTCGTCCAGCGAATTAAAGACCACCCCGAGCCTGACATGACCAAACGAAGATTAGCACTAGGGGGCTTGCCTTCTTATCTTTTTGTGTTTTATGACATCGAGTCGATTCAGAATAAACAACACGTAAATAAAAAGGGGGCGTTCGAGCATGAGCCGTTCCTTCTAATATCTCAAATTGTATGCCCCGCGTGTATCGACGAGCGAGACTCGAACTTCGATTGCGGGGTATGCATCCGCTTTAGCTCGCGACAAAAAAAATTTTACGGGGGAAATGTTATGGGGAAGTTTATGGATTATATCAGAACTCTAGCGGATATTAAAAAAATTTACTTATTCGCCCACGCCGCGAAATGTTATGATCTCCAATTCGTTTTCAAAGCCGTTCTATCAATCGACGAGACCTTTGTGCCCTTCGTGATAGTAAACGGGACTAAAATTCTCTTCTTTAACTGTTTTAATTTCAATTTTCTCGATTCCTATTCGTTCATCCCCATGGGACTCGCCGCGTTTAGGAAGACGTTTGGACTAGGGCCTTCCATGGATAAGGGTAGATTCCCTCACCTTTTGTTTAATTTTGTCGAAAATAATTTCGATCCCGCTGACCCCGTAACCACTAATTATTCGACCGAGAAGGGGGATAAATTTCCGCCCCTCGAAGCGTACGGGGCTAACTATCTAGGGGTAAAGGAAAGAGCGGCCCTTCTTAAATGGCACGGGGAGCAAATAGCCGCGGGCGGTCACTTTGACTTTCTAAAAGACGCGATTTCGTATTGCACGGCGGATGTCAATATACTCCGACTGGGATGCGCGACGTTTAGACGTGAATTCATGGAAATCTGCGACACTGACCCTTTCCGCGCTGCCATCACGCTTCCGGGCACCTGCAATTACGTCTTTAGGAAACGCTTTCTTATTCCTGACACGATAGGGATACTCCCCCCGGAGGGATGAGAAATAGGGACCGACAATCAACCGCGGCTTTTGAATGGCTCGCCTGGGAAGAAAAACGCAGGGGTATAAGAATAGTGTCAGCTATGCGGGGGCGGGAGGCTATGGTAGGTAAATTTAAAGTGGACGGTCTTGACGGAAATGACGTTTACATGTTCCAGGGCTGCTATTTTCATGGGTGTCCACGGTGTCAAGTAGTCGGAAGAGCCAGACCTGTATGGTCAGATCCCTCACAAACGTTTAACCTCCTTTACCAACAAACAGTCAGGGTCGTTGCTCAACTCCGGAAACTTAAGAAAAACGTTATAGAGATCTGGGAATGTGATTTTTACGAGCTTCGCCGTCAAGCGAAGGATAAGGCGTTTTTCGAAAAAGTATGCGCCATGTTAATTTCACCCTTGAATCCTCGAGACGCGTTTTTCGGAGGGAGAGTTAACGCGACAGTCCTTTACTACAAGGCCAAAGGCGATGAACGCGCGTTTAACGTCGACATGCTTTCACTTTACCCGACTGTCAACCTTCTAGATAGAATACCCGTCGGTCACCCGAAAGTTTTACTAGACGCTGATGATTTACGAGATCTCGATTCGCTGGACGGGTTAATTCAGTGCCGCGTTCTCGCCCCTCCTAAACTTTTTCACCCTATCCTACCCATGCACTTTAATTCGCGACTTCTTTTCGTCTTATGTGGTACATGTGCACGTCTAAGATTTCAAGGACGGTGTCCTCATTCCGATCCCGAGCGGGCATTCGTGGGGACATTCGTTTCCGACGAACTGAAACTAGCCGTTTCCAGAGGTTACAAAGTGATTGAAATGTACGAAGCTTGGCATTATCAAACAACGCAGTATAACAAGGAGACCCAGGAGGGGGGCTTGTTTTCGGACTACATCAAGACCATGTACAAAATGAAGGCCGAGGCTTCGGGGTTTCCAGCGGGGATCACTACCCCCGACGAAAAAAACAAATACGTCTCGGATTTCGAGGACCACGAAGGCGTTAAACTCGATCCCGCTAAGATCGCGTTCAACCCCGGTAAACGTGCCGTCGCGAAGTTAATGTTAAATAGTTTTTACGGTAAGTGGGGACAACGGAATAACCTCGTAAAAACCGAGATCATTAAGGACCGAGAACAATTCTTTAAACTATTTAACGACCCGAATATCGAAAGGAAAAGTGTCTTGGCGATAAACGATAAGACGTTGCTTGTCAAATGGGAACATCTCAAGGAAATCGATCCGGCTTTGGCCCATGTAAACGTAGTTTTAGCCTGTTATACCACCGCTTTTGCCCGAATGAGGCTCTATAGTCACCTAGAGGCTCTAGGGGATAGTATACTATACCACGATACGGATAGTTTAATATATAGATCACGCGATGGCAATAAGCTAGTGCAGGAAGGAACATTTCTTGGGGATATGACGGACCAATTATCAGAATTTGGTCCAAATTGTCATATTACTGAATTTTGCTCGGGCGGCCCGAAAAATTACGCCTTCCGCGTACTCAACCGCGATACCGGTGAAATTAAGGAGGTCGTTAAGGCTAAAGGTCTCAGACAGAACTATTCCACTAGAAATTCTATCCCTATGGACTCGTTGAAAGGGATGCTCGGAATCAACGTAGACGCGCCCACTCTCGAGAAAGAAATCGAAATCCCCCACCATATTTGTCGGTTAAATGATCATACAGTGGTAACTGTAAAGCAAGTTAAAAAATATCGACCAGTTGTCAATAAATTACGCGTTATCGATAATTTCGAAACATTACCGTTCGGATATAAAGAATAATATTTAAAAAAAATGACTAGTTCAGAATGAAAAAACATATCCTAATATTCGGGTATAACTCGCTTATAGAATGTCTGTAAAAGGAATTATTGGTTAATTACCCTTATACGCGAAGTTTCGGTATTAACTGTTTTTTTATCCAACATATTCGAAAGATAAGTCGTTATGTCTTTAAAACTATTAACCTATAATGTAACCCATATTAGACGGTAAGTCCCACTTAAAATGGCAGCATCAGTATTAAGTAAAGAACACCGCTAAACTCATATTTTTATTTTTACCCGAACGGTTTGTTTCTTAAATATCGATGTAGTTTAACTTAGAGACCTCATTTAATAAAAAGCATGTTACCACTGTATGGTCCTTTCTCCGCTCTTCTGAGCGGGCCGAGCGGTAGCGGGAAGTCCGTTTTGATGGCGCGAATTATAAAAAATAAAGATGAAATGATCTCCCCTCCGCCGACAAAAATATTTTGGCATTATAGCGAGTGGCAAACACTTTATGACACTTTAAAAGACTCCGTAGTGTTCCGAGAAGGAGTCCCCAATCTCGATGATTACCCCGGTGAAGAAGGCGAACACATTCTCCTCATCGCTGACGATTTAATGAACGAAAACAATGGTCAAATCGGGGCTTTCTTCACGAAAGGCGTTCACCACCCTAATATAAGCTTCGTATTTATAACCCAGAACATTTTCCCAAAAACAAAGGATGCGCGCGATTGTTCGCTGAACGCGAATTACATTGTTTTGTTCAAGAACCCTCGTGACCAACTTCAACCCGCTATATTATTCCGTCAACTTAGAGGCGCCAATTACCGGTTCGCTATCGAGGCCTATCTCGACGCGACCAAACGCCCTCACGGCTATATTCTTATCGACAATAGGCAGGAGTGCCCCGATGACTTCCGTTTAAGAACGGATATTTTCCCCGACGAAACCGAAATGGTCTATATCCCTAAGAAAAAAAAGTAGGGAGTATAAAGTCAGCGGAGAGGAAGAAGTCCCTAACCAGTTCGAAAATGCCGGCCCTGGTTGCCGGACACAAAGATTTTCTCTCGGCCCTAGGTAGATCAAATTTTAAACAACGACGCGCTATTCTCCATCACGCTAAAAAACCCTTAATTGATGCTATTGCTGAATGCTGCGATAATACTTTGAAAGGGAATTTAAAGTTAAACCCTTGTCAGAAACGAAAACTAGCTAAACAAAAGAAATTCATTAGACAGGTAGCCTCTAAAAAAGTAGCCTGGCGTAAGAAGAAATTAATTTTAGTTCAAAAAGGTCACGGGATTCTAAGTATTCTCATCCCCACCGTTATTTCAGCCCTCAGCGGGATTTTAGGTCGTTCTTGAGGAAATAAAAAAATGTACGCTCAAAAGTTAGCCTTAGTCCCCCTCGACTCGTTAGGAAAAAATAATAATAATAATAATAATAATAAAAATGTTCTCATCCCCTCTCGAGATACCCCACAATTTTCGTTTCCACATCCGTTAGGGTCCTCCGTGGATGAATTAAATAATAGCATGACCGACGTACTCAATTCCAATCTTGACATTAGGGATAAAGTTAAATTATTCGAGCAGATGTTCCACCGTTATCAAAACATTAAGGATATAGCGACGAAGCCAAAAAATAGAAAAGAAACCGGGCAAGACACGGCCTTCTTAAATCTCGTTCCGATTCAGTTTAGGGCGAGTGCGAAGGACTTAATTAACCGATTGATTAGCTTAGGCGATAAAGTTTCGTGGTCGAGTGAAGGCGAGTTGTTTATAGATCAAACGCGCGTGCCCGGGTCAGATATCGCTACGCTCGTAAGTTACGCCGTTGGGGCTATAAATAGAAAACGAACGCCTCCCCCCATCGGTTGGAACGAGTTCGACGCCTTGTTCACGCCTACGGTATCATTCAAGAAAACCATCCCGCGAGTGAAGAAGAAAAAATTACATTTTCGGCGAAACCTAGAAAAGCATCAGTCGTTCGGACTCCGCTCCAATTTAAACCCCGGGACTTATCGAAAGGGGTTATCAATAGAGGCGCGAAAAAAAGGAAAACGGAACAACCAATATGGGAAGAGTTTCTAACCCCGAGGCAGTCTTGAAAAAAATTTATTACGATCCAAAACATCCCGCGAGTTTCGACGGATTGGAAAAACTTTATCAGGCCGTGAAAGATAGAGGTATTCCCCGGGAAACGGTAGAAAAATGGTTAACGAAGCAAGAATCGTACACGTTACATAAGACCGCCTATCGGAAATTTAAAAGGAGCAAGGTTTTTGTAACTAATATTGGCGACCAGTTTCAAATGGACTTAGCGGACATGAGAGACATTTCCGAACACAATTCCGGCTTTAATTACCTACTAGTATGTATCGATACATTCTCGCGACGCGCGTGGGCAGTCCCTATGAAAAGTAAGAAAGCCGAAGACGTAATCGCCGCGACCGAGAAAATATTCGAGGATCTCACGCCTCTTAAAGTTCAAACCGATAAAGGGGGGGAGTTCACGGGGAAAAAATATCAGGATTTCCTTAAAAGAAAAAAAGTTAAATTCTTTACTAGCGAAAACGATACAATCAAAGCGTGTATGGTCGAGCGACTAAATCGTACGCTAAAGGCTAAAATGTATAAATATTTAACCGCTAATAACACCTATCGATACTTGGACGTCCTCCCTGATTTAATTCATAGCTACAATACCACGAAACATTCTACGATAAAAATGACGCCTCTAGACGTGAAACCGGATAATATCCAGAAAGTATTTAAAACAATTTACAAGGAAATCCCCGTGAAAAGCCGGCGTCAACCTAAACTTAAAGTCGGTGACTTTTGTCGTATCAGCAAATACAGGGGGGTATTTGATAAACCCTACCCCGGTACTTGGTCAAAGGAAGTCTTTAAAATCACCCGCCTCGTAAATTTAGACCCGCCCCTTTACACGATCGAAGATTTAACGGGGGAGGCAATAAAGGGACGTTACTATCAGGAAGAACTGCAATTAGTCGCTAAACCTCGACTATACAAGATCGATAAAATTCTCAAGTCTCGGAAACGCAAAAATCAGGTCGAATACTTTGTCAGTTTTGTAGGATATCCGTCGAACGCGAACTCGTGGGTCAAGAAAAAAGATGTATCTGACATTACCTTCAAACGCTAGCATGCGGGTTTACGCCGACAATACGATGGCCTCCTATACCTCAGCGTTACCGAAACCTGTCGAATTGGGGGGGTCTTGGGAGTGCGGACTAGCTGAGATAAATTACACTAGCGCGTTCTTCAACGTCCTCGAGGGACAAAACACTATCGTTTTCATGGTTGTCGACGAAATCCCTCCTGTCGAATGTAACCCGTCTCCAATCGAAGTCAAGCAAAATGAACCGGAGACTAGCATCGAAAAAAACCTAGAGCCGCCTCAAGCCGATCAACCTACTTTGGGAATAACACTTAAAATTACCACGCCGGGGAAAAAAATCCGAAAGGGAAAAAAACGGAGCAGATTTTCGATGTCGCCAAAAACGGTGAAACTCTTACGGGTGAAGCTCAGATCGCCGAATGCGCGGCTCAGCCTAGAAGACCCAGAGGGACCTCCCACGTTTATAGGGTACCCATAGGATACTATTCTTCTATCGAACATTTAATTAAGATAATAAACGAAATTATTAAAGATATGAAGACGTCTCTTCAATATAACGAGATCACTCGCCGAGTTCGAATAAGCCCCTTTCGTCATAACGTACTAGTGCAATTTCATTTTGGTCTAGCCATGACATTGGGCTTCGATCCCGGGATTCAATCTTTGGAAAGGGGTTACCGGGGCGTTAGACCGGCCCTTATAGGCTTTCAAATCCCCCCTCAACTTTACGTTTACACTAATATCGTCGAAGATCAAATGGTGGGTGACACTCTCGTTCCTCGCGTTAGGATTGTCCCCGTAGAAGGGTCGTTCGGGGATAACGTCAGGAAAATATATGACGTGCTTCATTACGTGCGAGTCTCCAAACGCTATTTCGACACGATCCAAGTACATATAATGAACCCTCAGGGGAAACCGGCGCCATTTGCCTTCGGGTCTCTGACGGTTAAACTACATCTACGGAAACAAGATGCCTAAGCCGGATGTCCTCGACGCGCGGGGGTCCTGTCCGTATAAAAATTATTATCTTAACCAAGCCCAAACCGGGGGGTCTAATTTCTATCAAGGAGCGGCTTATCAGAAAGGACATGGTCTCGGAAGTCTGTTCTCGGGGCTCTTCCGCTGGGCCTCCCCTCTTTTAGTTAGAGGGGCGAAGTATATAGGAAAACAAGCGTTGGGAGTCGGCAGTAAAATTCTCAATGACGCCGTTGCGGGGGAAAATATAAAATCTTCGGCGGTGAAGCGCTAGAAGGGATAACCGGACAAAGCGGTTCGGGGCGGAAAAAGCGTAGGAGAACTAAAACGAGAAGCAAGAAGAAAACAACGAGCAGGAGGAAAACTAGAAAAAGGACCGTTAAACGCAGAATCGGGACAGTAGCTCGTCGGAAGTCCACGAAACACGTTCGTGACATTTTTTCCCTCAACTAAAAAGAACCAAAATGTACAAAGTTGAAGCCTTGAAATCGGAATTGGACCTGTTCTCGGTCACCCCCGTGCAAACTAGCGTCGAAAGCGCGACTCCAACTTTCTATCGACCGATCTCTACGCTACGAGATGATTCCCAAATTGAATTTTGTATCCCTAAAAGCCCGGAGTATACGGATCTCGCGATGAGTCTCCTTCACGTTAAATGTAAAGTAACGCGGGAGAATGGGGCTAATTTAGACCCCGACATTAAATTATCAACTTGTAATAACCTAATGCATAGTCTCTTCGATCAAATTGAAATCTACTTGAACGACAATTTAATCACGCCCTCGGCAAGCCGATATTCATACCGAGCCTATTTAGAATCGCTCTTGAACTATTCCGGCGAGGCTAAAACTTCTCACCTGACTTCGTGTCTCTACGCCAAAGACGCTGCCGGAAAGTTTGACGATATAATTACCAACTCGGGGAGCAAGATTCGTCAAGCAGCTATTAAGGATTCAAAGGAAATTTCCTTAGTAGGGGCAATATACGCCGACCTTTTCAAAATTCCGAAATACCTTTTAAGCGGGGTGGAAATTAAAGTTCGACTTTCTAGGAGTAAAACGGCCTTTGTCCTTATGGGAGACCCCTCCTTAAACGTGGGAAATTTTAAGATCGCTATAACGGACGCTACTTTGGAAATACGGAAATGCAAGATAAGTCCTCAAATCATTCTGGCTCACGAAAACGCTCTCTTAGGCGCCACAGCGAAGTACCCCTTTACCAGGACCGAAGTGAAAAGCCACGTACTGCTCACCGGCGTTTCAAATACGAGTCTCGACAATGTGTGGCTGGGACCGCTCCCTCAACGCGTTATAATCGGCCTAGTCTCGCATACGGCTTGCGCGGGCGATTTTCATAAAAATCCTTATAACTTTCAACCATTCGGGTTAAATTTCTTATCTCTCTACGTTGATTCGGACGCGGTTCCGAGCAAACCTCTCCAGCCTAAGTTTTCCCAGAATCAATTTGCCCGTGAATATTACACCTTGTTTACGGGGACGAATATACATTTTAAAGATGATGGGAATAATATATCGCACTCAGAATATCCGAGGGGTTATACTCTATATGCCTTTGATATCACGCCTGATCTTTCCGCAAGTGACAACTCTCATTGGAACCCCGTAAGGCGGGGACAGTTACGTATCGAGTTGGGATTCGAAACCCCGCTTACGGAATCGGTTTCGGTCGTTATTTACGGGGAATTCCATAGTTTAATGCAAATAGACAAAGACCGCAACGTGGTGATTGATTATTAAAATGAACACATTAGAAATAAACGAGATCCTCGGGCATTTACCCGGGTATCAAGGTGCCTTTGCTTCCGATAGACTCCCCGAATATATCCCTTCCTTCCCCGCCTCCCTGGTCGTTAACCTCGATCCTCACGATGGGCCCGGGACTCATTGGGTAGCTATTTACCTAGACGCTTTCAGGAGGGCCGGGTACTTTGACTCGGCGGGTCGTCCGGTGACCCTCCCCACGATAAAAAAAGTTCCTGAGAAAAAATTCCTCGAAAATACTCTACAATAGACGTCGTCTACAGGCCGTGGGAAGCAAAGTTTGCGGACAATACTGCGTGCTCTATCTGGAACATCGCTATAGGGGGCGGAGTTTGACCTCCTTCGCTGATAGGTTCACGAGGAACCAATGGAGTTATAACAATCGCGTGGAGACCCTATTTAAGAAGCGGATTTAACTTACCTTGAGTCAGAGGGGGTATCAGCCAACAGAAACATCATGGAAAGACCGCTGGTAGTTGTCGATTTTGAATTCTTACTCGGCGCGAAATACGAACCGGTCGTTAAAGAAGTTGCCGTCGCGTTCGTCGGGGAGTTTCCCCTAGTTAAAAAATTATTCGTTAAACCTCCGTACCACGGTAGCGGTCTTTCTCACCACGTAGCCCGGCAAAATCAATGGGTCTTTACCCATATCAACGGTTACCTCTGGAACCACGGCGATACCCCTTACATCGAGCTACAACATCGGCTCAAGGCCTTAACCGAGGACTCCGAATTCGTTTACTGCAAGGGAGAGGAGAAATGTCACGTCCTCAGGAAACTCATCCCCCAAGAGGTGATCGAACTCGGGGAAATCGGTTGCCCCAAGGCCAAGGACATCAGCATCGGCCAGAACTATCGGTGTCGGTTTCATCGACGAGGGAGCCCGACGCTTCTCTGTGCGCGGGAGAAGGCCTGCCGCTTCGCCAAGTGGTTGGAGACCCATCACCAGACGGCTCCCTCGCCGCTCTTCGAGGAAGACGAAGGATTCTTTTAAAACTTTTCTTAATAAAAAAACTTTTAATTATTTTTCGAACTCTTATGTTTTTAAAAAACCATTACGTAATTTTCTCAATTCGCGCGCGTATTTTCATTTCGTATCATTTTTCTTATATTCACTGTTATCATTTTTTGTAATATCTTCCTTTGCGTTAATAAATGTTTCGTTCGAATTTAAGTTTTCTTATTCAACATACACGCTTAAACTCGTAAGGGGGGATGGGGAAAAGAGAAAGTCGAGGTTTTTTTAAACGTCTAGTACCGGGTCATTCCCTGGGTCATTCCCGAAGTCGGAGAAGTAAGAGGTAGACGCTTTTTTTCTTAAGATGAATTTTGAGAAAAACAGAATCGCTAGTTTCAAGGGTTTTCCCTGTAAGTTTCTAAACGTGAGGGAGCTAGCGAAAGCGGGTTTTTTCTACGTCGGTCACCGGGACAGCGTAATGTGTTTCTCCTGTCAGCGTGTCAAGGACTGGACGGCCGACGACGTCCCGTTACTAAGACACGAAAAAGAGTGTAACTTTTGTCCGTTCATAAGAAATGATTTTTCGGGGGATGTCCCAGCCGTGTCGATGGAGCTTGAAGGGTTAAAGCCGATGCGATACGAGATCGCGCGAATTCGTTCCTTTACTAGAGGATTTAATAATAATTATATTAAGAATAATATTAATAATAAGGAAGGTTTGCCGATTGATCCTTTAAGGGAAGCTAGGCATTTATCCAAAGCTGGTTTTTTTATACGAATTTCAAAGATTGCGTAAAATGCTTTTCCTGTTCTGGGGAACTAATGAACTGGGATAAGGAAGATAGTCCGTTCGAGAAACATTGGGAAAATTTTCCTCATTGTAAATTTCTTATTTCAAGGGCAAGAAGTGGAAATGTAAAGGATTTTATAGCCGCTGAGGATATCGTAGAAAAGGACAACCAATTGAATTATTCGACTTACCCCGAATCACGATTAATATACGATTCTTTAAACGAAATAGTCGAAGTCTTAGATGAAGGACAAGGTCTAGACATGCCCGGGGAATAATAGATTTCTCCCGAGGAATTCGAGGGGGGCGCGTGGTAATAGACTATTTTTTAGAGGGGTCATTCACCCCCTAGTGAGAGATGGAAAGAGGGATTTACCCCCGCCTCGGTTCTAAGGATCATTCGATCGGTCGCGGACGAAGGTGATAGACACCATTTTTACGCGGCTTCCGTTAAAAAGATGCATTTTGAGAAAAATAGAATCGCTAGTTTCAGAGGGTTTCCATGTAAGTTTTTAAACGCGAGGGAGCTAGCGAAAGCTGGTTTTTTCTACACCGGGCACACTGATAACGTCATGTGCTTCTCTTGCGAGAGGGTCGTCAAGGGGTGGATGACTAATGACGTCCCGTTGCTGAAACATATCGAGCAGAATCGCTTATGTAAATTCGTAAATGACGAGAATACGGGGAATAATCCCGTCCTAACAGTGCCGAAAGACGATAAAGAGCAGACGGATGAGACGGAGCTAAATCCTATGCGCCATGAGCTTGAGAGAATTCGCTCGTTTAACAAGGGATTCCCTGTTAATATCGTAGATGGTAGAGCCTTAGCTCGGGCTGGGTTTTATTATTTAAATTATAAAGATTCTGTTAAATGCTTCGCGTGTGAGGGTGAACTTATGGCTTGGGAAAAAGGCGATAGTCCTTTCGGCGAGCATTGGAAATATTTCCCCCATTGTAAATTTCTATTAGGGGAAGAATGTGGAAACGTAGTTCATTTTATAGCTGACGAGGATATTGTAGAAAATAACCAGCCACCTTATTCTTCGACTGCCGAGAAAGCCATAGTATACTGTTTTTTAAAAGAGGTGGTTGACATTTTAGAGGGTGATAAACGGAAACGACTGGAGACTAAACATTTTTGCACAATTGGATAATAGGTTTTGGAGGCCGTGGGAATCTCTCTTTTCCCTAACTTTCTCACGGTTTGAGAAATTCCTTCATTCGGGGTCTCTCCCCCCCCCCCCTAGTTAGAGATTTTCTCCCCCGGGATTTTAGTTCGGTAGGAATCATTCGATCGCTAGTTTACGAAGGTGTCGGACTAAATTTTTAACTTCCTCTAAAAAAATGAATACCCTGGCGAAACGAGTCGCTAGTTTTAAAAAGTTCCCGGTGGAATATATGGACACTCTCGAACTGGCTCAGGCGGGCTTCTTCTTCGTAGGGCATAAGGATATCACTATCTGCTTCTGGTGCGACGGTCTGGTGCGGGATTGGGAGCTGGGATCTAACCCTTACATTGCCACACCGCCTTGTTCCCCGAGTGCGAGTACGCCAAGCTCGAGTTCGCGAAGCTACAGGAGACCTACGATGCCCAACTAGGCCCTATGAGGTATGCGGACGAACGGTTGAAGACTTTCGCGGGTTTTTTCTACACCAACTTTACGGACTGCGTGAAGTGTTTTTTCTGCGGTGGTGAGATCGGAGATTGGGGTGCGGAAGACGATGCCTTTCTGGAACACGGGAGACTATTTCCCGATTGCAAATTTGCAAAAAACTATTATTGCGGGAACGTCTTTTTAAAATCATTCATGCTCAACATCGCGTAAAATTTTACCTCGTTCCCGTAACTTTCTTTTTCCTCGATGTAGAAGATCGAACAAACTATTCCTTATTAAATAATTTCCATTTTAAAAGAAGAATCTCCCTAATTAATAATATTTTACAGCCTATTTTATTAAAACATGTACAGAAAAGTGTAATAAAAAATGATTTAGTATAATATTCGTCTCGTTATTTTTTTCCAATACATTTTAGGTAAAAAAAGATAGGTAAGTGGAGGTATCCATATAGATAGGTAAGTGGAGGTATCCATAAAATGAGGTGAAGTTAGAGGGCTCCATAATTTTGGATCTATAAATTCGGTGGGTCTATAAAAATCGCTCCATAATTTTGGATCTATAAATTCGGTGGCTCTATAAAAATCGCTCCATAATTTTGCTTATCTATAAAAAATGTGAGACCTTATCTATAATTCTGGTTATCTATAAAATCGCTCTATAATCTTGCTTATCCTTGGCCAGGCCTATTTCTCTATCAACTAACCGTGAACGCAATCGGGGCGGATCCTCCATTTGAAAATTTAAAGACGCCCGTTATTTTTTGCTGGTGATTATAAAATCAACTACCCACCCAATAAAATAATTAGCGATTTGAATTCTATGTAATTGTAATTTTGTTTTTTCTGGCTATTTCATTCTCAATGCATCGTTAAGACTTGGATGCTATTGTATATATCCGTATTTTAAAACAGCTTTTTAGCAGCCCCTTATGGGTTTATAACAATAATCCCAATTCAGCCCATGCTTTTAGTAAGTAATTATTTATTAACATGGATCAAATTCAAAGTGATCACAGTTAATTTAAGCTAAAAAATTCAAAAAACCTACTATGGCTCAGTAACAAAAGATTCAATCAGGTAAATATAATTTTGTTTCTTATGTAGGCTAAACATGTTGCGCAGCGAGGAGATCGGTGTAGTGGTGAAGGACGCGCCCTTTAGAACCAACGGGTGAGAGATTGAATCTCGCTTCCGTTAATATTTTTTTATTTTAATTTTACTTTCAGTTTGAACATTTTCTCTGCTTTTTATATTAAATAAATTATATTACTTAAATTCCTCGAATAATTACTTAAATTCCTCGAATAATTACTTAAATTCCTCGAATAATTACTTAAATTCCTCGAATAATTACTTAAATTCCTCGAATAATTACTTAAATTCCTCGAATAATTACTTAAATTCCTCGAATAGTTACTTAAATTCCTCGAATAATTACTTAAATTCCTCGAATAATTACTTAAATTCCTCGAATAATTACTTAAATTCCTCGAATAATTACTTAAATTCCTCGAATAATTACTTAAATTCCTCGAATAATTCCTTAAATTCCTCGAATAATTCCTTAAATTCCTCGAATAATTCCTTAAATTCCTCGAATAATTCCTTAAATTCCTCGAATAATTACTTAAATTCCTCGAATAATTATTTAAATTCCTCCAATAATTAGTTAAATTCCTCGAATTCATTCTTTTGTCATTTTCATTCATTTTAGGCTCCTAACGCCATCTCGTTAAAAAAAATAACTAAGAATTTTGGAATCGTTGTATTGTTCACTTAATATAAATTGATTATTCATAATGGTGTTGAATTTAAAATTTTAGTTTGAACATTTAATCCACTTTTTATACCGCCATCTAGTAAGAAAAAATTAACTAAGAATTTTGTAATTGCTGTATTTTTCACTTATAATTATTTATAATAGTATTTAATTTCAGTAGTATTTCCAAAAATAATGTTAAAAATATTAAATTACACTCTTTAAACTAAAATAATTACTAACAATAAACAATCTGAGCAAACCAGCACCTACACACGGGTACACGATTCATATTACAAAAATTTATTTTGTTTCCTTTTTTTAAAAAAAACTGGCTCAATTATCGACAAACTTTTATTGATAGACACATTTCATTTATAATATTTAAAAAAAAATTACATGAGTGACTCAACCCAATTTTATAAAGCACCACTTCTCATAAATGGGCATATATTATAACAAAAACAGCTCTTCGAACTGAAAAAAAAAACAGTTTAGAGCTCGTTCTAGGTACGGCCTTAAAGAACATATATTATTTTTTATTGTTGCTTAATTTGGCAAATTAATTGAATTATAATTAAAAAATATTCCTGTGAACAACAGAATGACGTCATTCTGCTTTGAAATCACAGTCCACTGCTCCTCCAATTTTTAACACAAAATCTTTGGTCAAATTTTGCCCACAAAGGTATCCATATTTATATTTATTTTCTTCACTACTCATTTAACATTGAAATTTTTAAATTTATTATTATAAGTTTATTTTTTGTTGCAGATTACTGCAATAAATAACTAATAAACTAATAATAATAAACTTTATAAATTTACCATAAATTTCCATAAATAAAATAAATCTCTGAAAAGAGGCCCCTTTATTATTTTTGCGGGAAGCCCTCTGATCTCTTAGCTACGCCACTGGATACTCTAACATCAATGCCGCGTGCGTCACTCGTAATATTAGCTTCGACGAACTGGTAATTGAAAATCGGATAATGTACCTTTCTCCCATTTAAATATTTTAAATATATATAATCCCTGATTTGGACAGTTTTGAAAAATCCTTTTATAAGCCCCTGAAGGTCTTACATGATTGTTAAAACGTCGCCCTTGGGTGTGTTCAATGAGGTAGTGGGGACTTAAGCAACCTGGAATTGTGGCGCCATCTATAATGAATAAAAGAACTATTTCAATTTCCAAATACTCACTGGACCGGTGAAATGATAGCGAAATTTGAGGTCCCCACATATAAAATCGGTGTTAAATATGTGGCGTAACGAGTGTTTAATTCCATTCACTATGGAACCTAATTAATCATCATATTTGCTACTAATTAAGCTTATAAAAAAAGGTCCCAACATATTTATTATAAATACTCGTGGCTGATTTGTCTATCGTGTACCGGTATGGGGGTGTGTGTGTGTGTGTGTGTGTGGGTGGACTGCGTTCGCATTTTCGGGGCAAAGGGTAATCAATGCGTACGCAGTCGAACAACCGTTTTAGCAGTTTAAAGGTTCGCAAAACCACCGTGTGACGGTAAGCGTTAACGGATAAATTTGCGATTGCGTTGTTTTTTTTTTCGTTAACGCCCACCGTCGCTACGTTTGTTATGGGTGTGTATTCTCCAACTCTTTCTTATTGACTTTTGGGACGGTCCGAGTGCTGAGTGTTATGGCAACCTCTCAACTTCCAATGGCAGGGTTTCCACCATTTGTTCACGGTATTCGTCTTAGTATCAAATTGCCATCGCATCGGGCGGGATTTGAACCCGAGACCTCCTGCTTGACAGGTGGACGTTCTACCAGAGAACCACCGACGCTTGTTACGCTTCGTTGAAAATTAGACCTTCAGCATTATCGGAAGCGTATTTAATAGAGTACGAAATTTTGGTTTAATTGAAATAGAATAAAAATTTAAATTATTGTATCAAAGAAATTCTAATTTAGCATTTTCTCTATTGATTAAAAACAAATGCGACACCCAGGTTTCGAAACCAGGCCATTCGGCTTGGCAGTCGAGCGCTCTACCACAGAACCAGCGATAGCTGCTTAGCTTCACTGAAAATAAGACACTCATCTTAAGCATAATAGGTAATAAAGTCTTGAATTTTTTTATGAATGAATTTATGAAGGCCTAATCTGGTTTTTTTACGAATGAAATTATGTTGATTTAATCTTGTAAATATTTATGAACTAAATTTATAAAAAATTTATAATTTTATAACTAATTTATGAATTAATAATTTAATTGTAAAATACGATCATGACGAAGAATCGAACCCAGGTTGTCGTGTAACTGAGCAGATGTTTTACCGCCGAGCTACTGACTTCCTTGAAAACAAAACACATCACAGGCAAAATATTGAAGTAAAGGAACCATTATGATACGGCGATTTTTACCTCTCCGAGGGGACAAAGTCCCCTAGGACGGGTTATACAATCACCGCGTCTGTCTGTCTGTGTGTCTGCCCTGCATTTCCGTGCGAATGTTAATCATTGCGTACGCAGTTTCTCGAAATTTCTGCGTTCGCAGTTTCTCGATGGGTTGGCAAAACCACCGTGTGACGGTGAGCGTTAACGGATACATTTGCGGTTTGGTTTGGATGGTGTTTTTTGGCTCACCGTCGTGACGGTTTGGTGTATTACGTTTTTGTAACGTTTATGCGTAGGTTGTGGATGTTGAGTTCGTGTTATGACGGTTGTGAGTGTTGTGTTTGTGTTTTGATGGTTGTGTATGTTGAGTTCGTGTTATGTCGGTTGTGGGTGTAGAGATCGTGGTGTGTCTGTGATATGATGGATGTGGATGTTGAGTTTGTTGTGTTTGTACGGGCGTTTTATCTCCAACTTCTTCTTAATGACTTTAGGACGGACCGAGTGCTGAGTGTTATGCTACCTCTCAGCGTCCAATGGCAGGGTTTCCACCATTTGTACACGGTATTCGTCTTAGTATCAATTTGCAATTTATTAGCGCCGGCCTGGAATCGGACCCGGGTCGGCCTTGTGCAAGAGATTTACTCTAACCACTCAGCCACCAACGCTTGTTAAGTTACGGTGTTTTTCTAAAAACAGCTTTGGTGAATGTCATTTACAAAGTTATAACGTTAGGTACTATAATTTATTCTACATCATTTTAAATATTTATAAATTATATTAATCTTATATTTAAAGAAATATTTATAAATTATATTAATCTTATATTTAAAGAAATATTTATAAATTATATTAATCTTTAAATATATCTTATATTTAATTAAATATTAATAAATTATATTAACCTTATATTTAATTAAATATTTATAAACTATATTAATATTATATTTATAAATTATATTAAAATTATATTTAATTAAATATCTGAGTATTTACCGCCGAGCCATTGACTTCCTTTAGGAATGTAAAAAGTAAAGAAACCATTATGATAAGGCTGGTTTTTTACCTTTTAATAACGCTTAGAAAAAGGATAATTATTCAAAACTCCCGCGGAAACTATATAAAAGTAATACTATAGCGCCACCGTGTGGAGAACTATCAATCAAACCGGGTAAAAAATATAATCTCTTCAATTTTTCGAACTTTAGTCAAATCTTGACGGGACTAAAAAACATCAAATAAACGTATATAAAGCCGTTGCCGTCAATTTGGAAGATTAGTCTTTCTTAGTTTTTGGCGGTCAGACGAACTACTACAGGACGGGGTCCTGGTGTCGGTCAAAAGTTATGAGGTAACTTTGCGGTTTTAATTAGTATGTTCGGTCTTCGGTCAAAGAAATAGTTAAATTGTGTTTCGCGTTTGGAACGTGAGCGAATGGACTTAAGTGTATGAACAGTGCGTGTTTAAGACTGAAAGTGTTAAGGAATTGTGAACTAACTCAAGTCAGCTGTAAGATAAAATTGATTTTTTTTTGAATTGGAATAACCTAATTATACCCTTGAAATTATCAACTCAACCTGTGAGGCTAATTAAGTAGATTGGAAGATATTAGTAGCGAACAGCTCTCAGCTGTTAATTAAGACAAGAGTTTATAATAAGGTAGTTTGAATTTAGTTAAAATTACTCAGTATAATTTGTGTAAGTGTGTGTTTCGGTTTATTTTTCAATCACGATGAACTAAGACAAATCTAGTCTTGGACACTTGAGAACCAGTTCTGCACAATTACGTAGGAGGGATATATATTGTTGGGTTATTGATGAAAGTTAAATCTAGAACGTTACATAGACTGTTCTGAATAAAAATAAACATTTATAATTTTGCATAATTCTGGTTGCTATTTTATTTCTAATCACTCGCCCACAACATTACAGTTCTGGCAATCCCGAATCAACTAAATTTGCGATATAACGGCGACGGGAAATTATTCTCGTAAATTTATCGCGCGGCCTTAGGGAATATTCTTTTACCAAAATTTCGAGAAACTATCGTTTAATTAAAATCGGCCCGATTCCGTTAAAATTATAAACCGAAAAGCGAACGGTCGTTATAATACCCTCTGTAGCTATTTCTTTCATTAAAATTTGCTTTGTATTATATTCAACTGACAAACTTGTACTGTAAAAAGGGTATAATTCAATTGTGCATTGTTATAGTACGTCAAACTCACTGTTGTAACTACTTAACTTATGATATTCTGAATAAATTAAAATTGGTCGTTTCGTCTCAATTATTCTAATTATAATTAAATTTTATACCGGGCGGGATAGAACTGGGATAAGATTTTTAACAAATAACTCTAAATTGCGGGGATATATCTTTAAGGGTTATCTCGAGAAATTAATACCACTAGGGACAATTCTTCCGAGGAGAGGTATATTTTGGCTTGCCAACTTGTTTTTTTTGGTGAACTTGTTTATATTATTATAAATATATTAAACTCCATGGTTTCGTCTCAATTATTTTAATTAAAATTAAAATTTTATACCGGGCGGGATTGAACCGGGACTATGTTTTAAGTAAATAAATCCGAATTGCGGTCGTCTCGAGAAATTAATACGACTAGGGACAATTCTTCCGAGGAGAGGTATATTTTGGCTTGCCAACCTGTTTTTAAAGCACAGACGAATTTAAGTGTGGATACAATCAGAGAACTCTGTCGCTTATGTTTAGAAAATTCTTTCTTCAAGTTTGAAAATAAGTATTTTAAACAATTGAATGGGTTAGCAATGGGCAGTCCCTTATCGCCGGTAATAGGCAATTTATTTTTAGAAAATTTAGAGGAAGATATTTTTACGGATCCGCAGCTTAAACTTAACGAAAAAATATTTTTTTTGGAAAAGATTTATGGACGATATATTAATTGTGAAGGACCAAAATTATAATAATGACACGCTTTTGGGACTAATGAATAATTTGGACGATGACATTAAATTTACCTATGAGACAGAAAATGATAAGAAGTTACCGTTCTTAGATATTTTAATAATTAGGTAAGGTGACAAACTTAAAAGTAGTATGTACCAAAAACCAACTCACGCAAAATCTTATATAAATTTTAAATCGACACATCCCAGGAGTGTAAAGGTAGGAATAGTTAAATCGTTAAATCATCGGATTGAAACCCTTTCGGATTGGCCCATAGAAGATAAAGCGCTATATAAAACACAAATATTGACTTGTAATTATCCTAATAAACTGGTAGAAGAAATTTTTGCGACAAATCTTGTAAAAAATTATAAAAACTACTCGGTAACTAGGAATGATAAAATATTAGTGTAACCTTATGTAAAATCAATAACCGAAAAAAGCAACCGCCAATTAAAAGCATTAGGAATAAAACTTGTTAGCTCTAACCAAGGTTCATTGGCTTCGCTCTTAATTAAAAATAAACCGGATAAAAAAATTGATGAAATGACTGCCATTGTATATGAGATCGGTTGCAAATGCGGAAATTAATTTATAGGTGAATCGAAGCGGTATTTAAATGTAAGGATTAAAGAGCGTAAGGATTGTGTAAAAGATGGCAATAGAAAGAATGGGATAGCCGAACACATGTGGAGTTCTGGCGACGGACACGCCATCAAGTGGGAAAAAGCGAGAGTGTTGGAAAAAGAAAAAACTGGTTCAGACGGCCTTCAAAGAAAGCATTTTTATTGCTGACAGAGGGGGTATGAACCTAAACGGGGGAAAGGAGAAAGTAAGTAATTGGGGCAGTTTTAAAAGATTTAAGGCCATAAAAACGGAAGAGCGCGTTCAACAAAAATAACTGTACACTGATTTGGCTATCTGTTTGTTGTATTTGGATTTTTCGCCATTTCTATCTGGGTTGAAAAGGAGCGAGTGGGCTCGAAAAGCTTCCCCAACATTATTTTTTAATAAAAGTTGATTTTAAACCATGAAGTATCTGTCTCTATAGTATAATACTTACTATTTACTAGTTTAAAAGTGCACTTTGGTGAAATAGAAAATTTAAATAGCCCAATATAAAGTAAGCATTGAAACGATTATAAATATTAATAATTTTCCCCATCATTCTGAATGCTTAAAAAGGTTTTAATAAGGGGTCTGTTCTACTATTTTACTGACTTCTAAGTAGATCAAGAATTTTTCTTGGCCATAGTAGTACGCGTGTATTTGGACATAAACGCATTCTTTATTTAATCATCACCTCAAAAATTGTTTTCTACTACATTTACTAAAATTGCAATAGGGAGCTGAAGCGCCAAAATATAAAACACCTGAAATTGATAAATATTATCAGGCTTCCATGTGTTTCGATTTTATTGTTAATAAAAGAAGGTGGGTGGTAGAGGAAGTGTGTTGCCCTTCCACATTTATGAAATATGTATACTTGCTTGCAATATATTATAAAAAACGTTTGTGCATCGTAGTTAAGTTTACGGTGATAAAATATACATATTATGTTTATTCAAAGGTGAAGATCGAATATCTTAAGGTACAGGTTGGTTATAAGGGTCTCCCTTTTGGTATTTCAAAAAAATATGATTTTTCGACTGAGGACTGACATAAAAGTCTTTCTTGTATTACGTTTTGATTAAATAAAAATATAACGTTTAAGATTTCCTCAAATATTTGTCTTAGTAAATATTTAATAAAAGGCAATGTTAAATAAGGCTTGTTTAAGGAGCTTTATCACTTGGAATTCTGAAGCTATTCATAGTAATCGTCTACGCTGTTCCAAAGTAAAAACCCTTTTAAATCGAAATCTCAAAGGTTTCTCAAATAAGTTGATACTAATGTTATGAAAACTCCTTAACATATGGACTTTAATAACACATCTTATTGTTAAATTCTTTAGCTCACTTTAAGTTCTATTCAGTAAACAGATATTTCTTAATCAAAGTCAACTTAATATTTCAATATTATTCTTATTATTATTATTAATCTCGCAGTTTTCATTATTCGTTCGCGGTGTTCATTTGAACACTTATATTTATGATTCAACTATAGAGTGGAGCTGCACACGCAAATAAGTATTCAAATGTAAATGATAATCTTGAAAGTTTCCGAGTTTATATTATATTGATCTCTATGCTTTCTCGTTCCAAGCAAATTGCTCTTTCATAATTGGTTACTTTACTTTCCATATTGGCAATTATAATTTTGCTAACTCTCACCCAAACGCATTTTACTACAGAAGTGGTTAAGTTCAAACCGGAAGCGAAGTTAATTTTCATAAGTAAACTGTATTTTGTTTCATTTCTCAACAACGAAACAATGGCAACTGTTTTCTAAATCGTGTGCCGGAAAACTTTCAAAATTCAGATAAAATAACTGGAATAAAAATAGCATCTTTCAATATCAGTGACACATGATTGATTGCTTCGTATTTTTAGGGTTTTGAATATCGGTGTTAGAATGAGACCGAATAAATTTAAGAAATCTGCTCATAAGAAAGGATCAAATGTTGTCCATATTATTTTTTAAATGTTCGTGACTTATTCGGCGGTATCTTCCTCGAGGAGCACTGTTCACTCTATTTCAGAGGGTCCCAATAATAAAAAAAGCTTTACAAAACTATAACTTATTTTACATCAATGATTTGAGCTCGTTATTTTGAATAAGATATTATCTGTGTCAAAAGTATATAATTAGTAAAAGCATAGTTTAACAAGTCTTACCTTAAATAAATTTTTCATTGCCGAAGGAAATCCGCAGAGTAAATAATAGCATTGTGACAGTAGCAAATTAAAGTCAAGTTTGGGGATTTTAATTTGATCAAAAACTATATTACCTAGAAATGTGAAATTTTAACGTTAGGTGGAAGACAAAAACTGTCAACAAATTATAGTGCATACTCAAAAACCTTAAATTGAATTGGTGTGCCTGGAATTGGTCAATTTGTCACTGAGATATTAGGTCATGAAAAATAACAAAGTGGTCGTAGATGGTCTAAGCCTTTTTACAAGTTATTTTAAAAGAACCCCATCTAAAAATGAACGTTATTTTAACAAATCTTTTTATTAATTTTGAGGGAAAAAACAGTTTCCGAAAGTGTTACAAAATTTACAAATGTACCAGTCTTATACTAAATGAGGTTCAAAAATAATACCATCCGCTGCTAAAACATTCCTGCGCGATACAGCATATTTTGAAATGAACCACGATTCATAGCTTGAGTTACGCGTCGAAACGCTGCAATTATTCTCTGGCGCAAGTCTTCTTCGCTAGTCACTGGAATAGTCCGGCAGTGTCAAATTTGGGGACCTACGAGTCCATCGCATTGGACCCTCCTTTCCAATCTAGCGCCCAGGCAACTCAGCGTTAAGGAATTGTATCACCCCTCTTTGCTGGTGAGGAGACGCACCGTCATGCTGGAACCAAAGGTGTGGGATTTCGATCAAAGATACAAGTTCCAATGCTTCTGCAACTTCATTCTGTAGGAGGGCCAAGAAGTTCTCCCCATTAAGCCGATTCCGAGGAAAAAATGGTCCAATAACGCGATCTCCTAGTAGACCAGCCCAGAAGTTGATGCGAAATTGGACCTGATTGTGGTGAGGAAATCTCTAGTGCGGATTTCAATCGCTCCACATGTGGAATTCAATCATTCGATGGAGCAGTATACAATCGGAATCATTTTTACATTCGTCCAGATCACTTGAAGGGTCGATTAATAGCAGCCGTTCGACGTAGCCGGATAACAATGGCACTTTATAAATATGAATCGACCCTTCTGAATCCAAAAATGCAGGTTTCAGGAGCGTAACCTCATTATTAAAAAAGTTGTCGAAAACGATATTTGGCGTTTCCGGCGGATATGGAAATGCTACACGTGAATCAAGGCATAAGTATGAAAGATATTAGTAAAATATTAAAAATAAAAGTGGTTTCAACTTGCTATCATTCATACTTTTTTGGAAAATCGCAAATAAGTGCCAAAATCCCAACGGCCGAAGACTTATTTAACAGAGTGTACATAAGCGTATCTCATAGGAAAGTAGAGGTCGTGGATGGTTAATTTTATTCAATAGATAAAGCTCTAAAAATTATTCGTTTTGGAAAATATTTTACGAGATCTGGGAATGCTCGTACGTCAATAAATATTTATAGCAATTGAAAAGATTTTGAGGTTTAAGATATTCGTTGGTTTCAACCTGGTTTTGCAAACTTTGTGTTTATGTTTTCACCGCTTTTGGTACTAAATAACATTTTAGCAACGTTGACCTTATTTTTCAGGGACTTATTTTCAAATTTATATCTTTCGTAGTTTTGACAAAACGCAGTAATTTTTAACGTTAAAAACTTTCGAGGAAGCGAGAAGAGCAATTTGTCGTTTTTGTTGCGGCTCTCGTCTCGTTTACTGGACCCCTACTGACCTTGTATCGGATTATGTGGCCTCTTATTTATAAATATGTGGCCCCTCTTAGAAATGCAGGGTGGCTAAAGCCCTTAGCGCCGCTACTGTCGGCCATGGTACTGAACCACTCGCTAAAGTTAAATCTAAGTCGCCTATCACCATCGTGAAGTGCTTGGGGGAGCGTGGCACGGTATGGGTCAAAGTTATGGTGGTCAAGGACACTCCAAACATACTACGTTGACAAGTCCAAATCGGAGCATGTCATTCTTATACTTGCTCGAGGTTAGGCGACAAAGTAGGTGATGACTGTGTCTTCCATTTTAATGTTTTGATGTTCCCTCCGCGGAATCTGGGATCCACGTTGCCATCATCTTAAAAGTCAGGAACAGCACGCATAATAATGCGGTGATCTGGTCGATCTTCATTATAGAACATTTGAAATAACTGGCTTATTAGACGTGCGTGTTGATGACCATCACCGTAGTAAATCTCTATCCGCTATTCGCGGCTATAACGAGGCATACGTAATTACTCAAGTAAGTTGAGATAATGAATTTAATATCGGTAGCTTCGCACTTTAAATACTTAAATGGAAACCTAAATTTAAAGAAATTGCAAATGCATAAAAAGCTTTGGGAAATTCATTTGTTATAAATAAGACATTTTTGTACACTTCTTACAACCTCCTTTCTTAAATTTTCTAACAATTTTATCTCAAAATTCATTGCCAATAAACAAATTTGTTTAAAAAACGTTCATTTTAGCAAGAATACAAACATTACAATTTAGATAGGTTTTTTTAAATAGTTGTAAACAGAGCTTATGCCACCTACCACCAACTTGTTAATTTTCGTGACCTAATATTTTATTGAGGAACTAATTGTTATATTAGAATAGTTACACTAGAAGTCACCGTGACCCTCCTCAACACTTCAAATACATCCGGGTACTCGCATAACATATTTGCGTTAGTGAGAGTCCTTCATCAATTAAATATGTCTCGGGGATAAAACAAGCAAAATATTAATAACCAGTTTAGAGATTGCCAGAGACTCAAATTATTTATTTTAAACACTAATAAAAAAGTAAAAACTACCTAACCAAATACTAGGTAGCTAAGCAACCGTAAAATTAGAACAGTTATCGCGACCTATATGAAAAATCAATACTTGTTCAAAGCTAAAGTGAGAGCATTCGTTATTCTACCATAGTCTAACAGCTCATCTAATAGTGGTGACGAAGACTACGGGAAACGTCGTTTCTAGCGGAAGAATCAAGAAATATATTTACGAGCTCGGTGTGACATTATGGTCCTAGTGGCGGGGCCATAGAGATAGAAAATAAGAAGAGGCCCAGACAGGGGAAAAAAGACCTGCTTTCTGTTATGGAAATTTCATCCCCTCCCACCGTGGCATGCGTTATAGGGAAGAAGCACGTAGCGCCATCACACCGTTCTGGAGGAACTAGAAATCGTCGCCTGAAAGCAAAATCCACGTAACTATATACACAAGTCTTAAGAAGTTACGTGGATTTTGCAATGACGTCGTAGAACCCAGTTGGTTGCCACAAAGGGAGTTTAGTTTCTTAGATGGCCGTTTGTGGCGCCACGTATTTCTTCCCTATAACGCATAGCTCGTGAAGGTTGATAGCAGCGCGGAACAAACCCTCAGATTTCATTGGGCCTCTATTTATTTTCTATCTCTATGGGCGGGGCCGGGTTGTGGCTGTGATTGAATCTGAGTGATGTAACTGAAGGTTTCGTAACAGCAAGACCGTCATTCGCAGATTTGGGAGTCGAATACAATGGTGAATCGTGAGCAATGTTGTCCATGGAGCCGCTAGGTACCGAGGCTTCTATTCGTAGAATCGATTAAATCTTGAACTATGATCCATTCGCTGGTATGCTCTACAACTTGTTCATAGACAGTTTTCGTCTACCTTCTATCGTTAAAAAAATTGAAATTCCAAAATAGTGAAAAATATCACGAGTTTTGCTAAAATTTACAAACAACAATGATCTAACTTTTAATGCCTTAAACAGGTTTCCAGATAGTGTACATTCTGAAAATATCAAAATCATCTTTGATAATTCCCAGTTTCTCAAAATAAAAAAGAGAGTTAAGAGAGAGGGGAAAGAAAAACTAAGGCGGTTTTATTTTACATGTCACGCGCGCTTGCTTAAATCCCGTCATAAGACAACAGTTTTAAGCATAGATAAATTAACTTCGTATATAGATAGGAAACTTCAATGGGGCAAACTGACTCTCACCAGATTGCCCTGACATCTAGTGACTGCGCCAGTTGGCTGTGTTCTCAAGAGCGTAGAACGCATTGAGGAATTTGAGGTCGGAGTTTTGTGAATAAAGGTATTTTGCAAGGTAAATGTCTTCAAATATACAAGAAATAGCGTTTAAAACAAACTTGAAATCATTACTGGGGTAAAATAGTTTTGGAACCAAATTCATGGGACGATTAAATTTAAACATCCTGTTAATTATGTAAATTTTCACGGATCGCTTACAGAGTTATTTTTTTTAATATAACAGAAATTAACTTGTTATTACAGAAATCATTCGATAAATTATATAATTTCGATCGATACCGAAGTTAAAGCTAAGCTAAAAAATCACAAAGCAGAGTGATATGCCATTGCGGCTCAATGTGTTATTTGGTACGTAGCTGTAGTAAAGGCTCTCGTCGTATTTGTGGCACCAACCGTTTGGTAAGCAAAATATACGGTTAGTTCTTATTTACAGCTGTTTAGAGTAGTTCAGTCTAAAAATAAATTTGGCTTTTCTTGAGTTCTTCTCTAGTTAACAAAACACTGTATTGTATATTATTTAAGACGGGATAATGGTTTCTTGTCTTCTTAAATTACACTAGTCAGCAGAAAGAGTTTTAAGGGTAGATCAGTGTTTGACCGGTAAAAACGTTAGATGCTAAATTTGGCTCGCCATCAAATCTAATTAACTGACCTACCCAATAATTAAAATTTCGACGTATGTCGGAGCTTAAATTGAGTTAAAAAGTTATTAAAAATAACCAATTATGAAGTACGATATTCTAAAACACAAAATTACTCAATAATAAGTAATGAATTTGACATCGCGGAGGTTTCATAAAATACTGAAATTTGCAAATTCGTTTTCTATAGTATACACAAAAATAATAATTAGCTAGTCTAATCCGCAAAGCACCGGTGTCCTCCCATTTGCGAACGTGCCATTTTCGATCGGACCTGTTGATTTTCGAGCAAATTGCGGACGTGCCATTTGAAGACACGAAAAGTTTCGAGCAATTTGCAGAGTGTCCTCCCTTTTGCGGACGTGCCATTTTCGGGCCATTTGCCGGGTGTACTCCCATTTGCGGATGTACCATTTGCAGACACGTGAAGTTTGGAGCAATTTGCGGGGTGTCCTCCCATTTGCGGAAGTGCCATTTTCGGACCCGTTAATTTTCGAGGAATTTGCCGGGTGTCCTCCCATTTGTGGATATGCCATTTGCAGACATGTAAAGTATCGAGAAATTTGCGGGGTGTCCTCCCATTTGCGGATGTGCCATTTTCGGACTCGTTTATTTTAGGGCCATTCGCTGGGTGTCCCCCCATTTGCGGATGTGCCATTTTCGGACCCGTTAATTTTAGGGCCATTTGCGGGGTGTCCTCCCATTTGCGGATGTACCATTTGCAGACACGTTAAGTTTGGAGCAATTTGCGGGGTGTCCTCCCATTTGCGGAAGTGCCATTTTCGGACCCATTAATTTTCGAGCAATTTGCCGGGTGTCCTCCCATTTGTGGATATGCCATTTGCAGACACGTAAGGTATCGAGCAATTTGCGGGGTGTCCTCCCATTTGCGGATGTGCCATTTTCGGACTCGTAAAGTTTCGAGCAATTTGCCGGGTGTACTCCCATTTGCGGATGTACCATTTGCAGACACGTGAAGTTTGGAGCAATTTGCGGGGTGTCCTCCCATTTGCGGAAGTGCCATTTTCGGACCCGTTAATTTTCAATCAATTTGCCGGGTGTCCTCCCATTTGTGGATATGCCATTTGCAGACACGTAAAGTATCGAGCAATTTGCGGGGTGTCCTCCCATTTGCGGATGTGCCATTTTCGGACTTGTTAATTTTAGGGCCATTCGCTTGGTGTCCTCCCATTTGCGGATGTGCCATTTTCGGACCAGTTAATTTTAGGGCCATTTGCGGGGTGTCCTCCAATTGGCGTATCTGTCATTTTCGGACCCGTTAATTTTCGGACACTTAAAGATTCGAGCAATTTGCGGACCGTATGTTATTAGTAAAGTTAAAAAAAATTGGTAAAAGCAGAGCCATTTGCGGTTTATTTATTTATTCGTATATTCGTATATTGATATATAAAATATATTGTGGTGTTTTAAAACCAATTTTAGGTTAGGTTCAGTTTGGTTGGGTTGAGTAAGGTTAAGTTAAGTAAGGTTAGGTTGGGTTAGTTAAGGTTCATATTAATAATCAGCTAGGCTAATACCGAAGGCACCACATTAGGCCCAAGTCATCGTCTTTTAAAGCCTTTAATTCGGGTAGCCGGTTTAAAATGCGTAGGAGGGTGGTGGCAAGCCCTTCATGCCACGCGAGCGAACAGCTTCCTAAACTTACTATTACCATTAACCTCAACAAGTTTTTATGGAAAGGGGAAACCGAAGAACTTGGGGGAAAACCCCTTTATCCAGCAGGGAGAGAACTCGCAAACTGAACGCAGCAGGAGAGATTCCGAGTTTTTACCCAGTGCCACAAGCTGGAATCGATTTCGGCTCATCTTGCAGCGAGGTTTAAGTGCCAATCACTCCGCTAAGGTTGTCTTGGCTTAGGTTAGGTTGGCTTATGTTATCTAATATTTTATTTAAAAAAATGTTTGTACGCAAATGGGACGAAAATTGACGTGTCCACAAATGGGACTAACTCTAAGTACCACCATAGGACGAAGTCAGCTACCAACTTAAGATTTCATTATTCCAGGTGGACACCGTTGGGTTCAACTCACAACATCAGTACATTATTTCAAAAACTAATGCCGAATGAGCCCATAGAGAACCAAAATTGAACCCGTTCTTTTGCATTTTATTTTAACTCTAGCCGCCGTTACATTCAAAAACATTAAAATGTTTGGTAGCAAAAAGCTGATCTTTTTTAAATGTCCTTGATTATTTTGATATTTTTAAGTATTGATCCGGGGGTCATATGGGTCAAGCTATAGAGGCAGATATATTCATCATTAATGATATTATCAAAGCAGTTTTAAGGCATCATTTTCGGGGTTTTTCTATTTGGATCTACCCAGTCACAAAATTTGAAGTTTGACTCACTATTGACGATAAATTAAAGAAATGAAGTCATTTAGATAGGGTATTATGGCTAGGTCAGGGTGACCAGCCCTCCTATAATTCCTAATTTGTCCTATATTTTCAATGCCTTCCTATAAATTCTTTTAATTTTACCTGATTTCCTTTATTCTACTATAATTTCACCCGTTTCATTCATTTTACTGATTGTACTTATTTTAATTTTCAATTTTATCTAGCATTTCTACTAAACAATGGGAAAATAGTATTCGGGACTCTGGAGTTATCATAAAACATGAATAATAACGTCGGTTTTTCGGTGTAGTATAGCTCAAAAACCATTTTGCCGTCGTGTACCCACAAGTATCTTATATTTGTTTTAATTTGGCCAATTTTTTATATCTTCCTTTATTTTGCCTATGGTGTTTCCTATATGTTCCTTTATTTTACCTATTTGGTATCCTATATTTTCTTATAATTCCCTGGTCACGCTGCTAGGTATATCAAAAATTCAGAGGCTTGTTCTAAGTCCCAATGAGTGAAAATGTCTATTGAACATATGACAGAGCACGTGAAAACACATAACTAAATAATTAATAACGGCGTTTTAATTAAAATGACTATAGTAATTTTTAACAATTATTGTAAATATTCGAAGATCTTTCTCTTCGTGTTATGGAACTTTAACGAGTGCTAGCTCGTTGTATTTGACAGCTTTCTTTTGGCGTTCTATCTACAGCCTTAAACGGCCGTTGATCTGGCACAAGTCTTTAAGCAATCTGCACCTTATGCAACCTTCTTGATAATTTCTTTGAGCCCGTCCATACAATACGCGCATTTTCACGCATTATTTTGGAACAAAAAGTTATTTTAGCTACATGAACAGACTAGAGAGTGGCGTTGGAACGTGTGAGGAGTTGGAGGTGGCAAAGCAGTTAAAGCCAGGCGGTCTGGGGGCAGTCCCTGGCGTTAAGAAAATGAAACCCCAATACGGACCAGATTTAATATTTTTGGCATTAAGAAATTTTATAAAGGGTTTTAATTTGATAAATAAGTAATTATCCAGTTAATTTTGATAACAAGCCACATTTCTTCAGAAAATTAATAAGCCATTCCCACTTTTATTTTAAAAAGTTGAATTTTCCACCCAGAATAACGTTTAGCATATGTAACATAATCACTCATACGTATGCCATAAAAGCATTTTCGTTAATGAAACCTTGTTCACGGGATATGACCTTAATTACGTCATCAACTTTACTGATTGGAAACGGAAGTTAGTGAGAATTCCTCGCGCGTTTCTGGCTTTGCCCATGACAAGTTTAGCTCGTGCCTCGCGATCACGTGATTTCATTTCCATGGTAACCTTTTCAATAGCGCAAGAGTTATAAGAGTTTTTGCATTTTAGGGTCCGCTTAATGTATGTTCCGCGTGAAACAAGGTCTCATTGAATTTTTTTCAATGGAAATGTTATACAGAGGCATACTTATGAGTAATTATGTTACATATGGTTTAGGGGGGGGGCAATTACATTTGTTTATAACATTAAAGTTGCCTCCCCCGTAAATTGTTTAGGAGGGACATTGACCTCAGGCCCCTCGAGGTTCCTACGCTTGTGGGAGCAGTTTTTAAAATGTGAAATAAATTTCTGTCAGATATTGTCGGCATTTGTATCTTTAATATTTATTCGTAACGACAAAATGTTCTTCCTAACTTAATTAGGAACAGTATCAAAGTTAATATCACTTGTCAAACTATCTTAGTTGTAATAGTGTACTTTGGCCACTGTTGTAGTTTAAAAGATATCACTATAAATATGTAGATAAGTTTATTAAAACATGATTATACATTAAAATCCAACTGCCCGATATTCGAATTGTTCATCCTTATATACAGTTTTCCGGGCTTGTTTGTATTCACTTACAACGCCACCTGTGATGCATAACTAAACCGGCGCCATCTATTACAACAGCCATTTGTTTTAAATTTTATCGCTTCACCGATAAAAACAACAATTTGGTTCAGGGAAGAATAAAGTTCGTCAGTTTTAAGGCTATGTACCAATTTTTGAGGGTGGTTTTTGGAAGCCCATAACTCTGAGGCGAAGTATTTTGAAGCCATACTCATTAAACATTCTATACTCATTAATACCAACGGAAGACGCCTCTGAACCTTTGGCATACTTATCCGTAACAGCATGTGTTTTTTTGGAAAATTGTGAACCGTATTCAATTTTTTAACGTTTTATTTCTTATACGAGACAATTTAAATTTAAAAAAAAATCTTATTTAACACGCATTGATACTGACAAAGTTCCTACTATCATCAGCTTTTCCATATTGCATTTAAAACCATGTTTCCAAAATCATGTGAATACTTAATTTTTCGAATGTTTAAATTTTTCGAACGAATACATGAAAAGTGGAAATATAAGTAATGCTTAGTAGAAATTTATTAAAAATTATTATTAATAATTGGTTTCGCACGTAAAAATGGAAATTCTTGGTTCACAGCTGTATAGGGTTTTCTGTTTTACCATATGGTTTTGCTCTATATGTCGCACTTGGGCGCTCTGTATGTCCTGAATCACTTTTCGATCAACTTCGAATTGGGATCGGTACAATTTTGGACATTAATCAGGCATCAAAGGAAAGCTACATAAAATTATTGTAAATCACAAAATAGCCATAGATCTAACTGCGATGTAATTCAACCTTAAAATACATACCTCAGTTATCATTCGCTTAAATCGTAAGTAGATTGAATAATTTATATTCTTAATACAGATTTTTATTAAAATTTTGGAAACGTTGGGATACGCAATGTCATCCTCAGGAAAATAAGAAAATCAAATGACCTTCAGTGCTCTAATTGTTCATTCCTCGGGTCTTTTAAATTTTAATTAATCGCTGCATCACAATGTTTTGAAGGCAATGTATTCGCCAAGAATGTAAAATAGCAAAGTCAAATAACTCTACATTGGATACTCGCGTTGGAAGAAAACAGGTTTTTAAAATTTAGCTTGTACTTTGTATCCACTCGTTAATTAATACATATAAGTGGCAAAGTGCATAGGGCGTTATTTATATCCTTCCCTAGAAATCTCGTCTCAATCGTGAAAAATAAGAGCCATCCTTGATTTGGAATGGGATAACATTAAACTACGCGACAAAAAGGAAAACGATAAATTCGGTGTAAGCTAATCTTTATAATAGATCTGAATCATGGTTCTTAACGAAGATTTCGCTGTTAAATTGAGAAAAGTGACTTTTTCCTACGGTAGAAAACACTCTACCGCCAAAGTTCTGGATAATGTGAGCGTGTCAGTGGCCTATGAGTAGACATGGTAATTTTTTAACTTATTCAGAATTAAATAATATCTTAATTACAAGTAGCATGTAACGTGTTAACAAACAAAGTTCATATAGGTTATTGAGTTGCTATGCAACGAGATTTTTTTGTTATTAAATTTGTCTCACGTTCCGATTTGTTAGACACTGGTCAGATTCGCTTCAGAGTTTTGATGAGCAGAGATGGCACTTTTTTGCCTATCTATCTTTTTACCTCTCAAAACCATCAAGATGGCAACAATATCACTATCACGATTTTTTTTAAACCCCGCAACGTTAAAATATCATTTTAAAATCAAAGATGAACATTTTTTCTCGTTCAATTTTTTCCTCTCAATTATTTTAATATAGCGCCATTATCACTATTCCGATCAAATTTTCTATCAATGCCTAAAAATGTTTAAATATCAAGCGAATATCAAATAATTGCTTTCCACCCGATCATCAAAACTACAAAGTTTAAAAATCAATATAAGATCAAATCTTAGTACTTCCTACCTGATGGATTTTTTTACCTTTCAAAAATCTTTAGAAAGCACCACTATCAAAGCGCTTTAAGTTACATATAAAGTAGTAAGTTATAACTTATGAAAATAATAATAATGTGATGACATCGAAAGTTCGAAACAACCAGACGTGATGCCATCGGAATTTCGAAACCACCAATCAGCAATCACTTTATCTGGCGCCTTTCTTAGGACACGGTTAACTTATATCTATAGCGCAAGATCAAAGTTGGCCGTGCTTAGGATAGCGTGTACGTATGTACGAGTTACACTAAAACCTGGAACCTTTTAACGTATTTGAAGGTAATTTGTGTCAAAAATAATGGCTGAGATCGACAGAGCACCAACAAGACCACGAGCTTACCCCCTATCAATTTGATTCCTCTAAAATTTTTTAATACATTTTTCAAACAATAAAAATCCGTGGAATCAAAACCTAGCAATTTGTATTGAATTTTTTTAGTTAAAAATCGTACCAAAATTGATAAAATTATAAGTTATATTTCTGAAATCGATCCAGAAAAAGTATCAGATTCAAAAATGATATGATAGTGCCCATCTTTGCTGATGAGCACCAAATAGGGCGAAACCGGACTACTGCTGGAGTTTCAGATTAATTTATTTCATTTATAATTCGTTTTCTTACTTTAAGACCTATTCGGTTTTATATTACCTTTAAATTCTTCTAGGGATTTAGCACTACCTTTTGCATTTTTTTTTTGGTAAATTTCATTCGATCTTACAACTTTTATTTCCAAATAACTGAAAATATATTTACTGAGCTTCAAATCTTTCGTGACCCCGTCGTGGAGCTATAACAATATGCGTTAACACATAATAAAAGCTGGAAGGACGAAGTTTGTGCAGGAATGTTAAATAAAAATATGCCGTCACGTATAAAACCAAAGAAATAAACAACATTTATTATGAATATTGATTACAGCTCCAACTCCCAATACCGCTAGTGTTATTTGCTCAAACATGTACCATAAAGGATAGCCTTTAGAGTACGTTTCAGTTACGAAAGCCATCATTTATTAACTTTCAAATATTATTACCATGGGGAAATGTGTGGTTTTGTAACCTTTTTCGAGGTTGCGATGGTCCATGTTTAATTTCAAGAACGGATTCTTCTCTTGTAAAAGATGTACATTAAATTTTTTATCCTTTTGCGTGTGTTGTATTATAAATTTGAAATGCTAATGGAAGACTTATAGAAACGGGCACTAGTTCAAGAAATAGCAATTAAAAAGCTATTTCAAAATTTCAAACTAATTTTAGGAGGTTATGCTTACAAGCGTATTGCACTTCATCGTGGTTAATAACTGCAAAGCGCTTAGACCTCATCTTTTAATATTTGCTGTCTAAATTCGTTGGCTGAGGCAATTGGAATCATTCAATTTGTTGATGGATTTTCTTCTAATATCAATTGTATTTGGTCAGTTACGCTTTGCTGGGTCCCAGTGGCTGCGGAAAAACAACCCTCCTGAAAGTGGCTACCGGAAACATCTCGTCCAAAGTGCAAGGGCAAGTCCAAGTATTTGGCCTAAGCCCCATGGCGCGTCATTCTCTCATTCCAGGACCAGGATTGGGGTACATGCCTCAGGTAATATAGTTACCATTCATGTAGGGAGGGGTATTCATGGGCGGTGCTAAATCCAACATATCGTAGTGACGATTCACCGCTATTGAAGAATAGGGTGATGGTTCTAAAAATCTTTAACATTCGACTGGTAGATCGGGTTCTGTATTATTAAGAACTAGCTCGTAAGCCCGTCCTTCGGCCGGGCCCCAGTTAGTTGTTGTTATTATAAGTGTAACAAAATCTTCAAATTATAATGACTTTTCATTGTAAATAATGTTATTTAAATTAAAATGTATAGAACGATTTCATTATTTCCGATGTCAAAACGATAGAAAAAGTATGCCACAGATTCGAGTATTTTCACATTTAGTTTGATTGTTGGCAAATTTAGGTATTGTGGGAAAAATCAAGTGAGTTTGAAAATCTAAAAGAACGACCCACTTAATAGATCCCTTCCCCCGAAGATTTAAGAGTGCGCAATTTTAGGCTTTATTATTCAATTATTATATTATATCATAACTGTGAATTTGAAAGTTTAAATGCAAGTGCTCAGCACCGAAAGCCTCCGGCAGCACCTCCCTCGTCTTGATACCTCAACACTAATAAAAAAGGGGCGTGTATTCACAGCGGCTTGCGTTAATATGTGAGTAGGTACACCCGAGATGATAGAGATAGGCAAGAGGGACGCTGTTTCGAATGTATTGTCCCTCGGTTTTTCAAAAAGGGAGATATTTTCTGGAAAATATAAATTAGGATTGTATAAATTCAATTTCATGCCCATGGCTAATATGATAATAATATTTATGTAACACGACGGAAACTTCATGGTTTTAAAATGATAAGTTTAATGTTACAAAACGTTAAAATTCTGCAAGCTTTCGGGTACGTGACCCCTTGTCAAGCGCTAAATCTATATTTAGGTTAAGACAAGGGGTCACGTACCAGCAAGCTTGCCGAATTTTAACGTTTTGTAACATTAAATGTCAAATGTTTAGTGATTCACTATCCTGACAAAAGACCTAGCTACAACACCCTTCTCGGAGCTGTTTGAGACTTGAAAATAAAATTGTATTTTCTCTAAATAATTATTTAAAATGATTTGGCTTAGAAAAGTCCTTTTTGTATCTTTACAAACATACGATCATTTCAAATTAGATAGGTTTCTCTTATTTTTCATGAGACGTAAACCTTTTTGGGTAGTACCAACTTGTTTTTTTTCATGAAGTATTAATTCAATGAAATGTTGTCCGTTTTTGACCAAACCAATTCCATTGAAGGTTTTCGAGTACGCTCTTCAACTTGTTGATTGAAATATTTCGTCTACCACCTATTGTTCAAAAAATAAACATTTTAAAACGGTGAAAATTTTCACGATTTTTCTGAAAAATCCAAAAGTAAAGGGTCCTCCCTCAGAGAGTACACCCTGATAATTTCACATTTCTAGCAACTATGGGTTTTGAGAAAAACGCCTGGGCCGATCAAATTAAGACACCCTGTATATAAACCCAAAAGAAAGCCACCGAACAAAAAAAGCAATTGGTATATAAAATCACTAAAAAAACACTGCTGTTTATTAAAAACCGTTTTACTTAAAACCCCTACGGTCGTTTCGCCGCTCTAGTTTGTGTGGTCGATATGTTGTGCATAAGTGGGATTTTAAATTGATGTTGTGCAAAAGTGATTTTATGTACAACATTGAACCCACATAAATTTTGGTAATATTTGGCTAAAATCTGGGTTTAAGCCAAACACCCAAAACTTAAAATTCAGCGATTTTTAAGAGAGTACATAAGAACAAGCACGTAATACGAGTAAGTGTTAAAGCTCGTATAGCAACTGAATAAATTATCTGTCAAGATTTTTTAAATAATATATCAAACATAAGATCAATTGCCTTTGTTTACATGATGAGTTTTATTATTAAAATTAAGACTTGAAATCGAATTTGCTTTTCAGGAATTGGCACTTCACAATTACATCAGCGTGTGGCTTTTTGGAAAATTGAACCTTTAAAAACATCCCATCTCGAAGACCGAATAAAAACATTGAGAAATATATTACATCTCCCTCCGAACCATGTTTGCGTGGACAATTTAAGGTAAAGTCAAATTTGACAAATATAACAATTAAGTGGTGGAATATAAATTTTTAAAGATAGACACGAAGGAACGAAAATATTTCAAACTTTATTGGGTGTAGAAAGCACACCGAGTAACTAAGTTTCGACCCGATGAGCTCTCTTTTAAAGCTTTTATATATTGTATTTCATTATGGAGAGTTCAAAAAAGTTCAATATTTAATATCGTAACAAAGAGTAACAATGGTAAATACATTTACTCTGATTATGCTTCACAGCACTGCCTGCATTCCAGCTTCTATTTAATAACGGCACGCGACGTTCTTATAACCACGTGCTAAAATTAAAAAGGGTTAAAGCCCCTTAAAGTGTTGCGTAGCTCCAACTTCAGTAAACATTGTCAGAGTACAAATATTCCTCAAGGAGCAAATATTTCGTTATCCAACTATAATATTTTTGGAATTTTATACTATTTAATCGAATAATCATTCTATTGAAAATGAGAAATACGGAATTAAACTACCACACTTTCATAACATGATTCAATTTTATCATACTTAATTGACTAATCAGTGTTATTGTAAATAAGAAAACCGGTCATGAACCGCCAATTACTTAAAATAAATTATATTAAGGCTCCAGTATTAAAAATTGGTTTCTAATGTAACATTTCAGTGAGCACTTTCTCTCCCCTGAAACATATGTAGCTTTTATATTTTTTGCAAGGCTGGGTTGTGTTCATTACAGTTGCGGACAAAAGCGAAGAGTGTCTCTGGCTATTGCGTTGCTTCACAATCCTCCGTTGTTGGTCCTCGATGAGCCCACAGTAGGAGTCGATCCTTTGCTACGCTGCGAAATTTGGTCGCACCTTGTCCATCTCGCCATTACCCAAAACACAACGATTATTATGACAACGCACTACATCGAAGAAGCCAAGGACGCTAATATTGTAAGTTTCTGTAAAGATTCTTGGTAATATTTCATTGATTTCCTCCGAATTTTAAGGCCTTTAAAAATGCAAATATAAGAATTCCAATGTAGTCCGTTGTATTTATGCATTCAAGGCCAATAATGGAACTAAATATGACCAAGCACGGGTACAGTTTACTCTTCTTGTCTTAATCGAGCGTTCAAGCTTACGTTAAGGCCATTTTAAATGAGACCCCGTTAGGAGTGCCGGGTAAGTGGAATAAGACTTGGATTATATTTCAAAACATTTGAAGAAGAACATTTTTCCTTCAAAAATTCAATTGGAGAAGTGGTATTTCAACAAGAAGAAAACTCAAAGTGAAGAGCACCTGAGAGTCATAGAAGCAGCAGCAGACGGGCATTATTCTGAAAATAAATTCTCTGTTGGATTGAATTGAGCAAACGCGTTCCTTCTCTACCTTTTTTTCTTGGTTGCACGAAATTTTAGCTATGGCTAATTAATGATTCATTAGTAAGAGCAAACATTTTATAGCAAATACAGAAAATTTCATCAAAATCGGTTAAGTGGTCTTTGAATTATTATAAAAAGAAGTCGAAATGGTGGATATCGAGTTTTTTGGCGAATTTTCAGACTTCTAAAATTCTTCTCGGCACCCATGACGTCAGAAAATGCGAAGCGTATCATTGGCTAATTGTCTGTAATACATTTCTTTACATCTGTGATTAAAAGCAGGTTGATTTAACACTCAGGAAAATGTCCTACGCAGTAGTAATTGAAATAGGCTTACACAAGGCTACGTGGTAGAAAAACGATATGAAACCGAAGGATCCTTCTAAATTCTTCACAAAAGGTCGGATCGCGGGCGCGTAAAAAAAATTATTTCGATAATAAGCCTAATATTTTGAATAAAAACCTCTGGTTTGAGAACTTCAACAAGTAAACAGAATCCCTCCACTTCAGTTCCTTCTATTTTAGGAATAAAACTACAGCTTTGATTTGCCCCAAATTTCTCGTGCTACGGAGGAGAGAAATTCGCGGAAAATGTCAGCATTTTGGGGAACGAAAAAGGTTTCGGACTCTAAGTTAATACACTTAGGCTTGGAAATTGGTTTTGATAATGACATTTTTGGAAAGAAAACGTCCTGGGCTTCATTCTTTTTTATTTCTGTCGATTTTTCGAGCAACCAACACTTTAACAAATTAACCATTCCCAATCTTGCCATCTATACGTAAATCAAGAAGAAATAATTAAGATCATTGAAATACCTAATAAAGCGTGGTATCTCCCAAATCGTTGGTCTTTTTAAATTATTCGCATTTCATACTTTGTCATTCTTCAGTATAACGGTGGTTTTCTACAATTCTCATCACACATGAGAAGGCTCAGAAAACCTGCCATATTGCGTATGTGTTAGTTGTCATACTATCTCAGAATATTGTGCGAAAATTTCATCGTTCGTCTTCTTTGCAAAATATTATTTCACCCTTTTTTTTCAGATTAGTGCTATGAGAAATGGCCGAATACTTAAAGAAGCCACTCCAAAAGCTTTAATGGATTCATTTGGTGGCCGTAGTTTAGAGAAATGCTTTTTCAATTTATTTTATCAAGACAGTACCACAACGGAAAACAATCACCAAATGGTGAGAAACTGATTGATCTTAAAGTTGCATATTTATAGCGTTTTTTTATATTATCGCATCTGCTACCAGATTTAACAGAAGCGATGTAACAACTAGTGCAATTTAAATAAGATTGAATTCGTGTCGCTAATGTATTCATTTAGACTATACGGCGCCAACCGTGAAATAATTATTCCATGGTAGAAATGTTTCTTTCATACAGATGGGGTAAAGATAGTTTCATCCACTGGTATTAAAAACCATGATACGGTAATCAGAGCCCTCTATTTCTTAATGTTTAGTATGTTTTCATCGTACAACGCGACATAACTTGTCCAGGAAATTTGGCTTTTTAATTTCTAGGGTGTAGCCAAACGTTGCCATACGTAATCATGATCTAGCCAATTTGGCGGTTTAAGTAAAATATATTTTGTTTGACTTCTTCTACGTCATACATTCAAGATTTCGTGTTTTCGGGTCAATTGAAAGCGGAAGTTTGTCTGCTATAATTCACATTTTCTATTTGGAATAACTTATAAAACAATTAATATTTTACAATGCCATTTAGACAGTGTTGAGTACAATACATAATCTAATAAAATATTAATTTTTTTGGGCGCAGGTAGACCTTTAACCAACAGTTATAATAATTAATTTAAATTGAGAGCTGAGAGGTTTTCCCTTTCACAAAAATGTTCTGAGATAAACAGTAATAGCGAGTGTTTAAAGCGATTGATCTAAAAACAACTAACGCAACGGTCCTACATTGGGGTGATCTAGGGTTAATTAGGGTTGGAAATCAGCTCGTGACATGTGGTGGAAACTCGGAAAAGCTTATTTTGCGTTGAGTGAGCTCCCCATTGAATAATTGGGTCTTCCCTCCAGTTCTTAGTATTTTGTGAATAATCAAAAAATGGTTTATCACTCTATAAATACTAACAACTTAAATTTAAAGTCATTTAAAAATATCAGTCAAGTTTAATCAACTAATATCAGTTTGTTGTTAATTTAATATTTAACCGGCGGAAAATAATGTACGTTAAACATTTATACATTTTTGAATTATCATAATTTAAGATTTTTCCAGAGCTTAAACTGGAAACTATTAAAATTCAAACCCCAATGTGGCTCTTCAATAATGGCTAAATCTTAAACTGCCTCTGAAAAACTTCAAATAAATTTACAGCAAACTGAAACTGGCCTCACGAACACATTAAATGCGGGCATTGCTCTCGACGATGCAACTGTGGGATTAATAAAAAGACATCAAGTGAAGACGTATTCGGCACATTTCTTGCAGCGAATCCTGGTTTTGTGTGGAAGAAATTTAATATTATTCAAGAGGAACAAGCCAGAACTAATTTTCCAAATATTGACCCCTATCGTTACTCTCCTTTTTTATTGTGTTTGCGTGGGAAGCCGACTTCACGACATTCCAATCTCTGTCGTGAATGAAGATTGTGACATCGGCCACAACAACTTAGGAGATACATTTGTCAAGCACTTGGACAGGAGTCGTGTGTCCGTTGTAAGTATTTAAAGAATAACGACATTTTTAAAAACATTTACCAACGCCGAGGAATACATTTTTATTAACTTTTCGATCAATAATCAAAAATTTATGAAACTTTAATTATCGTCCAAACACCATTACCACTAGACCATGGCGGCCCCGCAAAGGCCTCCTACGTCAAATGTTCTGTAGCACTCGATTTATGTTTTTATTCGGTTGATGTGCCTTTTCATTCAGGGTCTCAGTAGTTCGTGGCATTGGGGCGATTAACCAACGGTTTTTGGTTCGATTCTACCTCCTCGAAGTTAAAATTATCACGCTAGAAGTTGAGTGCAGACTTTAATTGATGAAGTACATATTTTATATATAGCTATTTATTATAAGTTTTTATTATATCATTTAAGGCTAAGTGCGATTTGAGTCCAATGTGCTAGTTAATTTCAAACGGCTTCGCCCAACATCATCAGAGAACCACTTGCGAAAATTCATCCGAGGCGGAACATGCACTCTTATCTTAACACGTTATTAATTTTATTGTGAAATGGAACTACAAACACAGCCATCTAATAAATTTAAACGAGAAAGTAAAGAAATATATAAAATGATAAATAAAAATACAGTTCTCAACGACAAATTAGGCCACGGTTGCAGTGCCATCTGGTATAATTAATTTGCCGGTATTAATTATAAATATTTAAACCTAAATTACTTTTAAATTATAAAGTTCCTTAACTTGTTTTAATAGCGATTGTAACGTGTGGGAAAATTCAGTCCTTTCGTTCAGGGGTCTGATATATGTTAAATTAACGTCAACGGGGGGATACTTGTAGATAGAGACGGGACACCTAGAGCGGAAGTATGACAACTACACATTGTTGGTCGTCCTTCTCGGAAAAATCTATAAGAACTATTTACTGTTCACTTATTCTACCCAATGTCGATTTTTCCTCTGTGGTAAATTGGATAATTCCTCGCCAGCGGTCGGTAATAAAGCCCTTAGACTTGTTGACCCGGTACTTTGATATGGCATAAATGATATTGTTTATGTGTTCGATTTATATTCCCGTTCCCTTAAATCACTGAACTCTAATCTATTTTGTTAACTATTTGAAGTATCTTCCAATACACGTACAAGGGGTCATTTAACTAAATTGATTAAACCTCTGGTTGAAAGTTCGATGCGACCATGGGCCAAATAATGATAAATCCCGGACATGACTCTATGCGAAAAACCCGTCCAACAGCGCTAACACCCGACCACTATTTCCCCCTATTGGGAAAAACGCGCGATCGCGGACCTACGTCATTTTGGGGGCACATTTTTTAGGGACAGTTTTCAAAAATAATACACGTGGTCGTCGTAGTAAATATCCTGGAATATATAAACACAGTTATCATATATAGTGTGGTTATTAAAGTAAGTACTTATTTTTATACGTACTAAGTTCATAATTAGTATAATATATAAAATTATATAATATTAAACATATACTTTCCTAGAATCGTTAAAATTTATCAAAAAATGAGGGGCGAAATATGGCAGGATTTTCTATTTACAACCGCCACTTATTTCCGAATTCCGACTCAGTCATTACTAGATGGCGTTCAGGAAACCGGAAACTTGCCTGTGTCTTATAGTGGACGGCCGATTTAGTACGCGTGAAGGTAACAGAGTCATATCCTGGATTTATCATTATTTGGCCCATGATGCGATATCGCCATTTCACTTGCCGAGTAATCAATGATTGGAGCGCTCTACCTCTTGAGACCCTGCAATTTCTTTCTAAGACAGATTTCAGGAAAGTCGTTTCAACGTGCATCTGTCAATCTAATAATTGTAGTTCTCCTCTTATTTTCCAAAATTAATTTTAATTCGCTTGATTTGTTTATCATATATTTATTGTATTTTAAATGTTGTTACCCATTCGTTGTTCGACATTTTACGGATTGCATATAAGCATACTGTGGCTTAGTGGTCTTTGCTTAACTAGCATATTGCAACCAAATCATACTAAGCCTTATTTTCCGGTATTATCGTTTTAGAAAGTTAGTGCTTAATGCAGGTAGCCTTCACTAAATGCATTATTAAAATTTTTTTGCAGACAGTCGCCAGTTTTAGAAACGCATACGATTCTGTTAAAAACGGTAATTCGTGGGCTTTCCTTCACATCGGGAAGAACTTCTCGGATTGCTTAAAAGGGAAGTTGCAACAACGATTGAACGTGGATGAAATAACTTTGAATTGTAGTACTGTTTCCTGCTATTTTGATTCATCCAGTGGGTATTTTTTACTGTTTTACAGCTAGTCAAGAATCTATAAACTGAATATCGTTGAATATTCTAGATCAAAAAATATACTACACACTTTTACATTCATTTTTGAAGTCGTATCAATCGTTCTATGAAGAGTTATTGGATTCCATTAACAAAATGAGGATGGTTGCCAGATTTCCATTAGACGTAAGTGTGTCATAATTTGTGTATCTTTTCAGATTTTTGGAAACGTGTATACTTTATTTTAATTTGAATCAGTTAATTATGTTACGATGATTCCCTATCCTCAATGGAACAATACTTAAAAGATATAATCAACGCTAACTGGCAGTATGATGATGTTCATCTCGGGATTTAAGGTAGAAAAGCCCCTTATCTTGCTCTAGATAACGAGGGAAGATGGCTAATGGGGGAAAGCAGAGGGCTCGCCAGTAAACGCATGCTATCTCCCTCCCAGTAGGCTGAGAATATAACCAGTAAATCCTTAACGCATAGCAACTGCGGACAGATATTCTCAGTTAACGAAAATGCATTCTTAATATAACTTACTTTTACAATGCCATCTAGTATAGACGGTATGCAGTAGCGGGGCTAGGTTTAGGTTAAGGTATGTTCTAGCTTAATTAGTATTTCCAAAGAGCAGATTTTATGAAAACGGTCAACATTTTCTTTTTATCAATATAAGTACACCAAAACTATTTTAAAAATAATCAAGACCCAATAAAATTAAACTACAAAAGGTTAATTTTCATCCCTTTATGTCAAAGATTAGTCTTAATATGAAAAACAAAGAATATTATAATAGACTACAAGTGTCCAAAATACTGCATTTAACCTACCTTAAAAACGTTCCTAGCGCCGCTACTGACAGTGTTAAATTTTTGAACTTATCCCTTCAATAAGGTAAAAATCAATTAACAATTTATTTAGTTCCGATAACTTTAATTGATAACTTTAATAAATAAATAAATACATTTTAATTCATTTCGAATAATAATAATCCCACACAGATGGCACTACGCATTTGGTATCTAAAACAGGTCGTCCTGTAAGAAATTATCAGTAACTCATAAATGCTGGTTAAGTCATACGTATCTTTAAACATATAATAGTAGGCCGATTGTCTATCACCGCAAGATTTTAGAATAACGTTTGTTTCATTGCTGCTTTAGATGTCTTCCACTATTTACGGGTCTCACGATACAAATGCAGGGGACGCCATGATTCCTGGAATCTTGATGCTCCTAATCAGTGCCCTGTCCGCTGGTTTGGCCGTGTTCAAACAGCTCAACGAGAGGAACAGTGGAGCCCTCGAAAGGATTCAAATGTGTGGCGCTTCGAAATCGGACACGCTCTTCTCCACCTACGCCACTGAGATGTTGAAAATCATCACGGGTGCCATTTCAATGATGGTTTTTATATTCTATATGTTCAAAGTGCCACAAGAGGGCTCTGTAGTCCTTCTGGCCGTTTTGACGATATCGCAAGGGCTGCAAGGAACAGCATTTGGTGAGATGCACACGCGTACCCATACTTACTTTCCTGGTAGAAATAAACTAGATCGAAAAATAGGTTCCCTTACCGTAAATGAATTTTGACAAAACATCGATTATGATAATAAGTAATAGCTTTGGTTTTAAAATTTAGATACAAATTTAAAACGAGGAAATACATGGATAACAAATCAAAACTAAATTTAGTCGAAATTAATTAATTATATTTTGAAATCCATGCAAATTGTAATTGAATCAGAATTAAATAATTAATCAGGATACTTCCTAACAAAAGTTTTTAATATTTATTTAAATTAAAATAAAATTAAAAGGGCGAGCTTTCGGACCGTGGTCCCTCTTCAAGCTAAGCAATAGGCGATAGCATAAATTGTTTTGGTCGTAGCTAACTTTTTAAAATGCTCCCTGAAATTCGTCATAGCACTGCCAACTTCAATAACGCGCTTCCGCGATCGGAGTTGGCCGTGGTCAAAACATAGGAGCTGCTTCACTAAGCCTAGGTTATAAACGTGGTTTAGTCTTAGTCTTTTATTTTTTCCAATTTTCTAGTCAGAGACTTAACATCACTATCACAATAATAATACTAATGTGCGAGTCGTCGTTAAATAAAGTTAACAAATTAATTTTTTCTATTAAAAAAAGTATAAATATTTAAAAACATATCACAAAATTTTAAGAATTACTTTTTTTAAAAGTTCAACTTTTAAGATTGATTTAATAGGCAAGCTTACTTTACAGGGGTTAAGACGCCACAGTCGGAATTGGTCCAAATTATTACTTCCCTCACTAGATGGCATTAGACGCGACCTTGAAAATGATCGTCTGTCAAACCTGCTAAGATATTCCCGCTTTTTGTAGCTGTTAAAGTTACTGTAGGTAACGTGAAAACGTTTCGTCACAAAAAAGCTATGTTCTAAATAATTTTGTTTTATTGTTTAAATTATATTGCTGAGGGCGCGCGCACGGCCCTGGAGGTGACAGTCGAGATGTGAGGTTTCCAATCGAGGGTGCAAGCTATGGTTACTTCAAGATATTTTTGGTATAAAACAGCTTTAAGCTTAGTATCGGCCAGAGTATAGCTGAGAGAGTGGGCTGGTTGGCCCGATCGATGGAGGGAGAGGACAGAACATTTGGCGGTATTCAGGGGCAGTCTGTTTGTGTCACTCTAACATTTGATAAGATTGAGATCATCTTTGAGGGTGCTGACATCTATGGAGGTGTAGATGGTCCGAGAGAGCGCTACATCGTCGGCGAATATATACAGCTGGGAAAAGATGTTATCCCCTATGTCGTTGATGAAAATGACGAACAAGAGGGGGCCAAGAACGGAGCCCTGGGGGACACCGGAGGCCGCTGGAAGATAATCAGACGCAGCCCCTGGAATAACCACTCGAAAAAGAAATATTTCCAGGTAGGCGGACAGCCAAAGCAGGGTGTTGCCACGGATTCCATAGGATTGGAGCTTGGTTTTTAGGAGTTCATGGGAGACAGAGTCGAATACATCGCAGGTTACGGTTGAACAGGTATTAACCTTTGATCAAGAACAACAAAGTGTGCCTTCAGTTTCTTCCATCTTCAACAAAATTGTATTAGAATCCATTAACCAAGGACAATCGTTTGATGTAACTAAAACTAGGGGTGACGGTGACGATATGGAAAAAATGCTGATAAAAATAGAAATCCTCGAGGAAGCTTTGAAAAAAATCAAATGAAAGTGTGCGGATGCAAACCTATAAGCTTAAAAAGCTGAAGAGAATAAGAAGAGAAATCTTACTGAAACAAATCTGAAGAAGTTATTACCAAGTTTAGACAATATCAAAGACAATGACGATGCAATTGCTTTTTACACCGGGCTTCCTAACTACAAAAGAGTCATTGCTTTATATGAATTCTTGGATCCGGGAGAAAATGGGCAAAACATTATATATTGGTAAAAAGGAAAAGGCTGTGATGGAAACAGCTCAACTCCACATAGAACTCCCACTATGATTGGAAGACCTAGAGTTTTAAAACCTCTAGACCAATTTTTTATGAGGTTAATGAGTTTAAGACTCGGTTTATTTGTCCAAGACCTTGCTGACTGATTTGGTATCTCCAAAAGTACCGTGAGCAATGTGTGTAACACTTATATTAACTACATGTACTTTCAGTTAGGGCAAATCAGTTTTTGGTCAACAAGAGAACAAGTTGATGAATCCATGCAAGAAGAATTCAAAACCACATACCCAACTACTCGTGTGATTATTGATGCTTCGGAAATTAAATGTGAAACGTCATCTTCACTTGTTTAACAATCCAAAACTTACTCTAATTATAAGTCAACCAACACATACAAGGGTTTGATAGGCATCAGCCCCAATGGTTATGTAACACTTGTGTCAGGGCTTTATATGGGTTCAATATCGGATAAAGATATAACTAGCAGAAGTGGTTTCTTGGATATAGATTTTAACATTCAAGATAGTGTAATGGCAGGTAAAGGTTTTTTAATTGAAGAAATGTTAAATGAAATTAATGTGAAATCGAATATACCCCCATTCCTTAAAGACAAAGATCAATTTTCCAAAGAGGAGTTAGAGAACACGCAAAAAATCCAGCGTTGAGGATTTATGTAGAGCGCAGAATTCAACGTACTAAGGGGTGGCATATATATGACAGACCGATACCAATTAGTCTAGCACCAGTAATTAATCAGTTCTGGACTGTCACTGCCATATTAACTAATTTTCAGAAACCGATTATTAAACATAAAACTACATCTTCTAATCAACTGCATGAACTTGACTTTTCCGATTTTGATGAACTTGATTGGCCATTAGATTAACTACATTTTTAAATTGATTTTATAACTGCTATATTTCGATTTTAGCTCGAGGCACATGAAAATTTAAATTTTACTAATAATGAATAAAGACTCCATTACTCAATTAATTTATTGATAGGTCAAATTCTTCAAAAACAAATATTTTTTTTTAAGTTATAACAGAGGAACTTGGACCATTTTTTTTAGCATGTGAGTGAAATAAAACCTATCTAATTTTTCTACCAAATCCATCCACATAGAACGATTAAAGCGCGTCCTACAAATTATTAAGCCTTTGGACAAATAAACCACGGAGTCGCACCAAGAGCAACCCGTTAAGCGCATTTGACCCATTACCTGATGAAAGTGGCCATGGTTGACATTCAATTGCACTACCCCATTTTTTTCTTCAATATTATATGACCCTTTGATTCTTCAATAAATTCACTGGAAAATTTATCTCTTAGCGAGTAAGTACATTTAAGTTCGACGAGCCCATAAGGGGGATCTTCCCTAGGATCAAACACTTACCTATCTGGTGAAGTCCCAAGCCAACATTTAGAAGGGTTGACAACAAACCCGGACATGTGAACTATTACATTGTGGCCTAGATTGTTCATTTGGCTTATGTATTTCTTCCTCGCAATAGGTTCCATTGTTTGGCCCTATTTAATACTATTTAAATGTCCAATATCACTGCTCACATGGATATTGGAAATACCGGCTTCGGTCCATACTTCGCCTCTTCTTTTGCAAACATTTCCAAATTTGGAGGAACTCAATCTAGTACTTCTGGCGTGCCTCCATTCCACACACTCTCCTTGCGAAAATGTCTGTCTTTCTAGATTTGACGCTGCCTCTGAAGAAAGCTCATTTTTCTGCAAATTATTCAAAATTACAATTTGTTTTTATTGAAAAATGTGGTAAAAAGCTAGGCTTCTCACCAAAAGAATTTCTATTTCAGCCTCTGGTAAAGGTAAATAGCAACCACTGCTTTGCCAGTCTTCTTTGCCGTGCATCTTTGAAAATATGATTACCCGTAAAAGTCTATCAGTTATCACAGGATTATAAATTGGAAATGTTTGAAAATTTAAAAAAAGTTCCATTCCGGACTCGATTATCGGAAGTTGGTAACTTAGAATTGAATTTTTGAATGCATTTCCCATTTTCGTATTTAACCACCTAGAACCATTTGGTTTAGGAATCATTTGCGAAAAATCATTTTCATCGTCTTTGGTTTCTTGTAGGGCTAATGCGTACGGAAGTTGTAGCAGACGACAAATAACAGCAGCCTCCACCGTGGCGACATCTCGCGCTATGTTACAGCGTAAGTACAAAATGCGACTATGGATTTCGCCCCTGGTAGTGCATTCGCGAGCAAAAAAAATAGTAATTTGACCTAAGCTGGAAGTCGCTGTTCAACGGTCAACTTTAAATTACTTTTATAACCACGCGACTATTTTTAAAGGTTTCTACCGTTTGATGGCGCTTAAATGTTTTCTTAAAGAAATTTTACCCTGTATACCTTGCAATTTATGCTATAGCCTATTACCACGGTCAGAAAGCTCGCCGTTTTTATTTTATTTTATTATAAATAATTATAAAATGTTTTGTCATGAAGTATCCTGACTCTATATTAATTATTTTATTCGAATTAAAACGCCATGACTCTAAAGGTTTTTAAAATAAATGGCTTTAATTGAATCATTATCCATGGATCCTTTTAAAAATATTAATATCTATATATTTCGAATTTAGTTTACATCAGTATATATAACCTGAGAAATTTTAATAGGGATTTTCTTGTCAAGCATTTCTGATAGTTCAACTGCTGGTATCTTTGCAACTTCAGGATATATGACTCTCAACTTCATTGCTTGTGGTGAGTGTTTGTTTCAGAGTCATTTATAACAGTTCCAAACGATTTTTACCTCTTAAAATATAAGATCGGGTTTAACAGAGCGACTCTATATAAATATTTAATATATATAATAATAATATATATATTATTTAAATATAATTAAATCATTTGTTATTCCCGATCTATCATTTAACATTTAAAGCAAATCTTTGAGACCGATTATCATAAGTAAAGAAGCAGTTTGAAAGCAAGTAATTTAGTCACATATTAAATAACTTAGAATATTTTATCTTTTATATAAAGTATAAAAACAATAATAAAAATAAATAAATGTAACCAAAATTTATCCTGAATGATGTTTATACATTGCAATAAAGTAAGAGGGTATGACTTCAACATAACAATGGTTCTGCTTGAATCTTTCATGAGGGAGAGAAAGCCCGGCTAGATATTAAATATGTAGGTATGAGCGCGAACCCTTACAATTTATCGTTTAGATTTTTCAACAAACTATTGTAAATAACGAATTAACCATATTTCATTAAAAAGGTAAATATTCCATTAACATTAATGTTATATTTTGAAATCTACTCTCTTCACATTGTCTACTTTAGATATGTACTTTTTTACTTTTGGGAAATTTTGAATAGTGTTGCGTAATATTATTGCTTAGTATTTAAAAAAAAATGTCTTGGAGAAACATTTAATTTAACAGTTATAACGTTACAGCGCATCTTTGCATCACGAAATTAAGTTAACTGTCGAAATCTAACAAGACAAATATTCTTTACATATTTGTTTCAAATAAAATTGTTTGAGATACGTGAGTTTTGGAATAGAGATCGGCGGAACAAATAATTTAACCGGCAAAATTTCGATTGATCATAAACATTTTGGTTAACTGTTTATTTTTGAACATTTTATACGAATAAACAACGATTTAGCATGCAAAAATAATGGGTTTTTTCTGATATTTTTTGGGTAATTATTGGTTATGAATAAAAATAAATAATTAGATAATTTCTTATTCAAACGCCGATATCTAGTTTGGAACCAATTGAGCAAAGAACGTCTGTTTTAAGATAAATATTACATTCATTTATTCAAAGCAATGAAGTTCTAGAATGTAAATTTTAATTGAATTAATATTTTGGTCGTAGGTGTAATGTGGCCGTTGGAAGCATCTCCTGCTGTTCTAAAAAAGATGGTTTATTTCCTTCCGATGACGCTTCCCAACTTAGCTTTCAAAGCGATTATGTTCAAAGGAATGGGACTGGAAAGTTCAATAGTGTGGTTGGGTTTCGTATCAACCCTTGCCTGGTTCTTCGTCTACATGGCACTTTTTTTGCTCATCATGAAGCATCTGAGATGAATCAATAGAATGAGCGACCATTTTCTCTCAGAAGCATTTTCTGATGAAACTCTTGGAATGTTTAATCAAGATTTTCTGACACTTCATATCACCCTGTATTCATTGGAAAATTTAATTAGTTGTTTAGCAGTACCGGTGCCAGGGTAGACTAGATTAGCCCTTGCCTACCTTGAAATTTGTAACGGCGCTCCAAAATCATCCCAATTGGGCCCATTCACCGAAATGTTTTAGGGTAAGATTTTACTTTAAAAAAATTATGAGGTTGAAACACTAAATTGTTATAACCTCAGGAAAAATTTTACCTTCTAAATGTTCTCAGCTCATAATCTACTGGATTTCCGTCTTCTAAGCAGACGCTTTGTGACTAGCAGGCGGGAATCCAGTAGTTTGTGAACTCCTCATCTTTGCCGCTACGTAAACTGAAAAAAGGGAAAAAGTTAATTGGTGTTTAAATAATGTCCTAAATATTCATGGTGATAAGCCGCTTAAGTCTTCTGACCCAATTGCTTTAAATTATTCTGTAAAAAAAATGTCTTTAAAAGTAAATTGCACTTTTTATATTCTTTTTGCTGGAAATTTTCCGGGTTTGAGTCATAATTACAGGAGATCCTTTCGGCTTTGTCATTTTTCTTTGTTATTTCCTACCAGTTACCTGAACTTTGTAAATGATTCGAAGCCCGGATAATATCCGTGCCTGTACATTCCAAAATATTGTTTTCATATATATTTTTCATTATTAAAGACTTTAAACTTGTCGATGTGATATTAAATTTAGGTAGGTTTATAATAATAAATAATATTAGGTGTTTATTGTACAGGAAATACAGAGTGCAAACGCTGGTGTCTTTTGAAACAAATAAAACTAAAAAAAGAATAACTCGTCCACTTTAATACTTTTATACATAGATCAATATGTAAAATTCTATGTATTAAAAGTTTTGTTGTTATTCATAAATAAATGTTCTAAAACGAAAGAATTTAATAATAATAATAATAATAATAATAATCAGCTAGGCTAATACCCAAGGCACCACCCTAGGCCTAAGTCATCAAGCGACTTTTGAAGCCTTTTAATTCAGGTGGCCGGGTTACACTGCGTAGGAGGGTGGTGGCAAGCCCTGCATGCCACGTGATCGAGCCAACAGCTCCCTACACTAACTATTACCGTTAACCTCAACAAGTTTTTAAATATCCTCAACCTTCTGATATTCTTTGTAGCGTAGATCATTTTAAATAATTGTGAATAAAAGAAATTATTTGTATTTTTCAGCTACGTTATAAATACCAATAGTTATATTGACGATAGGAAAACGTATATGTTAGGGGCTAAAAACACACGGCCGAAAGCACCTGTTCGTGAATGATACTGGCATATTTCCAATGGAAACTATCTGCAGTTTTACCTGGTTGTTTGGAAAAACAAAAACATTTGTCAGAATAACAATAATGCTTACTAAGAATGAAAATAATACCCTTCAAAGATATTTCAATGCTTTTATTCTGCAAGCTTTTTTCATGTACAATTAAATCAATGTATAGTAATAATAATTATTAGCTCAGCCAAGGCTATAGACGGTTGAGTCCCTATCCCGCTGCACAATAGGGTAAAAAAAGTGATGGCCACCCCCCACCCTCCATTCCCCGTCGTAGTTCTCTCGAGATACGATTCTTAGCATCACATCGCGGCACAAATGGTGTTAACTTTTGACAATAATAATAAAAAAATTGAACTAAAAATTTAAGAAATTGTTATAAAATATTAAAACATAATGAGGAAAAAAATAATAAAAGAATTTCACATAATTAATTTCTAAAATCAATAGTAATTGATTTATTAACTTGAATACTAGTTATGAAATATAATATATTTTAATGTGTGCAGGTTGCTATTTGATTTGTTGTTCAAGTTAACTGATTTTAATTTGTTTAATACCATTAATAAAACGCTATTTTAAATAAAAGAAATCTATTTTTTCCTAGAGTAGATACCATTTTGTTACTTTCCTGTTATCTTACCAACTAGCGTAACCCAATGGCCTCCAATAACAGTAAAGTACACAAATCTTTGTTTTAATTTTGTATATTTTTTTCCTTTTTACATGGCTACTTAAATTTCTAATAAAATTTCCGACATATAAAATCTGTATTTTTAATATATGTAATGTACTCTACACAAAATATAAAAGTTTATAACTCTAAAAGTTATGGTAAATTCGTAATAAAAATTTTTGTATCACATGATTATCTGCTTTAATGCTTCTTCTCCAAGTGGAATAGACTCCAACTTCATCAAGTATCATATTTGTTATACTAGTGTTGCAAATTGATGTAATCTCACCCTCATGATAAACCTGTTACAAAAGACATTTCAAATCTATTACAGGTTTTTCTTCCAAGTCCATTATTTTTCGGCGACACTACTAATGTTCGTTTTGAAAGATTGCTTCAGATGGTGACGCATCAATAAAAATATGAATACCGTTTTGTTAATTTCACCCGCGAGATAGTGTTCGGGACAGGTATTTTTAAGGTTTTTAGCTCTGCTGAACATCATTAGTTTTTTTAATCCATTGTCCGACTATTGATGTTATTATTTCAGTGGGCTGGCTTAGATTGTTCATAAGGGTAGTGGCAAGCCCTTTATGCGACATGAGGACTTGCAAAATCACGCAGGAGTGATCAAGAATTTTTAACGCAGTGCCACAAGCTGAGATAAAACCGGGCTCCTCTTGTTGCTAACTATTCCACCGCTCTACTTATAAACAGCCATTTTGATCTATCCATTTACGGAAAGTAACACAAGTCAAATAAATTTGGTCGTACTACTAGAAACCTTAAGCCTATCAGAAGGTCCCCATAAGCAAAGGTCTACCATAGGGGCCCGTGTTAATGGCATTGTCCTGGAGATAAGAAAATTAACGTACGACGATAGAGCAGTAGCGCCATCTTCGTTTTCAAAATTTCTACATCTAAAATATTATCTTACTTGCGGGTCCGGGTTCGAAATATACTAGCGGGGCTCTCGCCTTTCAGATTTCATAACCCCTATAGCCTTACCCTTCCTTTTACCCTCGTCGTTTTATTGATCAAACATTGCTCTATTTTAAGTTTCTAACATTGGAAGACATTAATTTTATTTTTCATAGTGCATTTACATTTGTAACAGTTACCCTTTAAAATTGACATCTAGATCTTTTAGCAGAAAAATCTTTTATTACGTCATCAAACTCTAATGATTTCGCCACTTTATTTTCGATTGACAATAAGGCTAGTGATGACAGTCTCTCTTGGCTTATAGTTGATCTTAGATAGTTTTTAATTAATTTCAATTTTGAAAAAGATCTTTCTGCTGAGGCTACAGAAACTGGAGTGGTCAACAAAATTTTCAAAGCTATTACAATATTAGGGTACAAATCAACCATGTTATTTTTAGTTATATAATTTAAAGTATCAATAGCTGTCAAAAGTGTTACAGGAATAACATCTCTAAACAACTGAAACTCTTCAAATAATTCTTCTCCGTCTACATCGTCAATTAACGTTGTTTCAAGATTTTTACAAGAATTTTGTAGATCTTCTTCCGAAATGTTTTTTATTGCACCCCCACCATATAAAAAGCCAAATACATCTTTGTGCTCTCTGTACATTTTAAATCTACTTTCCATGGCGGATAACGCGTTATCAACTATTTTTAAAAAATAATTCGTTTTAAATTGAACCTCACCATTGTAAACTGTTTCATCAGGACCCTCATAACTAAACATTTTCTTTTTTTTTTTCGTGTCCTAACTTCCCTAAAAACTGGTTGAATATCCAATTCAACAGCTATCTCTTTGGCCTACTCAACGGCATTAAGAAAACCATTATCCCAATAATTTTGAAAAAAAATTTCAATTTCTTCCAAATGTTTAGTCGCTACGTCCATTGCCACTTTTTGGTTTTGCATTAACTTGCTAACTATATTCACTTTGGCTAACATTTCGTACCAAATAATCAAACTAACTATGAAATCGAAATAATTAAGTTCTTGAATTAAACCCTGAGCCTCGCTCTTAATTTTCACATCTGAAGCTCTTTCTGAAATCTCGCTTAGGGCTTTTAAAAAGGCCGGAATTTGAAATCTAACAGCTCTAACGCTCTCGGCACGGCATTCCCATCTGGTTTCCGACAATGGTTTCGGTGTTAAAATTTTTACGTGAGTTTTAAGAATACCCCATCGAGATGTCGAAGCGGAAAAAAATGTATACAAATTCTGCATTACACCATGAATATATCTAGCTATGAATATACAATAGCAATAGCCTCTCTAACCTCCCGCAAAAATTTGGGTTGGGCTTATCTAGTCACGTGATCAATCACTACTGCTCCGACCGAGTGAGGAGCATGCCGTCATTTCCTTCAGTCTCCTGATTGGCTGAAAACGCTTCATTGGTCTCGAAAGTTGCCACCCAAATCAAATCGACATGATAGAAGGGCTATATCGTAGGGTTGGATATTCATAGCTAGATATATTCATGATTACACCAAAAAATGACACAGCCTTTATGACGACTTTGCAATGTCTCCAAGCATTAGGTTTAGATTATGGCAGCCACATAGAGTAAAGAAAGCCCTAGGATATTCTCTTAAAAATCGCACCTGTACGCCTTTATTTATACCTCTCATATTGGCGCCGTTATCGTATCCTTGACCACGGCAATCGGAAAGTTTCAGTCCATTCACAGCTAAAAACTCCTTCAGCGTTTCATATAAACCCAACCCAGTTGTGTCATCTACTTCTAAAAATCCTAAAAAGTATTCTTTAACTTCAGCTTCAGAATCGGAAATATCTACAATTCGAATAATAATTGAAAGTTGTTCTTTATGGCTAACATCGGGAGTGCAATCTAAAAAAATCGAAAAATATCTGGCTGACTTAATGTTCTCTAATATTTTTCCTTTGGTTTTATTCGCCATACTCATTATAAGCTCATCCTGAACTGAATGAGACAAATAGTGGTTAGGAAACCTATTCTTTTTGTTTTTGCTAATGCGGTCTAAATGATCTTGCATAACAGGATCGAATTTTCCGAGAAGCTCGATTAACCCAAGAAAGTTTCCGTTATTAGGCGTAAACAAAGTGTCAGAAGACCCCCTAAAGGCCAAATTGCGTTCACTTAAAAATAAAATAACTTCTATTATTCTCTTAAATATATTTTTCCACTTCAAAAATTCACTTTTGATTAGTTTTTCGTTTTCTTCGTCTATAGTTTTTCCTGTTTTCAAATGGTTTTCCGTTTCTATCCAATTTTTCATTGCCTGTCGATGACTTTGTGACCTTTCATGCGCTTTAATTCTTTGACTTAAATGAACCCAGTCATCGAAGCCTTTCCCACTAAAAGCCGTCTGAAAATCGCTGAACAACTTACATGGAAAGCAAAACACGGCATTTTGCTTTTTAGAATAGACAATCCACCTACTCTTGGATGAATCACCGTTTCTTAATTATCTTTTAAAATACTTAACAGAAAAGCACCGATTTTCAGAGTTTTTTGGAAATTCACAATCGTCAATTTGCTTGGGTCCATGTTCGACTAAAAGTAGTCTATTCTTATCATTCAATATTGGCCATTCACACGGATCATTTAGATTAACTTTCAGCACCGAATCTTCCAATAGGCCGTTACACTTATCTGAGTAAACTGAGTTATCTAAATTTTGAATACTACTAGAAACCTTGATTGGTGACAAAGTTACGCGTTCGAACGATGATTCAATCGCGCAAACAATTTTCTCTTCTTCGACACCCGATGACTGAACGAAGTTCTCTCTTAATTCTTCGTGATCCCTACAGTTTTCGTTGTTTATAAGTGTGCCAGAACAATTCCTTTTTTCGAAAAAATTTAAAAGCGCATCCTTCTCTTTATCGGCAATTTCTTCATGCTTTCTTTTCCGTCTTTTCTTCTCTGCGCCACTCATATACTTTCTACCCATATCTCTATCGCGACTTGTTGACATATTGACCAGTCTAAGCCAGGGCGACTAATAAATTTTTGTTGTTGAAATAGCGGTGCCCGCGCCCCTGGCTAGTGACCGCCGGATATTGGAAATGGACACCTGCATTGTTACCTTATCTATAACTGGATTTTCCAGGAATTTCCCGTTAAATGAAAGTGTGAAATACCGAGAAACCAGCGGTGGCCCCGCTGGCCCACTACGCTGCGGGGCCGGTTTATTACAAAAATAGTCACCCGCTTCGTTTAATGGTTTCTTAAAAATTTTAGATGTATAATAAAATAGGTGAAATGATCCCACAATTTATTTGAATATGAAAATAAATATTTTTCAAAATCACTTATTTTCTAAACATAAAAGTGAAATTTGCGGGGCCCCTTAAATTCCAGCTAGCGCGGGGCCGGGTGCGACCGCACCCTTTGCACCCACATCATAAAGGTCACACAAAAGGCGTCTAAATATCAAAATTGAAAAATAAATACCTTCAGAAACACAACTCTAATTTCTAAAGCAGTTTAGGTTCTGATGAATCATTTTGCAACGATAAATGTTAATTTTAAGTTTGAAAATGATACAATTGCGAATTAGCCTTGGCTACGGTGCTAAGGGCTGGAGGCGGAGATTTTTCCCGCATGGTTCTAAGTGTAAAAACGTTCGCGCACGCCTTCTGCGCACAGGGGCGGCTGAAGGGCCGGGCAACACAGGCAACTGCCCGGGGCGCCAGTTTGAGAGGGGCGCCGAAATTGAGTTCCGCACCTCTTTGGTTTACCAAGAATTGGATTTGTTTATAAAAATTTTAATGAAAGCATAACATAATTCGAAAAATCTTTAGCTAATTAGAAATACATATCGCTTTCCCAACGAAAATGTCAACATCGTCGATGAACATTTTTTCTCTACTATTTACTTTACAATAGTAAATTATCCATAAAATTACAGTGGATAGTTCTGACGGATAAAGCATTTTCCTGGTATTTTCTTTATAAACCAGCGTATGTAATATGAAGAAGAAAAAGTGATTGGGCGATACTACAAGAAAAGAAGGAAGCCCAAAGGAATACAGTACTTCATTGTATACTTGCTTGCTATTTCGTTGTCGTTTATCCAGCTTTGTGATAAATAAACTAGCAGGCCATCTTCAATAATTCTATTTGTTTTTTAGGCTCTTATGAACCGGCATTCAATCTTCTAAAATGCATTTAAACCGTTTTCAATGGCTAGTTCCAAAGCAGTCTATCGGCATGATTTAATCTGTCGTGTGTCCGTGGTTACAGAGTTAAGTCTCTTCTATTTTACGAGCACGCGCAGAAAGCCATTTATTAGTTTTAGTTCAATAGTTTTAGTTAGATAGATATTAATTAGAGTCACATTGAATTGAATTCAGATGTCAGAGAAAAAGAAGAATTCTGGTTCTTTTTATAAAAAAAAGGAAATTAACAGAAGCCGTTGAAGCAGAAAAGCAAGCGACAGACTTGCTCTTTAAAAAAGTCCATAAGTGTAGGCCTTAAAAAAATCTCGCAAAATAGTGTTTTAATTAAGTTGTTAAAACAATTAATGTAAGCATATGTAACATAATCACTCATAAGTATGCCATAAAAGCATTTTCGTGAATGAAACCTTGTTCACGGGATAAGACGTAAATTACGTCACTTACAACTCTGTGACGAAATACGCGTCATCAACTTTACTGACGGGAAACGGAAGTTAGTGAGAATTCCTCGCGCGTTTCTGGCTTTGCCCATGTCAAGTTTAGCTAGTGCCTCGCGATCAGATGATTTCATTTCCATGGTAACCTTTTCAATAGCGCAAGGATTATAAGCATTTTTGCACTTTTGGGTCCGCTCAATTTATGTTCCGCGTGAAACAAGGTCTCATTGATTTTTTTTCAATGCAAATGTTATACAGAGGCATACTTATGAGTAATTATGTTAGATATGATGTAAGGAATAAAATAATTAGGTTTACTAAGGACAACCCGTGAGTTAAAAATAAAAATATACATTATTATTATCTTCAACTCACGGGATCTTCGTAAACTTAATTCTTTTATTTCACATATATTAAAGTTCTAAAGTTCAAGTCAGAGTAAAAGAGAAGGTCAGCTTAGAGCTGACCTAGATATTTTCACTTGTGAAGTTTACGTGGTTTGGCAGGGACTTCAGGTGGTCCGGGAGTGAGTTCCAGTCCTTGATGGAGGAGGGAACAAATGCGTGCTTCCGAAGCTTAGTTTTCAGATAGGGGATAACATAGGATTGGCCGGTTTTCAAACCGCGGGGGGCACGAATCCACGATGATATTGTATGCGCGATTGGTGAAAGCGCCCCATTCGCTTTATGGATGATGGAGTTGATCGCCACAAGACGCGAGAGTGGACCAGTTAACATTCTTAAGAACTTGTGAGATACTGATGTCCCACGAGTACCCGACTGATGTGGCAAAACGGAGGCCTTTCGTTGAACCATTTCGAGTTTGTGGGTTTCCGTCGCGGTGTGTGGGGACCTCACGGCTGAACACTACTCCAAAATCGGAGTGACGTAGGTTTTTATGGCTGATACTTTCGTGGGAAAGGAACAGCCATCGAGGGTTCGGCGGAGGAAGCCGAGAGCTCGGTGGGCCCTAGAGACAGTCATAGAAACCTGGACATCTCAGGAGAGCGTGACAGTTAAAGTAACACCGAGATACTTGAACTCTTGAACGTGATCGATGGCCGTGCCTTCAACTTGGTACCCGAAGGAGGTGGGTTTAAACCCTGGGCGGTGAAAGCTTAGCACTTTGCATTTTTTGGAGTTTAGTTTCAGCTTCCAGTGGCAGCTCCAGAGCATGATTTGGTCGAGGTCCAGATGCAGGGTGTTGTGATCGCCAGGGCAGAAAATTGATCGAGACAGGGCGACATCGTTGGCGTAAATGGACAAACGAGATAATACACCAGAGCCTACGTCATTGACATAAATTGTGAAGAGAAGAGGGCCAAGTACTGAGCCCTGTGGTACGCCTGAAGTGACGGGATACCAATCAGACTCGGAACCAGGAAGGACTACACGGAACTCACGCCTCTCCAGGTAGGAGGCTAGCCACCGTAGAGTGGGGCCACGTACGCAGTAGCTATGTAGTTTCGAAAGAAGGAGCTCATGAGGCACCGTGTGAAATGCCTTTCTGAAGTCTAGGAAGACCACATCCACTTCGGGGGCGGTCTTCAGACCGATGCACCAAGCACCTACGCTGGAGAGGAGCTGGGTTTCGGTACTGTAACCGCGGCGGAAGCAGTGCTGGGCTGGAGTAATGGCATTATGGAGCTCCAAGTGGGTGGTGACGGAGGAGGTGACAACGTGCTCAGCAACCTTTAGGAGTTGGGCCCACAGGGAGATTTGTCTGTATTCCTCTGGATCATCTGGGGCCCTCCCTTTGGAATCGGCGTTACATTGGCGCACTTCCAGTCCTGGGGGAGTGTGACTGTGGAGAGCGAGCAAGCAATCATGTCCTCCACCGGTGAGGCCAGCGGTCCCGCGCTACGTTTCAGGATTGCCGGGGGAAGTCCATCGGGCCCTGGCGCTAATGCAGATTTAGCTGCTGAAGGATCTTTAGGATTCCCTTGCTTGAGATTGTGATATCTTCCATAGGGGGGCAGACCGTAGGGAGGAGGGGGACACCGAATCTGGATGAGATGTTCCGTGAGGGGTGTGACGTAAGACCGCCTCAGAGAGGGTAGCCTTAAAAGTGTCCACTTGTCACACATATCCTGGTTTGGGAGGCACAGTAACTGGAGTTCAGCGGAGATAGCTTCAGTATCCGCTTTGCCGATCGCTAGGCATGTGCGGGGGGGGGCAGTCTAGGTGGTGAGCGGAGAGCTGGTAGATTGAATTGAAGGAAGTCGTGGTCCCCAAGACCTGGGCGGTGTATCACGTCACCAACAACTACTCCGGGAGACGAGAGCGCTAAGTCGAGAATGCTTTCACAGGAAGACGTAGTTCTGGTAGCACGAAGAACGTGCTACGTGTAGCACAGTGCACAAGAACTTTGAATCGAGAGTTAAAGGGGTTGACCTGGGTGAAATACGACTTATTGGACGAGGGGGGACGATAGACGCAAGCGACCCTCAAACATTTGGATAAGATTTTATGCTATTGCCGACCGCGATCAGGACACCACCACCGTGTCGATATCGGTCGTGACGGTATACGGCAAAGTCCGAGTTAACGCGACAATAGCAGGGTGGAGAGTTGAGGGGTAACCTCGGAAGGCTGGGATCTTATTGCAGAGCGATTCCATGTTGGCGTAGAGGTGAGTCAGTGGAGACCGTCAGGACGGTCAGACCGACACGGTCGTTGAATTGGAAGTGTTTTTGCCACTGAGATTATTCAGTATGGACATTATAATTAATGTACTTAAGGTATACTAGTCTTGCCACCTTACCTAGTGTTTCAAGCCCCATGTAAAATGACCATGTACCATAAAGAAGGTAGTAAATATGTTTACACAAAGTATTTAGAAGGTTATTAAAGGAATTATTTATTGCTATGAAAACCGTAAATTTATAACACGGACATGGTAATATTTTTTACTGGGGGGGGGGTAGTTTAATTCAGTTTCAAAATAACAGGGGCGCCAAAAATCCCCCTTGCCCGGGTGAAAAAAATTCCTTGTCTGCGCATTCATTATGCAACGAGCTAAATTCATTTGGGGAAATGCCTAGTTGATAACATAACCACTAGGAGGTGCAGATTTCGAATACCTACCTCTTAATAACGGGTATGTGACCTCTTCTTATGGATACCTTATGATAAGCTTATGTTAATACATATTAAACTAATAATGCGCCTTCGAAAATGACTCCCTGTTGCCAACTATACGCTTCATCGGGTGGCACGTTGCTAACTTTAGAAAAATATATTAATCGGGATGGAGATCAGGGATAAGTGTTCAAAATTTAAGAAATTTGATATTTCTTCTCTCTAAAAATCAATTTATTTTGGCCTAGCCTTTTTAAAACAGAGGAAATATCAAATATAATTAAAAATATTGTAACAAAAGGGCGATTATCGTCAATATCCGGGCTTGGACGTTTTTTGGACGCCATTGGAAAATTTACAACTTGGTTAGGAACGGGCTATAGGTGGGTTTACTAGTGTCCAACAGGGAAGTAAGCCAAATGGACAAATATTTGTTCGAATTTTTTTTTAATGATAGAAGGTGTCAAGAGGTGGCGTTAGTAGTTGTAGGAAGATATGTTGTCTGCTTATAAACTCCGTCTTTTATAAATTTTAGGGATTCTGTCGTGTGCATCGACGCCTCGTGTGATAGTCGCTTGTTTTTACTAATTACAATGAATGATAATAATAGTGTAATTATTTTTCCCATAACCGGCTACAAACGTTCCATTAAAGATGTGCCTTTTATAACCTCGGAGACTATTCAAAAGTATTACAATTCAATAAATCCCACAACAAAGCATTACCGAAAAAGCTATAACTACCTTGTCGAGGGATATGTTGATTCAGATACAATTTTGACAAATTCTAACAGTTTGAAGTAAGTTGAAAAATTTATGTTCTTCTTGAATCAGTCGAATTATATTATATATATTAATCTTAATTTATTTTAGGGAAAATGGACTAGTATTTGTAAAAGCAAAATGCTTTCGCAGTCAAAGGAAAACTGAAAAACCATATCTAGTAGCGGTAGTATTGGCCACTTCAAGTAGATGTAAAGGATGGATGTTACTGCGAATGCAAAGCTGGCCAATCTGGAACTTGCAATCATCTGATTTCACTACTGCGGTTGTTATCGCTATTGAAACAGAAGGATGTATCTGATCCACCCCAACAAGTTGCCTGTACAGATCTCCCGCAGAAGTGGAATAGACCACGGACTTCAACTATAACTCTTTTGGCGCTTGTTGATGTAAATTTTCAGTCATCCAAGAAAGGTGGAAGTACGAAGCCACTACCTTGTCGTATCTACGAGAGTAGAGCAAACCCTCGGACTGCGGAAGAAGTTGAATTGGCACTGCTAAAACTGAAAGCGGCTTTCGAAAGTACTAAATCTGACGATGAGGATGATATGTTCTCATGAATTCCACTCCCGAACTCATCAAAATGGGTTCACACCAAAATGGGAGACGCTTCCATGAATTCCCCGCTTAGTTTTCAACTGCCATTCAATACAACAGGATTTGAGGTTGTCCATACTCTGACAAGGTACCCAGTGGTGACACTGTCCAGCAGAGCTGTAGATTTTAAAATACCTTCTTTTTCAACGAACTCTTCAATACTACAAATCACTGGCCTTTATTTTCCTCTCGATTTTCAGTAAAATGATATGTTTTTGGTAATTTAAAAGCTTTTTGTTAGGGTGTAAAGTTTACTGATTCTTCTACATTTCCTTTTCAGAAAAATTTTGTTACTAATGAAGATTCGAAAGACATAGAAAAAGACTCAAAAAGTCAGTCGGATTCGAGTTTATGGAAAAAGATGAGGTCAACGAGGCTAAATTCTTCTACGTTTGGAACTGTGTGTAAAAGACGAAAGGAAGAATGAAATAAAGCTGGACTGAAAAATGTTATGAACCCCAAGGATATCGGACATCTAAATGCCATAAAGTACGGGGGGAAATTTGAACCAGTAGCTAAAAGCAAGTACGTTCAAGAAATGCACAACATAGGCCACACTGTCACTGTAGTTCCATCTGGATATGTCATCAACCCAAATAAATTTTGGCTTGACCCGATGGATTTGCATATGATCCAAGAGAAGCTAACCCCTTCGGGACTATCGAAATAAAATGTCCCTCATCGCTGCGAGACGAAAATACGAGTGTCTCAATCCCAATCCTGTACGCATATCTGATTCGCGGTTTTTCTCGTCTGCTTTTGTGGCGTCGTCTGTTTAACGAATATGCATTTTAGTCTCCGTCGCATTTATCGAAGATTTTAATTTAATTTATCGACGATGTATAAAAATTATTGTTTTGCGGGATTTGTTCTAAAGAATTTAATACCAGATCGTCTTTAACCAGTCATTTGAAAAGAGTTCATAGCTCAATAATTTCTAACAGTTTAGGAAGGACTAATAAAAATTATATGTACAGAATCATGTCTTAAAAATATAGCATTTTCCGCTATTAGCGGACTTCTTCCATTTCAAATTTATATTGTAGCTTAATTTCTATTTCAGGGGTGAAAATTTCTCGAAGACTAAATTAATATAATATTTACAGATATTATAAAAATATAATATAATTTTTAATATATTGCATTTTCCACTATTAGCTATACTTAGTCAATTTCAAACAAATTTAGTAAAGTTTAAAATTCAGGGTTGTAAATTTTGTAAAATATATTAGTAAACTGTGACAGTAAAAGACTAAAAAAATTACAGATATTTTAACATCATTATCATAGTTTTAAATATTGAATCTACACTAGCCTATTATAGTGTCGTCATCAATTTCAAACCTAAATTTAGCAAATATTTTTTAGAGTTGTAAATTTTATTGACATGACCTAAGTACTATAAACAGAAAATAAAGTTTAATATGCATGATCAAATTTTAATGGTGTTTAAGATATTAACACGTCAAGTTCTTATACATTCAGGATAAAAACGTGTTTTTAAAAAATCGTTTATATAACCACAAAAAGCAGACGAGAAAAACAGCGAATCAGAGATGCGTACAGGATCGGGATAGAGACACTCGTGACGAAAAGCCATCGAAACTAGTGAATTCAAGCGATTATCACATCAAACTAGAAAATGGTAATTTGAAATTCGATAAAATGCACAACCATTACCACCAACCAATGGGTCAAATGGCGTTGACTAGATACACGTGGTGCGATTATATTGTTTACGTCGCTCAAGGTCTTATAATTCAAAGAGTATATTTTCACGCAATCGAGTGGAGGGTAATGGAAGAAAAATTAGATCGATTTTTTTTTAATAACATGTTGTGTAAACTAGTCAAAAACAGAAACTCGGCTTAAGTCAATCCCATAAGTATCATCTATGATATATGATAATTAAGTTCCTATTTTTATTTTACTAAAGTAGAATTATCTACTAAATGAAGTTTTTAACGGGTGATATCATGTTATTATGCCATAGAAATTATCTGTGATTGACTTACTCCGTAGTAATATTTTACGTTATTTTAACAAGATGAATTATGAATGAAAATTATATTTTGTAATAACGAAAGTAGCGAAATAATTTTAGTTAATTACTCAATGTTTATTTCAATATTACTAATTTCTAGTCATACGGAAAATTTGACAAATATCATAAATTATAAATTACTCTTCGTAATCATGAATTAAAAATTATATTTTAAAAAACAACCTCATATTTTCATACATCTATTGGCCACTCTAATGTATCGTCGAATTGAAATAAATCATAATTCTCATTATTTGCACGGTTTTTAGTTATTATGCTTCTTTATAATTTTTTTTTTTTGAAAATTGGTGAGAAGTGCAGCAACAGTAAACAACTGATTTATCACTGGAGATAAACTTATCGGTATCGGCCGGTCAAAAATGTGCCAACCTTTTATTCTTTGTATTCGGCGCTCTACATGTATTCGAACAGGTGCAATGTTTTGGGTTTCTTCAAGTTCGTGTTTTTCAAATTGATCTCGTGGCCCAAGAAAAGGTGGTATATTGAGTCGAACATTCTTTTCCTTAAGCATATCATCTATTAAAAAGCCTTTGTCGGCCATTACACTGTCATTCTCATCGAAATCTAATTCGCAAAAGCCACTTCTCTGAGTAAGTTCTTTATCCGATATGCAGCCGGTGTATAAGCTTGACACAAACGTTACGAAACCATTTGGACTGATTCCGATTAGAGCTTTGTAAGTGTTACATGATTTTTAATTGGAGTATGTACCCGATTGTAACACTAACGAGCTTGGTACTTCACACTTGATCTCACTTGCAACCAATTTGACACGCGTTGAAGGATATGTGGTTTTGAATTCTTCTGGCATGTGGGCGTCAACTTGTTCCCTCGTAGGCCAGATACTAATTTGGCTGAGTTGCAAATACATATAATCATAAGCCTATCAACCCTAAGTTTGAATCGAAAGGCAGTGTTGGTTCAAGCTAACGACTGTCGAAAGTACAGCGCTAAAACCACCAATTGTGAACCGCATTCTATTTTTAAAGTCTTATTTCTCATAAGAGACAATTTTTATAATGAAATAGCTGATATTACACACTCACAAGGAGACGACCCGAGGTGGTTCTCACGGATTTGGTTCAAAGTTGGGGGATTGTTAGACCTAGATGTAACATGAAACCCGTTAAAGGGAAAAGTGACGCTGGGCTTCCGTTTCGCCATGGCAACCAAAAATGTTTTTGACAACATAAAATAAGAAAATGTCTTTGTAAAATAACATGCGAAAATGACAAATTCTAAGGGTCCCTCCCCCTGTGCAAAACTTCAATTAATAAAAAAAATAAGAAATTTAACATTTTTGGATTACTTTGGACATATAGGGGGGGCATAAAAACCATTTTGGGTGAACTCGAGTGAATTTGAATAAATACGTCGAAATTTTAGGTATAATACAAAATATTTGTAAAACTTACGCCGTGATAACTGCCATATATTTTCGCCGATAAATCTTAAAATTTCTACATTACATTATCTGAACGATGTAAACAGATTTTTAGATTTCGATATAAAAACGACAACATTTTATAAAATGGCGGATACAAATATAAATCATGGTGCAATAAGTTAGGTAATTTGTATACGATTAACCTAAGATTTTCTACGTTACATTATCTGCCCGAATGAATTCGTATTATAGATTTTTATAGAATCCGACACCATTTTGGAAAATGGCGGAAATCAATAAAACTCATCGTGCGATAAGTTCCGTAAATATTTGTCGATTAATCAGAAAATTTCTACGTTTCATTATCTGCCCGAGTTAATTAGACTTATGGTTTTTCCAATAATAATCTGACGCCATTTTGAAAAATGGTGGATATAAATATAACTTATGATGCGATAACTGCCGAAATTATTTGTCGATTTACGTGAAATTTTCTACATTACATTATCTGATCGAATAAATAAGCCCCTTACACTGTGATAGAAGTATGACGTCATTATACAAAATGGCAGATATCAATATCTCATAATGCGATAACTGCCGAAATTATTTGTACATTAATTTGAAATCTGCCGTATGCAAAATAGCGCATAGCAATATATCTCTTGATTGTTATTAGAAAAATTATCGATTATCAATAATTTCCCGAGTTACCAATAATTTCCTCAGTTATCAATAATTTCCCGAGTAATCAATAATTTCCCGAGTTATCAATAATTTCCCGAGTTACCAACAATTTCCCGAGTTACCAACAATTTCCCGAGTTACCAACAATTTCCCGAGTCACCAATAATTTCCCGAGTCACCAATAATTTCCCGAGTCACCAATATTTTCCCGAGTTACCAATAATTTCCCGATTTACCAATAATTTCCCGAGTTACCAATAATTTCCCGAGTTACCAATAATTTCCCGAATTACCAATAATTTCCTGAATTACCAATAGTTTCCAGAATTACCAAAAGTTTCCCGAGTTACCAATAATTTACTGAATTACCAATAATTTCCTGAATTACCAATAATTTCCCGAGTTACCAATAATTTCCCAAATTACCAATAATTTCCTGAATTACCAATAGTTTCCAGAATTACCAAAAGTTTCCCGAGTTACCAATAATTTCCTGAATTACCAATAATTTCCTGAATTACCAATAGTTTCCAGAATTACCAATATTTTCCAGAACAACAAATTATTTCCAAAATTACCAATTATTGCCCAATTACCAATTATTTCCCAAATTACCCAAAATTTCCTGAATTACAACCATTTTCTGAATTAACAATAATTTCCCAAATTACCAATAATTCTACAATGTCAATTGAACTAATTTAATAATATTTCAATTTTCCTAAATTATGCCTAATGATAAATTTAACCATAATTATTTTCTATTAATCCAATGATATAACAATATAGAATTTATCGGTCCTAGGGATGTGCGCTATTTTGAAAAAAGGGTATTTATCTCAAAAGAAATAAGACTAATTTACTCGGTTAGAAATAGAAAATTTCAGAATAGTTGACGAATAATTACGGAACTTCTCAGACAAGTGCCATTTTGCAAAATGGCTTCGAAATTCTTTCAAAATAGAAAGGACTTATTTATTCGATCATTTAATGAAACATAAAAATTCATATTTATCGCCGAATAATAACGGAACTTATATGACATCCGCCATTTTCCAAAATGGCCTCGAATTTTATTAAAATTAATAGGATTAATTATCTTTAATAGGTAATGTAAAGTAGAAAATTTCAAGTAACTGGACAAATAATTTCGGCAGTTATCGCATTATGAGATATTGATATCTGCCATTTTGTAAAATGGCGTCATATTTCTATCACAGTGTAAGGGGCTTATTTATTCTATCAGATAATGTAATGTAGAAAATTTCACGTAAATCGACAAATAATTTCGGCAGTTATCGCATCATAAGTTATATTTATATCCACCATTTTTCAAAATGGTGTCGGATTATGATTGAAAAACCCATAGGTCTTATTAAATCGGGCAGATAATGAAACGTAGAAAATTTCTGATTAATCGACGAATATTTACGGAACTTATCGCACGATGAGTTTTATTGATATCCGCCATTTTCCAAAATGGTGTCGGATTTCTATAAAAATCTATAGTACGAATTCATTCGGGCAGATAATGTAACGTAGAAAATCTTAGGTTAATCGTATACAAATTACCTAACTTATTGCACCATGATTTATATTTGTATCCGCCATTTTATAAAATGTCGTCGTTCTTCTATCGAAATCTAAAAATTTGTTTAAATCGTTCAGATAATGCAATGTAGAAATTTTAAGATTTATCGGCGGAAATATATGGCAGTTATCACGGCATAAGTTTAACAAATATTTTGTATTATACCTAAAATTTCGACGTATTTATTCAAATTCGCTCGAGTTCACCCAAAATGGTTTTCATTCCTCCCTATTTGTCCAAAGTAATCTAAAAATGTTAAATTTTCTATTTAATTTTATTTTTTTTAAATACTTTTTTTTTTATTAATTGAAGTGTTGCACAGGGGGGACCCTAAGAATTTGCCATTTTCGCATGTTATTTTACATGGACATTTTCTTATTTTATGTTGTCAAAAACATTTTTGGTTGCCATGGCAAAACGGAAGCCCAGCGTCACTTTTCCCTTTAACGGGTTTCATGTTACATCTAGGTCTAACAATCCCCCAACTTTGAACCAAATCGGTGAGAACCACCTCGGGTCGTCTCCTCGTCAGTGGTACTAACAGAGTTCCTACTATCATCAGCTTTTCCTTATTGCGTTTAAAACCATGTTTCCAAAATCATGTGTATACTTAATTTTTCGAATGTTTAAATTTTTCGAACGAATACATGAAAAGTGGAAATATAAGTAATGCTTAGTAGAAATTTATTAAAAATTATTATTAATAATTTTTTTCTGAGGTAAAAATAGGAATTCTTGGTTCACAGATGTATAGGGTTTTCTGTTTTAACAAAAATTATAATTTTGCTCTATGTGTGGTACTTGGGGCTCTTTATGTCCTGAATCAGTTACTTTTCGATCAATTTGGAATTTGGATCTGTACAATTTTGAACATTTATCAGGCATCAAAGGAAAGCTAAATAAAATATATGTTAATCATAAAATAGCCATAGATCTAACTGCGATGTAATTAAACCTTAAAATACATACCTCAATTATCATTTACTTAAATCGTAGGTACATGTAGATTGAATAATTTATACTCTTAATACAGTTTTTATTCAAATTTGGAAAACGTTGGAATACGCAATGTCATCCTCAGGAAAATAAGAAAATCAAATGACCTTCAATGCTCTAATTGTTCATTCCTCGGGTCTTTCAAATTTTAATTAATCGCTGCATCACAATATTTTGAAGGCAACTGTATTCGCCAAGAATGTAACATAGCAAAGTCAAATAACTCTACATTGGATACTCGCGTTGGAAGTAAACAGGTTTTTCTAAATCAGCTTGTACTTTGTATCCACTCGTTAATTAATACATATAAGTGGCAAAGTGCATAGGGCGTTATTTATATCCTTCACTAGAAATCTCGTCTCAATCGTGAAGAATAAGTGCCATCGTTGATTTGGAATGGGATAACATTAAACTACGCGACAAAAAGGAAAAAGATCAATTCGGTGTAAGCTAATCTTTATAATAGATCTGAATCATGGTTCTTAACGAAGATTTCGCTGTTAAATTGAGAAATGTGACTTTCTCTTACGGTAGAAAACACTCTACCGCCAAAGTTCTGGATAATGTGAGCGTGTCAGTGGCCTATGGCGTGATGTGAGTAGACATGGTAAAAATCTTTTAAACTTAACAGTTATAAATAATATTTTAATATTATTAATATTTTTAATATCTCTCGCGTGTTACGTGTCTCTCGTTCCGATTTGTTAGACGCGGGTAAGATTTGCTTCATAGTACTGATGAGCCCCAAATAGGGCGAAGCCAGTCTGCTGTTGGAGTTTCAGATTGATTTCTTTATTTTGTAATTCGTAATTTTATTACCTATTAGGCCTTTGTACCTCGTTAAGTTTTATAATACCTTTAAATTATTTTATGGATTAGCACTACCTTTTCGCATTTTTTTAGAAAATATCATTTCCAAATAACAGAAAATATATTAACTGAGCCTCAAATCTTTTGTGACCCCGTAGTAGAGCTATAAAAATATTTGTTAACACCTAGTAAAAGGTGGAAGGACGAAGTTTGTGCAGGATTGTTAAATGAAAATATTCCGTAACGTATAAAACCAAAGAAATAAACAACATTTATTATGAATATTGATTACAGCTCCAACTCCCAATACCACTAGTGTTATTTTCTCGAAACATGTACCTTCTAGGTTAGCCTTTATAGTACGTTTCAGTTGAGAAAGCCATCATTTATTAACTTTCAAATATTATTACCATTGTGAAATGTGTGGTTTGGTAACCTTTTTCGAGGTTGCGATGGTCCATGTTTCATTTCAAGAACGGATTCTTCTCTTGTAAAAGATAAACATTAAACTTTTTATCCTTTTGCGTGTGTTGTATTATAAATTTGAAATGCTAATTTAAGACTTATAGAAGCGGGCACTAGTTCAAGAAATAGCAATTAAAAAGCTATTTCAAAATTTCAGACTAATTTTAGGAGGTTATGTTTACAAGCGTATTGCACTTTATCGTGGTTAATAATTGCAAAGCGTTTAGACCTCATCTTTTACATCTGGTGCATAAATGATGTTAATCTTTGCTGCCTAAATTCGTTGACTGGGGCAATAGGAATCATTCAATTTGTTGATGGATTTTCTTCTAATATTAATTGTATTTGGTCAGTTACGCTTTGATCGGACCAAGTGGCTGCGGAAAAACAACTCTCCTGAAAGTGGCTACCGGAAACATCTCGTCCAAAGTGCAAGGGCAAGTCCAAGTATTTGGCCTTAGCCCAATGGCGCGTCATTCTCTCATTCCAGGACCAGGATTGGGGTACATGCCTCAGGTAAATATAGTTACCATTCATGTATCCAGGGGTATTCATGGGCGGTGCTAAATCCAACATCTAAGTGACGATTCACCGCTATTGAAGAATAGGGTGATGGTTCTGAAAAACTTTAACATTCAGCGGTAGATCGGGTTCTGTAGTATTAAGAACTAGCTCGTAAGCCCGTCCTTCAGCCCGGTCCCAGTTAGTTGTTGTTATAATAATTGTAACAAAATCTTAAAATAATAATGAATTTGCATTTTAAATAATGTTATTTTAAATAAAATTAGTAGAACAGTTTCATAATTTCCAGTGTCAAAACGGTAGAAAGATTATTCTACAGATTCAAGAATATTCATTTTCAGTCTGGTTGTTGGCAAATTTATGTCTTATTATAAAAATGAAATGCATCTTTCCTTTGAGTTTGAAATTTTAAAAGAACCACCCACTCAACAGCCCCTCTCACCCGAAAATTTAATCAGAGATCCTGCTAGTCGCTGAGCTTATAGAGATATGAAACTCTCACGAAAACGCGTCAAGAAAAATTCAAGCATCAGCGCCGCCGCTCGGCCGTGAAAAAAACCCATTTTTCGCTTATGGCATCGTAAAGGCTTTCTCCCAGACGTCAAGGGGCGCCATCGTCGGCAATAGAGGGTCGCTAGGGGTATTGGGAGTTTCATATCTCTATAAGCGCAGGATCTCTGATTTAAGAGTGCGCAATTTTAGGCCTTATTGGAAAAATCAAGAGAATCATACCTGTGAGTTTGAAAGTATAAACTCAAGTGCTTAGCAGCGTAAGCCTCCGGCAGCACCTCCATCGTCTTATACCTCAACACTTATAAAAAAGGGGCGTGTATTCACAGTGGCCCGCTGTAATATGGGATTAAGTATGCCCGAGATGAGAGGTACGCCGTTTCGAAAGTTTTGCCTCCGGGTTTTTCAAAAAGGGGGAGATTTCTTTCAAAATGTTAATTTAGAAAGAAACCATATAGTAGATTTTGATACAACAATCAAATCGACTCTATCGAAGCCCAACGAATCAAAAATGAAAGAAAAACGACAACCGAATTACGAACCTACCATCCGTCTTATTTTGCTCTGACTGAGCATGTTTACAAAAATGTTAGGGTATTATGTCGAGTATAGGAACGCTTCAAATAAAAATTTTCAGAAAAATTTGGAAAAGTTTTCACGTTCTTGAAATTGTTTTTGCGGGAAGGTGATAGAGAAAAATTCCAATGGGAAAGTTGTAGAGCACTGTCGATAATGTACAAAGAAAAACTATTCATTGTCTTAAAATAGGCTTTTGCATGTGATTTATACAAATATAAAAAATCTGAGGCCTACTAATAAAATATTTGCGCAAAGGTCGATTTTCAGGTACTATTTAAAGCGAAATCTTTCAGTATTAAAGCATGCTCTAACATTTATTGAGTATCTTCAACAACTATGCCACTTTATTCTTGTTTGCAGCGCACTTTTATGGTCGAGTTATATTACGGAAATGCCAATCGTAGAGTAAGTCAAATGTTTAGTGATTCGCTATCCTGACAAAAGACCAAGCCACAACACCGTTCTCAGAGCTGTTTGAGACTTCGCCAACTACGGAAACGTCAATCCCTGGTTCCGTGGACAAGGTCGTCAAAACCTCAATATGGAATAAATCGTTCTACCCTACTTTGTTGCGTACCCTCGAGAAGTATTAGAGGTGCAAGCGACGATCTTAGTTTATCAAAGAACTACGTTTGGATATCTCTTGACAATCACCACGTTCATCCGTATCGAGCTATCCTACACCTAGTTCTGCAGTAATGATATATGGAATGATGATATGAATTCTTCAACTGGATTTTTGACATATATAATGATGAGCCAAATTTCATAACTCATCTTCTGGTAACTTACAAGTGTTCCTTTGGGAGATTTGGACCTTTCAACCGTGAAAACAAACACATGTGGAGTAATAAAAATCCTCACTGGCGTTTCCCTCCCATCTTTTACAAAAATTTCGACTGAATGATTGGGAAGGTTTGATCGGAGATAGTATTATAGGCCCATTTTTCCTTCCCATTCGTCTTAATGGACAAAATTACTTGGCACTCTTGCAAAACGAAGTAGCAGACGCATTAGACAACATTCCACTTAAAACTTACAGACAACTATGGTACCAACATGACGGTGCACCACTGCATCAACCTCGATGATTTGTGGAGCATCTTAACTACAAGTTCCCCCAGCGTTGGATTGATACAAACGGTCCCGTTCGATGGCTTCCGAGGTCTTCAGACCTAATGCCGATGAACTCCCACTTATGGGGTTTCATCGAAGTAAAAGTTTACGAGACGACTGTTGCGAGCATAGGTGATTTACGACAACAAATGATTGCAGCCTTTGCAGTTCTCACTCCTCATAGGATCACCGGCTCGTTTCGAGAGATACTCCATCGTACCGTAACATGCATCGTGGCCAAAGGAAATATCATTGAACTTTTTATGTAAATGCTCTGATATTATTGTACGAATAAACTTTAAAATGAACCTATTTTAGACATTTATTAAAATTGCGCACAAATTTGGCTATTTCACTATATAGAAAACCAGTTATTTCATTACCTCGTATTTTCGTGAAAATTGGTCTTTTCCAAAGGAAGGTTATTCTTTGTACATTATCGACAGTGCTCTACAACTTTCTCATTCGATTTTTTGTCTAGCACCTTCCCACCAAAAATAAATTTTTCAAAACGTGAAAATTCTATCAATTTTTCAGAAAATTTGGATTATAAGAGTTCCCATACTAAAAAATTCGTAACTCCAACTCTTCTAGTTTTTTGAAAATATGCCCAGTCAGAGCAAAAAGACCCTGTATAGATAAATATTTGAGAACAACGTTAGTATAAGTTCAGTTTCCTCCAAGCTGTTTCCCGCAAATCACTGCGTGAATGTCCGCTAAATGACTATACTATTGCTGTGTCACTTGTTAAAAGTATCTTCCCATTGTCAATGGCCATATTTATTTCGTTATGATCTCATTCATGTTAAAATGGTCGACAATTAACATTAAATAAAGATTCATGTTACTTCATAAACTGATCAGTAGATGGTCTTAGAAAGAGCACCACTAGAGCGATCGCGTAGCTTTCAAACTTAACTATCCTGGAGCTAAATTTAAAAATGTCTTAAAGGGGAATTGTCACCACCCTAAAATTGGTTTAAAACCATTTAAATGGATAGAGGACGTCCGAAAATGGTTATACAAAAAAATTCATGTTAATATTTCCCATATTTGATTTGTTATTAGGAAACAAATTTCGTGTTCTATTCTCGCCTACTCAAGATTCGCAAACCGCTTGGTTGAACCTACCTGCAGCGCCATCTCGTCAACGAAATATTATTTTCTCCGGTTTTATCGTTTTTCAGTCGGAACTGTCGTCTGCTACGACATTCTGCTTGGCTTTTTAACCGAGTTATATCCGTAGATTGTAGTTTATCGTGTTTTTAAAATGCCTGACACGCCGCCCTTTCTCAAATTTTTGCCGCTTCATTCTTTTGGCGCTGCACGTAGGTTCAACTGCTATTACTTAAATTTTTGTAGGCGTTTGATGTAGGTTGCGGAAAAAGTAGCGCAACTTTTTAAATACTTTTCCAATAACTATAAAATATATATATATATATATATATATATATATATATTCTATCATTCTGTAAAAAACCTCGTAAATTTGGGTTTGATGACAATTCCCCTTTAAAATAGGTTTTTGCATGTGATTTATCAAAAAAAATCGAAATAAGATTCCTCGAGTTTTTTACTTTAGACTGACTCAATATTTAATTTTAACGTTGACTTATTCTTAGTTTTAATGTATTTCTATAATTATGGTATTATTGCAATTACTGAAGATATAAAACTATATATTCGTTTTTCTCAAACTGTGTTTTTTTTACTTTCCTGGCTTTTGTTTGATGTAATTACTTTGCACTGAAGCTCATGACGCAAAATTAAAGTCCGTTTTGGTCATTCGCTAGCCTAGATTGCATATTGATTTAAACAGGATTCTTATATTTTAACGTAGAATCGAATGTAATTTTTAATGAAGATTGTCGACATCACTATCTTAATTTAACTTTAATTTTTTAATTGGTTTTCATCGAATAATCTTTTTTCGAACATAAAGGTTTTAAGTACACTCTGTTTAAAAAGTCTTGGACAGATGAAATTTTGCCCTTTTTTAATTCTGATAGAAAACTATAATAGATAGATCGATGAAACCAATTGCAACTATTATTTATTTTCCAATATCTTTCGTTATTTATCGGTTTTGTCTGCCCAAAATTAATAGTTTGGCGGGAACCGTCAAAACTCATTTTTGACATTTTTTTAAATATTTGTTCTACGGCACTGACTCACGCGTTTTTGAATTCACAATGAACGGTTCATTTTTAGAAAGTGGAAAAATTAACCCTTTACAACCAACGGTTGAGAAGCTATCGCGTTTACAAACTTTTGTCGAAACTAAGAAACACCTAAAATGCATCAATCAATTATAAATAACGCAACTTCGACAGCGATCCAACAACATTGAAAAATATATTTATTAAAGGCCGGTTTAAAAAAAAACAAATTCTTAGAACAACTTGGCAAGTGGTTTTAAGAATAACCTTTTTTATACGCTAAAGCTTTTAAAAAGCTTTTTGCGTTATAAATTGTTTATAATAAGGGTTACCACAATTTGAAAACAACCTTTAATTAAATATATGTTGTTGGATCGCTGTCGAAGTTGCTTGATGCATTTTAGGTGTTTTCTAGTTTCGACGAAAGTTTGTAAACGCGATAACTTCTCAACCGTTGGTTGTAGAGGGATAATTTTTTCACTTTCTAAATATGAACTGACCCTTGTGAATTCAAAAACGCGCGAGTCAGTGCCGTAGAACCAATATTTTAAAAATTGACAAAAATGAGTTTTGACGGTTCCCGCCAAACTATTAATTTTAAATAAATAAAAGTTGCAATTGGTCTCATCAATTATAGTTTTCTAGCAGAATTAAAAAGAGGGCAAAAATTTCACCTGTCGAAGACTTTTTAAACAGAGTGTACTCTTTTAATGTTAGACACCTAACCCAAATGGATCGTTTTACTCATTGGTCTTTATTTCGGAAAAATCCCTTCATTCTGTATTGGTGGTAGGTAACACATATTTCGAAAATAGAGTCTTAGTAACTGTGGTTCCGTGTTAGAATGGTCAATTTTGGTCATTGGTTCGATTTCAGTTTTCATTGGACTAGACTAGATAATTGAGCGTAGGATATTTGGCTAACCGTGTGTGTTGGTTGGAAAAGAGATAATGGCCCCAGGGTCTCCTCTCTTCGCGCTCGTCGAGACCTGTAAACGTACCCTTTTAAATCGGTCAGGATTGGGTTCCTCTTCACTCCAGCTTGGATTCCTTTTCACTCTGGCTTGGGTTCCTCTTTACTCCGACTTGGGTTCCTCTTTACTCTGGCTTGGGTTCTTCTTCACTCAGGATTGGGTTCCTTTTAACTCCATCATGGGTTCCTTTTCACTCCGGCTTGGATTCCTTTTCACTCGGGATTGGATTCCTTTTCACTCAGGATCTGATTCCTTTTCACTCAGGATTGGATTCATCTTCAATCCAGCTTTGGTTCCTTTTCACTCCGGCTTTGGTTCATATTGCCTCTGGCTTTTGTTCTTTTTGACTTTGTCTTGGGTTCCTTTTTTTGTTAATTCCGGCTTCGGTTCCTTCTGACTAACGATTGGGTTCCTATAGGCTCCACCGTGGGTTCCTTTTTTTGTTAATTCCGGCTTCGGTTCCTTCTGACTAAGGCTTGGGTTCCTATAGGCTCCACCGTGGGTTCCTTTTTTTTGTTAATTCCGGCTTCGGTTCCTTCTGACTAAGGCTTGGGTTCATATAGGCTCCACCGTGGGTTCGTTTTGACTCCAGATGGGGTTCCTTTTCACTCCGGCTTGGGTTCCTTTTGACTCTGGCTTGCGTTCCTTTTCACTCTGGCTTAGGTTCCTTTGGACTCAGGCCTCGGTTAGTTTTAGCTTCGACTTGGGCTCCTATTGGCTTCGGTTGAGGTTCCTTTTGACACCGGCTTCGTTCCTTTTCATTTTGGCTTGGGTTCTTCTTCACTCTTGCTGGGTTTCCTATTGGCTCTGGCTGGGGTTACTATTCATTCCGGCTTTTGTTCCTATTCACTCCGGCATGGGTTCCTTTTACTCAGGCTTGGTTTCCTTTTGATTCAGGCTTTGATTCCATTTCATTCAGGCTTGAATTCCATTTCAATCAGGATTGGACTCAAGCTTGGGTTCTTTTTGACTTTGGCTTGGGTTCCTTCTTTTGTTCACTCCGGCTTCGGTTCCTTTGGTCTAAGGCTTGGCTCCACCTTGGTTTCCTTTTTACTCCGGCTTGGGTTCTTTTCATCCGGCTTAGATGGTTACTTCTGACTCCAGCTAGGGTACCTTTTCCCTCGGGCGAAATGTGTCGTTTGGCTATTTTCCAACATAGTTTTGAAGAACCAGAGATGGTTAACTCCACCCTATTTATTTTCCGGTGAATTATTATCCAATTTTGGATCGTGTTCGAGCTAATGAAGACCATTTGGGGAAGGACCCTAAATGTATTAAATATATTATGAGGTCAAAGAACGACACAATGAAAAATTATCCCTAAATACTTTTCAACTTAATTTTGGGTTAATGTTAAACGGCAACATTCAAATATATAAACCCAAAATAAAGCAACCGACCGAAAAAATCAATTTGTATATATAATCATTAAAATATCACTGATATTTACTAAAACCCGTTTTACTAAAAAACCCCTACGGGCATTTCACCACTCTCGTCGGTGTTATCGATATATTGGGCAAAAGAGTTATTTTTAATTGGTTTTAAGTGATTTTATGTACAACATTCAACCTATATGAATGTCGGTAATATTTAGCTAAAATCTGGGTTGAAGCCAAACACCCAAAACTTTAAATGCGTTAATTTTGAAGAGAGTACAGAAGACCAAGCACGTAATACAAGGGCCATAACCGACTGTTCAAGCTCCTAAGGCAAATGAATACAGTATCTGTCAAGATTTCCTTTAATGATATTTGGAACATAAGATCAATTGCCTTTGTTTACGTTTTTATAATTTAAATTAAGACTTGAAATCGAATTTGCTTTTCAGGAATTGGCACTTCACAATTACATCACCGTGAATGAAACTCTGTGGCTTTTTGGAAAATTGAACCTTTTAAAAACATCCCATCTCGAAGACCGAATAAAAACATTGAGAAATATATTACATCTCCCTCCTGACCATGTTTGCGTGGACAATTTAAGGTAAAGTAAAATATGAAAAATATAACAATGAAATGGTCAAATATACATTTCTAAAGAAAAACACGAATGAAGGAAAATATTTAAAATTTTATTGGGTGTAGAAAGCACACAATAGTGTAACTAATTTAAATTGTGTATTTCAGTATGGAGAGTTCAAAAAAGTTCAATATTTATTATCGTAACAAAGAGTAGCAACGATAAATATATTTACTCTGAATATGCTTCACAGCACTATTTGCATCCCAGCATGCTCCGTGGCACGTTTTAATAACAACATGTGACGCGCGCCCTCATAAAATAAAAGGGATTAAAGCCCCTTAAAGTGTTGCGTTGCACCATCTTCAGCAAACATAGTCAGAGTACAAATATTCCGCAAGATGCAATATTTCGCTATCAAACTATTTTTTTTAGTCGATTGTGACGTGTGGGACAATTCAGTACTCTCGTCCATTTGATTAATCAGGTCGAGATATGTATAACGGCCACGCCAACGGGGGGATACGTGGGGACATCAGATTATAGTATTTATGTACCCCCAGTTCCGCTAGGCACTACTGGGGGTACCACAAGTTATACAAACTAGTTTGTATCATATCACGCATGTTCATCATCACGCATCCCGCAATTTCTTTTTAAAGTAAAAAGTAAAACCACAGCACAAAGAACATGTATAAATCCTGTAAAAAAGGGGCGAAGAGTTAAAAACCTCTAAAACGGCGAGTATAAATAAAAACCATAAAATAACAAGGAATCAACCTGGACATATGTCCCCGAAGTTACTAGTTATAAAACGCACAACTTTCTCAAAAACAACCATCTTTTCTGCGAGCTTCATATCTCCAAGGTTGCCCCTAGGGACCAGATGGAGAGTGAGAGGACAATTAATTAAGTAGTGCTCAGACTTGCCGGTATCTGACCCCCAACCACAGGCAGGACTGAGCACATGTCCTAAACTATGCAAGTAACTAGGAAATTTGCCGTGACCACTGAGAATCTGCGTTGAGAAGTGGTTAGGGTTGATCGCATTGTCGCCCACGTTAGGAATAAAATTGCTTGTAACATTGCCTTTATTGCTGTCGTTCCAACTACTATGCCAATGCCTCTTGGTAATGTCCCTCAAAATACTTTTAATACTACCCTTATCGGGTTTAATAGAATGGATCACCTGTTTCGTTAATGCGCTCTTGGCCAACGCATCCGCTCTCTCGTTACCTAGAATACCACTGTGTGCTTTGACCAAATTAAGGGTGATTCTCGTTGGAGGACACCACACTGGATGAAAGGGAGATGATACGTGGGGACAGGGGTTAGGACACCCGTGGCGGAAGTATTCCGACCACCCATTGGGGGATTGGTGGTCTTCTTCAAACGGCCATCCAAAAACTCTGCCTCCCAGACGCTTGGGATTACAGAAGTACGCCACTACTCCCACCGTTATCAAACTATAATATCAACACTAGCCTTCATTTAATATTTTTTTAAATTATATTCTATTTAATCGAATAATCATTCTATTAAAAATGAGAAATACTAAATTAAAATATTAATCAGTACTAAGACTTGTGTATATAGTTACGTGGATTTTGCTTTCAGGCGAGGACTATTGTAAATAAGAAAACCGGTAATGAACTGCCACTTTCTTAAAGTAAATTATAATTAGGCTCCAGTATTAAAATTTGGTTTCTAATGTAACATTTCAGTGAGCACTTTCTCTCCCCTGAAACATATGTAGCGTTTATATTTTATTGCAAGGCTGGGTTGTGTTCATTACAGTTGCGGACAAAAGCGAAGAGTGTCTCTGGCTATTGCGTTGCTTCACAATCCTCCGTTGTTGGTCCTAGATGAGCCCACAGTAGGAGTCGATCCTTTGCTACGCCGCGAAATTTGGTCGCAACTTGTCCATCTCGCCATTACCCAAAACACAACGATTATTATGACAACGCACTACATCGAAGAAGCAAAGGACGCTAATATTGTAAGTTTCTGTTAGGATTCTTAGTAATATTTCATTTTTGGTTTCACATAGAATATATATTCGAAGTTACACTATTTCTTTGGACGGAATGTCGTTAAGTGTTGTTTGTTTGTCGTCGGCGTCGTGGAAAGCGACGACATGGTAGATGGAGCTACACATCGAGTAGTTAGTTTAGTGTCGGGAAGTTTACAAGTTTAAATTACACAATTTCTTACGATATGTTATAATAGGAATATAATAATAGGAATATTTATATTAATATTTAAATTAATTAAAATTAAAAAGATAATTAAAAATGTAATAGGATTAGTTTGGCCGGAAGTTTGATTTAGACAATTTATTTCAATATTAATTACAATTACTTATTTTTTAAGCTATATCAATAATTAAAAGAAAAATAATTAAAAATGTCATAGAATTAGTTTTTTGGTAAGTTTGAATTAGACAATTTCTTTCGATATGCTAGAATAGGATTACAATTGGCGGGTGGCGGGAAGTTTGACATTTTGCCTAGTGGTCTAGTCTCTGCTGGAGTCCCGTCGATCCTCGAGCCCACTGGGTTGTCTCGGGACGATGGGAAACGTCCCGATGGTTTGTCCCTTGTACCATGGTCGGGCGAAAAATCGGTGGTGTGGGATTTCACCGGCACCGACCCACTCGCGCCATCGTATTTGGCTTCGTCTTCAACTGCCCCTCTCTGGGCCGCCACCTAGGCTGAAAGGAAGAAGAACGACAAATACTGTGGCTGTTGAAACTCTTGGTTTGTTCGGGCGCGATGGTTTGGCCTTCGTCCAAGCCTTAAGGCCGTAGGATTCGCGAGGCTACCGGGGAGCCGCGATCAACGGAATACTTGATCCAATGAATCCGCGCCAGCCCCGTCGGTGCCCCATTTCACATTTCAGACGTCGACGGAGGCTCGGGGCACCATCAGGGCGAGGGCGCGGACGCTGGGGCACGGGCGCCACCCGCGTCTCAATGTCTGACTATCATCTCGCAGTTCCATACTGGGCTATTTGACCATCAAAATGACCAAATACACGTATATTTGAACATTTCCTTGACTACATGACTGAAAAATTGTTTAAAGCTCCATCTACTTGGTTACAAAATTTGTTAAATACTTGGCTTTAAGGCCATCTAAATTAAAGTTAGAAGAAGCTAGACAAAGAGAAATTGTTCTGAAAAATAAAATTAAAGATATAAAAACTAACCAATAGTATTTCGAATACCAAATAATTCGACGTATTGGTTTTTGAAATAACTAAATAGTTTGCATATTTGTCAAAAAAAACTAAAAAAGTAATTGAAATTACTATTAATTTTACTTGCAATAGTAAAATACTAAACCAAATGTATAATTTATATTTTATTTTATTTAATAAATTTAAACTATAATACTAAACTTTTTCAAAAAAAACTTTTACAAACAAAATTTAAAATACACATTTTTAAAATTTAACTACACCAGCTCCAAGTCAGCTAGCGACTTTATTTAAGTAACTACTAACTACAATTAAAATCAAAGGATCTGCTATATTTTTCATGCTTTGAAAACAATTCATTAAAATCTCGAGTTTTTAAATATATGTAAAACACGAAGGAGCAGATCTTTTATCACAAATTTTCAAAAATTATATTTAATTTAGTTTATAATAATATAGGGAACTCAAAAATTAAAAAACGAAAAATCAAAAAAAATTACTTACTTCAACCTTTCTCCCAGTTATTAGTTTCGTTTTAAACTTGGTTTACGTTTTAGTTTTACTTTGCTATTCTAGAAAATTCCAAAATTCCTTTAGAGTTTATCAGTAAAACCACTTACTTTAAGTATTTTTTTTAATTAGTTCGGTCTAATAGTAGATTACGCACCTATAATCCATGATGTTTTCATTTAAATTCAAATTATAACGAATTGAAAGTTTGAAGAAAATATTAATTTAGTTTGTAAATGAAATCCTTTTATAGTATTCTGAAGGGCTCTTAATACGTTTTGAACTTCCAAAATAAATTAATGTACTAAGTTACGTTTAAAAGAACCTTTTGCAACAATTCCAATATATATATATATATAAAAAACCGTGATAAATAGTAAACCCCACTTATTTTTCAATTAATACATTTCAGATACACAAATTAATTAAATAAAAGTATTTAAATAAGAATTGCTTCACTAAATTATGCATTTGTACTTTAAATAATACCTGATTTTGAAATTATATTAGAATAATTATATTGTTAAACTTCTTTCATTTTTAAAAATGTAGTAGAAAATGAAAGATATTTTAATTAAAACATTTCTTAATTTCTTTATTACCTAAAAATATTTACAATATTTAAAAAATTTTATATTGTTTAACTTCTTTCATTTTTAAAAATGTAATTGCTTGACTTAAATAAAGCGTGAAAATTATTAGTTTCAAATGATATTTACAAATCTTGTCAACTCTAAAGTCCATTTTTCAGGTATTAGTAAGTATTTCATACAAACTAACTTCTAAAATATGGATTTAGTTCGTAAATAAAATTCTTTTAAATTACTTTGAAGGACTCTTTATACGTTTTGAACTTGAATAATATTAAAAACAATAATCTAAGATACCCTTTAAAGTTAAATTCCTTTAGTTTATCAGTAAAACCACTTACTTTAAGTATTTTTTAATCCGTTCGGTCTAATAGTAGATTACGCACCTATAATCCATGATGTTTTCATTTAAATTCAAATTATAACGAATTGAAAGTTTGAAGAAAATATTAATTTAGTTTGTAAATGAAATCCTTTTATAGTACCAGTTATTGCACACTCTGACTGTTCGAGATAATGCGATGAGGACTCTCGACCCGCAATGCATTTACCCGGATAGATTATCGGGAAACGTCTTTTTACTAAATAAACCCGATAATCATGTTTTTTATTAATGCGTATATAATAACTGCTTTATTATTGTAACTTGTCTCATTAGCTTCGCTCATTGCCGGGAGTAGTGGCTCACTCCTGTAATCCCAGGCGTCCGGGAGGCAGAGTTTGTGGAAGGCCGTGTGGGGACGACTACCAATCCCCCAACGGGTGGTCGGGATACTTCCGCCACGGGTGTCCCCACCCCTGTCCCCACGTATCCCCCCATTGGCGTGGCCGTTACACATATCTCACCCTGATTAATCAGTTATTGTGTGTGTGCTGGTGTCTAAGGCCTCGGGTCGACACCGATGTTTGTGTATCTCAAAAAAAAAGCTTCGCTCATTTCGGTAGTACAGTTCTAACTTTAACGTTATCTTTTAACTCTGTATATATACAGGGTCTTTTTTTTTGCTCGGAAAAGTGTTTTTTTTCAAAAACTATTTATAGTACCGATTTCAAATTTGGAAGGTCAATTCTCTATACCGGGGGACATCAGTTTGAGAAATTTGAGCGTTTTCGGTAATGTTTTTCACCAATTTTGAAAAATTATTTTTCGACCACTAGGTGCGAGATAAAAAATTTCTATTATAAAGTTGTAGGCCGTCATCGAAAACCCTTAAAAATTGTTCACTCGACGAAAAACAACTTATTTATCAGTGAAAATTCGAGCTTGAAAAATTTACAAGTTGGTGAAGCCAAATTACGATTGTTTGAAACGATAATTGAAAAGGGAACAAGTCCAATACAAACGTAGTAGAGTTTTCACACTTGAAAAAATGTACACGTTTGGTTTTTAAATGCAGATATTTTATTCACATAATTTTTTACAAAACATTTTCAATAATATCACCATTGGCTGCAACACAGGTTTGTGCGCGGACAATTAAGTTCTCAAACGCTTTCTCTACCATTTCTGGTGTGACGTCTCGGCAAGCACTGATTATTCGTCTAATGAGTTCCTCCCTAGTTTCAATGGGCGTGGCGTATACCTTTGCTTTAACGAATCCCCAGAGAAAATAATCCAGCGGTGTTAGGTTAGGTGACCTTGCTGGCCAATGCACTGGACCATTTCTCCCTATCCACCTTTCAGGAAACTCGTTGTTGAGGTGCTCAGTTACTTGCCGGGAAAAATGCGGAGGGGCGCCATCTTGCTGAAACCACAACTGACGTCTTTCAGCCAATGGAAGGTCGTCGATTGCGTCACTCAGTTCGTTCTGTAGAAAATGTAAATACCATTGGCCGTTGAGGTTCGTCGGCAGGAAAAAGGGACCAATCAAACGGTTTCCAACAAGTCCAACCCAAACATTGACCCGTTCAAATTGAACCTGGTGATGATATTCAAAACCCCAATGTGGGTTGATGTCAGACCAAAGATGGCTGTTTTGATGATTAAAGGGCCCATCTCTAGAAAATGACGCTTCGTCGGAGAACAAAACATGGCGCAAAAATTGTCTATCTTCTTGGACAGCATTTAGTAACCAGTTGCTAAATTCATAACGTCTTTGATGGTCTCCGTCAATTAGTCCTTGGTGGAGCGTAGCTCTGTATGGGTGATAGCGATTCTTACGAAGAATTTTCCACACACGATTTGCAGAACAACCCAAATCAGCAGCGGCGTTAGCGCAACTGTGACGAGGATATGCCACAAAGTACGCGAGTACATTGTTCTCGAAGTCTAAATCCGGTTGACCCAATCCGCCAAACCTAGGTTGCAAGTTACCAAATTGATTGAAATCGTGAATTGCTCGTCTTACTGTATTTACAGATGGTGCTCCATTTGGATGTCTTTCTGCGAAGATTTCAGTCACTCTTCTAGGGTTTTGCGCTGCTTCTCCATAGTAAATGGCAACTATCTCGGTACGCTCAGCTACTGAATAACGAGGCATTGTTCGAAATATTATCAAACACTGATAATAATCTCCCAAAGTTTTCCTTTAAATACCCAATGCATGTTTAGGATTGACCTACAGCCTCGTGTTTTTTAAATCCGGTCGTTTTTTTAACCAAAGTTTCAACTGGATTAGGTAATTCGGTTTCAATTATCGTTTCAAACAATCGTAATTTGGCTTCACCAACTTGTAAATTTTTCAAGCTCGAATTTTCACTGATAAATAAATTGTTTTTCGTCGAGTGAACAATTTTTAAGGGTTTTCGATGACGGCCTACAACTTTATAATAGAAATTTTTTATCTCGCACCTAGTGGTCGAAAAATAATTTTTCAAAATTGGTGAAAAACATTACCGAAAACGCTCAAATTTCTCAAACTGATGTCCCCCGGTATAGAGAATTGACCTTCCAAATTTGAAATCGGTACTATAAATAGTTTTTGAAAAAAAACACTTTTCCGAGCAAAAAAAAAGACCCTGTATATTTGCGTATCAGAGTTGTGTGTTGTCGTATTAAAAGAAGAAAAAGGAACTTTTCATAGTGTTATTCTACCTATTTACATATCGGAAATGTATTTATATTTTACCGTATTTAAAATATAGGTAATTGTTTTTATTGGCTTGACTTAAATAAAGCGTGAAAGTTATTAGTTTCAAAATATTTACAAATCTTATCCACACAAATTTAATTTAATTTTAATTTTAGTGTTTTATAGTATCTTTCTGACTATATTTGTGTATAAGAATTATATTTTACCGTATTTAAATAGTAATAAAAGCGAATTGAAAGTTTGAAGAAAATATGAATTAAGTTCGTAAATAAAATCCTTTTATAGTACTTTGAAGGACTCTTAATACGTTTTCAACTTGAATAAAATTAAAAACAATAATCTAAGATACCCTTTAAAGTTAAATTCCTTTAGAGTTTATCAGTAAAACCACTTTAAGTATTTTTTCAATCCTTATACCTATATTTACATATTGGAATTGTTACAAAAGGTTCTTTTAAACGTAACTTAGTACACTAATTAAGTATTTTTAATTTACCGTAATTAAAATATAGGTAAGTGGTTTTTATCTTATTTTATACCTACGGAAGGGATAAATAAATGAAAGCAATAAATTTTTGGAGTTTGGAGATGGGTGGAAAAAAAATAAGGCTCTTCGTTTTTCCAACTGCTTTTCTGATGTACCCAAAAATGGACCAAAATAGACCAAAAGTACCCTTAAAACGACCAAAGTCACCATTTTCGGCCCTATGTTCCCCATTTCGGACCAAAAGTACCCCAAACTGGACCTATTAGCTTTATTGTAATGTTAAACTCCCATAGAGATTCCCCTAAAAGAAAAAAAAAACTTGAGGTCCAATTTTGGGTACATGAATTATTTCGGAGAGGGAATCCATGTTTTAAATTCAAATTAACCGCGCGGCCGGCCAATCCGCGCCTCCCAGGTAATCCGCGCACGCGTGCTATCTCCTAGGTTATAACTTTTTACATAATTTCCACTTATTTCGTACGATAAAACGCAATCGAGATATTCGTTTTAAGAAATACTCGTGAGATTGGTTCAAGTGTCAAGCATACTACAATGATATTAAAATGAAGTTTAAAAATATTTCCATTCTTATTTAACAACGAATATTCCATGACGTCAAAACACTCTTAAATTCAAATTAACCGCGTCCCCCGGGGTAATCTGCGCACGCGTCGCCTAGGTTATCAATTTTTACATCATTTCAACTTATTCCGTACGATTAAACTTGATAAGATATACGTTCAAGTGTCTTTCGTTGATATATGAGAAAACAAATCGTCGCGAAAAATACCCTAAATACATTGACTTTTCGACGATTTTACCCTCATTTCACCCCTTAAATCCCGGACCCCGATCCCGAACCTGACCCCGACCCCGGGATCGGAGCCACACCCTCACTTTCCTTCTACTCAGGTTGATTTAACACTCAGGAAAAAGTCCTACGCAGTAGTAATTGAAATAGGCATACACAAGGCTACGTGGTAGAAAAACGATATGAAACCGAAGGCTCCTTCTAAATTCTTCACAAAAGGTCGGATCGCGGGCGCGTAAAAAAAATTATTTCGATAATAAGCCTAATATTATGATTAAAAACCTCTGGTTTGAGAACTACAACAAGTAAACAGAATCCCTCCACTTCCGTTCCTTCTATTTTAGGAATAAAACTACACCTTTGATTTGCCCCAAATTGCTCGCGCTACGGAGGAGAGAAATTCGCCGAAAATGTCAGGATTTTGGGGAACGAAAAAGGTTTCGGACTCTAAGTTAATACACTTAGGATTGGAAATTGGTTTTGATAATGACATTTTTGGAAAGAAAACGTCCTGGGCTTCATTCTTTTTTATTACTATCGATTTTTCGTGCAACCAACACTTTAACAAATTAACCATTCCCAATCTTGCCATCTACGTAAATCAAGAAGAAATAATTAAGATCATTGAAATACCTAATAAAGCGTGGTATCTCCCAAATCGTTGGTCTTTTTAAATTATTCGCATTTCATACTTTGTCATTCTTCAGTATAACGGTGGTTTTCTACAATTCTCATCACACATGAGAAGGCTCAGAAACCCGCCATATTGCGTATGTGTTAGTTGTCATAATATCTCAGAATATTGTGCGAAAATGCTTCATCGTTCGTCTTCTTTGCAAAATATTATTTCACCCTTTTTTTTCAGATTAGTGCTATGAGAAATGGCCGAATACTTAAAGAAGCCACTCCAAAAGCTTTAATGGATTCATTTGGTGGCCGTAGTTTAGAGAAATGCTTTTTCAATTTATTTTATCAAGACAGTACCACAACGGAAAACAATCACCAAATGGTGAGAAACTGATTGATCTTAAAGTTGCATATTTATAGCGGATCTTTTAAATTATCGCACCAGATTTAACAGAAGCGATGTAATAACTAGTGCAATTTAAATAAGATTGAATTCGTGTGGCTAATGTACTAAATTAGACTACAGTGCGCCAACCGTGAAATAATTATTCCATGGTAGAAATGTTTCTTTCATTCAGATGGGGTAAAGATAGTTTCATCCACTGGTATTTAAAACCATGATACGGTAATCAGAGCCCTCTATTTCTTAATGTTTAGTATGTTTTCATCGTATTACGCGACATAACTTGTCCTGGAAATTCGGCTTTTTAATTTCTAGGGTGTAGCCAAACGTTGCCATACGTAATCATGATCTAGCCAATTTGGCGGTTTAAGTAAAATATATTTTGTTTGACTTCTACGTCATACATTCAAGATTTCATGTTTTCGGGTCAATTGAAAGCGGAAGTTTGTCTGCTATAATTCAAATTTTCTATTTGGAATAACTTATAAAACAAGTAATATTTTAAAATGCCATTTTGACAGTGTTGAGAAAAATACATAATCTAATAAAATATTTAAAAAAATTGGGTGCAGGTGCAAGGGCGTATTTAAGGGGGGTTTGGGGGTTCAACCCCCCCCCCCGAAATGCTGATGACTGGGGGTGTCTAATAAAAGTCAGTGAAACCTCCGTCAGCACCCCTCCCCTTGAAATTTCTCCCTGAAATAAAATCTTGGATACGCCCTTGTGCAGGTAGACCTTTAACCAACAGTTATAATAATTAATTTAAATTGAGAGCTTAGAGGTTTTCCCTTTCACAAAAATGTTCTGAGATAATCAGTAATAGCGAGTGTTTAAAGCGATTGACTCGTGTGGCATGAAGCACTTTCCAACACCATTTACGCAATTCAACCTGGGCACTTGAATTAATGGTTTTAAAACTGACTTGGGCCATTGGTGGTGTTTAGCTAATTATTATTGTTCATATTAGTTTGAAGTCTAACAAAATTCGTTAATCTAAAATTTCACCGGCGGAAGATAATAAACAGCACTCATACATTAAAACATATTTATAAATTTTTGCCCTATCATATTTTTCCAGAGCTCACATTAGAAAGTAATAAAATACAAACCCCAGTGTGGCTCTTCAATAATTGCTCAATCTTAAACTGCCTCTGAAAAACTTCAAATAAATTTACAGCAAACCGAAACTGGCCTCACTAACACATTAAACGTGGGCATTGCTCGTGGCGATGCAACAGTGGGATTAATAAAAAGACATCAAGTGAAGACGTATTCGGCATATTTCTTGCAGCGAATCCTGGTTTTGTGTGGAAGAAATTTGATATTATTCAAGAGGAACAAGCCAGAACTAATTTTCCAAATATTGACCCCAATCGCAACTCTCCTTTTTTATTTTGTTTGCGTGGGAAGCCGACTTCACGACATTCCAATCTCTGTCGTGAACGAAGATTGTGACATCAGCCGCAGCAACTTAGGAGAGACATTTGTCAAGCACTTGGACAGGAGTCGTGTGTCCGTTGTAAGTATTTAAAGAAAAACGACAATTTTAAAAAACATTTACCAACGTCGAGGAATAAATTTTTATTAACTTTTCGATCAATAATCAAAAATTTATGAAACTTTAAGAGTGAAGAACGTCATCTGCCTCGAGAAAGAATCGATCCCCCAACCATTTAATTATCGTCCGAACACCATTACCACTAGACCATGGCAACCCCGCAAAGGCCTCCTACGTCAAATGTTCTGTTGCGCTCAATTTATGTTTTTTATTCGGTTGATGTGCCGTAGCTTTCGAGGTCTCTGTAGTTCGTGGCATTGGGGCGATTATTAGCGCCGCCGGGATTTTTTCCTAAGAAGGCACCGATGAATTTAGAGGCCCCCCTCTACGCAATAATTTCAATCGATAATTTCACGTTTTTTCTTTTAACTAAACTCTCCGTTTTGAAAGAGTTCACCGTGTTTCTTATTGCAAAATTATGTGAAGCTAAAATTATACTAATTTTTTAACTTGTCCCCCAGTTTAACCAACATTTAGATATCCAATATCCCCAATTAATAATAATCCCTTATTTTATATATTAAAGTCGTTTTACTCAATGAATGACACTCTACGATTAGAGCTCTTCCCAAATTCATCAACCACTAACATCGGATGTTCTTTTAAATGATTTGATAAATCTCGATTAATGAATAATGTGGCCAGGTTGGAAAGTCTATCCTCTCGCGTTGCTGTCCGTAGACGAGTTTCAATTCTATTCAAAGAACTGAAACTTCTTTCAGAAATAGTATTGGCCGCGGGAATACACAGAACAACTTTATAGTACTTAACTAAGTCGGGAAAGCCACCTTCCATCGTCATTAGATAGTGATAACAGTCTGTTACGCTTTTCAAATTTTTCGATTTTATTAAATATCTGGCTATTTTAATTTGACTTTTCAATGAATCTAGGTCGAAATTAAAGCGAATGTATATTTGACAGCGGGCTAGGACGTCATTTTCTACGAGAAAGTTTTCCGAGTCGGGGTCAGACGCAGTTATTCCTTTAATTAGGCTAATATTTTCTAAAAATTGGTTTTTCATTTCTGATATAAATTTATAGATTATTTGGTAGTAAGTGGATCTCAACTGTTCATTTAAGGTCTTTGCTTCAGTGTCTCGGTTTCCTGTTTACACGTTACCACACTATGCTTTATTCTTTGATTAGGATTATTTTTCGTTTTCTTAAAGCTAAATCTGTAGTGTTGCGATCGGGAACCGTGATTAAAAGGGATTCTGCTAACTTAGAAGATTCGTCCCAAATTAAGTCGAATTTTTCGGGGTTCCTTACTTCCTCTAGGGTAGTTATGGTAGCTTTGCAAATAGCGATAGCTTCAATTAGAACGACTCTCCAACTTTGTAAATATTCCGACAAGGAGTTGGTAAAACCTAATATTTCATCTAAAGCCATAATCACTAGGCCGCTTCTTCGGGTTTACCATTTTCTACCATGTTCTCCAATGCTAATAGAACAGAATCAAATCTACTTCTGAAGTAATGAAGATCTTTTTTTTTGCTCCACCACCTAGTGTCGCAGCTTTGTGGCATTTTAAGAACTATTTCGTAACCCAGCTCTTTTTGAGAATTATCCAAACATTCACTCCTAATAAATGAATTGCTTTGGAAATTATAGATCGCATGAACTAGTCCGAGTAATTCCCTAACCGCGACTATATTGGAGCGGTATTCACCCAAAACTAAATTTAAACGATGAGCATAGCAATGGACGTACAGACAATTTGCACCTACTGCCTTGTCTATTTGACCCTCAGCCCTTTTACGTGCCCACTCATTACACTGGCCCCATCATAAGTCTGAGCAACGCAATTTTCAATTTTCAGTCCATTCTCCGTCTAAATAGTAATTATACCCAAGCTGATGCTTTCAGAGTCGAACTTATGCAAATCTGTGTATGCTAAAAATCGCTCTACTACGCCAATTTCCTGTCTAGTATACCTAATGCAAACACTCAACGGTTCTACTCCCGCATTATCTCTAGTCTCATCGGCAATTACGGAAAAGAAACAACCTGATTCAATAACCTCCTTTACCATCATTCGCCTAACAAAATTTCCACTAAAGTTAATCAGCTCATTTTGGACAGTGATATCTATGTATTTAGTATTATTTAGCATACTTTCGCACTTGGATTTTAAGTCATGACAATTTATTTTTAATAAATCTAAAATGTCTACGAAATTGCCCCTGTTCCCATTTTCTTGGGCGCACAGTACTATTATCTGCACGTGAGCAGGTACTCTATTTCTAGCAACGTCTGTTTTATGATGCTGATCAACCTGACATACTATTGAGCCTCGAGATTTCGATTCCAAATAGTCCGAATATTTTTATAAGACTGTTGGTGTAAAGATTTAGTCAAAGTAAAGTGTTTTTCGAACTTTTTTGTCCATATTTTTCCAGTCCGAAAACCCCTCAATAAATCCCGTATTTCTCCCACCTAAAAAATTCCAACAACAAAAACAAGAAACTTTATCGTTTGCTACAGAATATTCGAGCATTTGGTATTTGGTGTACCAAGAAGAATTGAAGCCTCGGTTTTTACCACCCATTAGGGTTTTGGGAAAAGACGCAAGGTTAGGTTGAACCGGCAGACAATCCTTATCTAAACTAATATCTAAAGCAATTACGTTTGAATTGTCTATCTTTGCACTCATGGCTCTATTATAGGATTCAACCAAAATTTCCGATGACTCAGAATTTAGAACTTAGCCGGACTGACATCGACATTGGGTAAAACGTCAACAACATTTTTTTAACTGTTTTCAGTCTCTGTGAAACCTAGAGTCTCCCCTGAATCCAGTTTATTTATTTTAGCTGACAGTTAAAGAAATCGTTCTATTGCGTCTTTCTGACTACTAGCTATGCTCGCTTCTCTCTTACATTTTGGGCGTTTTTGGGCCCCCGACATAAACTTTCGGGAACTTATTCTGGTTTTAGATTTTAAAGTAAAAACTCCAGATATTACACCTTTTAAAAATGATACCACTATAGTCTTAAAAAAACTAATTTTAAGAATGGTACCCACCTCGGCACCACCAATAGTTTAGTTCAAAATATCTAGCTACTAAAAGCTTGAAAAAAGCCAACTAACTATATAAAATAAGCGCAGTACGGTTTCTTTAAACCTCTAGGAGGTAGAAGTCGGCTCCTGCCAAAAATATTAAAACAAAACTGACACTAAATTAACTGACTGGGGAAGACTCGAAATGTAGGGAAGTGCTTCGAAAAAGCGCACAATATGAAATTAAACTCTGGTAAAAATAATGTCTTAACTTCGTTGAGATAAGAGTGACCACCGGCCTTTCGAACACGTGACCCAGTGGGCGGATCACAAACCCCCAAATAAGCTGGAGCTTTCCAGTTTAACCCCCCTGGTGGAGGCCCACCCCTTGGACGATATTGCGCTTATCAACAAACGACATTATTGACAACACGGTAGATCTCGGACGAACAGGTGTCAGGTGCGGGGGCCCCCTTTCTCGATTTGCATCTTGTGGGGGGGGAGACATTTCGCTCTTTGAACTTGCCAGGAGGTGGAGGGGAGCTAAGGTCTGATGTAATTTTTACGTTTTACGATAACGTGTGCGGCTTATGGAAGCAGCTGTTTTTCCCCGAATTACAATGATCCCCCTTTACAAATAAACTCAGAATGTTAACACCGCTTAACCTACCATTTTAGGCTGCAAGGGGGCCCCTGACGGGGCTTGTTTTCTAAAGTGGAAAGCAGGGATTACCGGCCGTTCAGGAATAAAAAACTGGTAGTCAACTAGTCATCTATACCTTCTCAATAGACTAGTCATCTTTTCAATGAATTTTAGGGCCCAAGAAGGCACCTTTTTCGTAAATTGTAGGCTTAAATTAGGCACCTTTTCTTAAATTGGAGGCCCCAAGTAGGCCTATAGTTCATAAATTGGAGGCCCCAAGTAGGCCTATAGTTCTTAAATTGGAGGCCCGAAGTAGGCCTATAGTTCTTAAAATGGAGGCCCTAAGTAGGCCCAAAATTTTGCAACGTAGGCACGTGCCTACTTGTGCCTACCGCTGGCGGCACTACGCCGATTAACCAAAGGTATTGTGCTCGGTTCTACCTCCTGCCAGTTAAAATGATCACGCTAGAAGTTAAGCGCAGTTATTAATTGATGAAGTACATAAAGGATCATATATGGCTATTTATCATAGGTTTATATTATATCATTTAGGACTAAGTGCGATTTCAGTCCAATGTGCTAGTTAATTTCAAACGCCCTAGCCCTTCATCATCAGAGAAACACTTGCGAAAATTCATCCGTAGCGGAGTGTGAAATGGAATTGAAATCACAGCCATCTAATAAATTTAAACAAGACAAACGAGGAAGTAAAGAAATATATAAAATTATATATACGGTACTCAACGGCAAATTAGGCCAAAGTTGCAGTGCCATCTAGTATAATCTATTTGACGATATCAATTATAAATATATAAACCTAAATTACCTTTAAATTATAAAGGTTCTGAACTTGTTTTAATAGCGATTGTGACGTGTGGGAAAATTCAGTCATCTCATTCAGGGGATTAATCAGGGGCGTGATAGGTGTAAAGTCCACGTCAACGGGGGGATACTTGGCGGTAGAGACGGGATACCTGGGTTGGAAGTATGACATTATCACATTGAGGAATAGGTGGTCGTCCTCATTGGCCCACCACATTATATGCCTCTCTGACACAAGGGATTACAAGACTACCCCACTAGTTCCGGCGTTGTTCTATTCTATTATTAATAAACATGCTAAAATATCTTCTTACCGCCCAAATATCAATCTCGATCTTCCAACAGACCATGATCGTCCTAAGCTATCGATTTTTCATAGTGACCATGCTATTGCTTATAAGCTCCTTCGGAAATTAAATGTCAATCAGCCCGCGGGACCTGATGGATTACATCCCTTTCTCCTAAAATGTCTTATCGCGTCACTCGTAGATCTTCTTAATCATATTTTAAATCGTAGTTTTAATACGGGATTTTTACATTGATCGTGGAAATTAACCATTCTTACTCCAATACATAAGTCTGGTAGTCGAATTGAACCAGGGAATTTTAGAGTTATCGCACAAATCAGGTTTCACTCTTAGATAATGTCTTAAATGATATTGACTTTTTCACTAATTGCCAACATTGATTTCTTCCTGGAAAGTCGTGTTCTACTTACCTTTTTGCGGCAACAACTGACTGGACAAAATGGTTACATTAAGGAAAACCTGTCGATGTAATTTTTTGGACCCCCAGTAAATCTTTTGACACGATTCCTCATGACGGATTACTTGCCGTTTTAAACACCACGAGAATTACTAATTGTGCTCTTCTTTGGATCAAGAATTTACTGGTTGGCCGTCCCCAATCGGTAGTTCTTTAAGGCTTTTCTTTTAATTAATATTTTCATACGAGGGGAGTACCTCAAGGAACAGTGCTCGGTCCACTTCTGTTCTCCGTTATTATAAATAATTTTCCGCAATCAATTTCACACGCGACGCCTTACCTGTTTGCCGACTTTACGAAATTGGCTATGCCGGTTGTCGCTTGTAGCGATTGCCTCAACCTACAGAATGAGCTTGACCAACTACATGTTTGGTCAATAATCTTGGCACGAGCTTCAATCCTTTAAAATCATTGGCTCTTCACCTTGGAAGCGCTAATACACACCACTTCTACCAGTGGCGTAGACAAGGGGGGTTTCTCGGTCCAGACCCCCATTGGTCATACCTTTGACTGTACTAAATTTGCATCCCCTTCTCGACGAATTTCTGGCTACGCCACTGACTCCTATTAACGGGTCAAATATAAATTCATCTACCTCGGTTTGTGACCTCGGAGATTCAACCGACGATCGATTGGTTTCTTCTTCCCATACCTTAAAAATCAGTAAGCGTATTAGTTCTATCACTGTTTTAACTCACCGGAATTTGATTTTGGCTCCGAAAAATTTATGGGAAATTATTTACGGTTCACTTATTCTAGCCAAAGTCAATTTTGCGTCTGTCGTAATAAAGCTCTTGGACTTGTAGACCCAGTACTTCAACATCGCATAAATGATCTTGTTATATTCACGTCTCCTTAAATCGCGGAAATATAATCTATTTTGTGAAGTTTTTGAACTATCTTCCAATACACGTACAAGGGGTCATAAAGCTAAATTAGTGAAACCTCTGGTTAAAAGCTCGGTGCGACATCGCCATTTCACTTGCCGAGTAATCAATGATTGGAACGCTCTACCACTTGAGATCCTGCAATTCATATCTAAAACAGTCTTCTATTAAACGTGCATCTATCAATATAATATTTGAAGTTCTACTCCTCTTATTTTCCAAAATTAATTTTAATTAGCTTGATTTGTTTATCATATATTTCTTTTTTTTTTAATGTAGTTACCCATTCTTTGTTCGACATGTTACAAACCGCTAATAAGCCCACTGTGGCTTAGTGTTCTTTGCCATTGTACATATATAAATAAAATAAATAAATAAATTAACTGGCACATTGCATCCAAATCATAATAAGCCGTATTTTCGGGTATAATTGTTTTAGAAAGTTAGTGGTTAATGCAGGTAGCTTTCACTAAATGCATTATTATATTTTTTGGTCACACGCTATATTTGCAGACAGTCGCCAGTTTTAGAGACGCATACGATTCTGTTAAAATCGGTAATTCGTGGGCTTTCCTTCACATCGGGAAGAACTTCTCGGATTGCTTAAAAGGGAAGTTGCAACAACGATTGAACGTGGATGAAATGACTTTGAATTGTAGTACTGTTTCCTGCTATTTTGATTCATCCAGTGGGTATTTTTTACTGTTTTACAGCTAGTCAAGAATCTATAAACTTAATATTGTTGAAAACTCTAGATCAACAAATATACTACACACTTTTACATTCATTTTTGAAGTCGTATCAATCGTTTTATGAAGAGTTATTGGATTCCATTAACAAAACGAGGATGGTTGCCAGATTTCCATTAGACGTAAGTGTGTCATTATTTGTTTATCTTTTCAGGTTTTTATGGAAGCGTGTATACTTTATTGGAATTTGATTCAGTTAATAAGGTTAAAAACTTAAGATAACTCAAATCTTCTGTGTCCGTTACTATGATTTCCCATCCTCAATGGAACAATACTTAAAAGATATAATCAACGCAAACTGACAAAATGATGATGTTCATTTAGGGATTTAAGGTAGAAAAGCTCCTTATCTTGCTCTTGATAATGGGGGAAAACAGAGGGCTCGCCGGGAAACGCATGCTATCTCTCTCCCAGTAGGCCGAGAATAACATCAGTAAATCCTTAACGCATAGCTACTGCGGACAGATATTCTAAGTTAAGGATAAATCATTCTTGATATTACTTACTTTTACAATGTCATCTATCATAGACGGAATGCAGTAGCGGGGCTAGGTGTAGGTTAAGGTATGCTCTAGCTCAATTAGTATTTCCAAAGAGCAGATTTTATGAAAAGGGTCAACATTTTCTTTTTATCAATATAGGTACACCAAAACTATTTTAAAAATCATTAAGACCCAATAGTATTTAACTACAAAAGGTTAATTTTATACCTTTAAGTCAAAGATTAGTCTTAATATGAAAACAAATAATATTATTAGAGATTTCAAGTGTCAAAAAATTCTGCATTTAACCTACCTTAAAAACATTCCTAACGCCGCTACTGACAGTGTTAAATTTTTGTAATTATCCCTTTAATAAGGTACAATCGGTTAACAATTTATTTAGTTAACGATATAAATTTTAATTCAATTCGAATAATAATAATTCCAGACAGATGGCACTACGCATTTGGTATCTGAAACCGGTCGTCCTGTAAGAAATTATCAGTTACTCAAAAATTCTGATTAAGTCATACGTATCTTTAAACATATAATAGTAGGCCGATTGTCTTATCACCGCAAGATTTTAGAATAACGTTTGTTTCATTGCTGCTTTAGATGTCTTCCACTATTTACGGGTCTCACGATACAAATGCAGGGGACGCCATGATTCCTGGAATCTTGATGCTCCTAATCAGTGCCCTTTCCGCTGGTTTGACCGTGTCCAAACAGCTCAACGAGAAGAACAGTGGAGCCCTCGAAAGGATTCAAATGTGTGGCGCTTCGAAAGCGGACACGCTCTTCTCCACCTACGCCACTGAGATGTTGAAAATCATCACGGGTGCCATTTCAATGATGGTTTTTATATTCTACATCTTCAAAGTGCCACAAGAGGGCTCTGTCGTCCTTCTGGCCATTTTGACGACATCGCAAGGGATGCAAGGAACAGCATTTGGTGAGATGCACACGCGCACCCATACTTACTTTCATGGTAGAAATGAACTAGCTCACCAAATAAGTTTCCTTACCGTAAATGAATTTCGGCAAAACATCGATAATGATAATACATTTTTGGTTTTTAAAATTTAGATAAAAAATTTAACAGAGGAAACACATGGATATCAAATCAAAACTATCAATTTAGTCGAAAGCTCACGCCTTATAAATAAACATTATATATTGAAATCCATGTAAATTTTAAATGAATCAGAATAAAATAATTAATATAGAATCAGAATACTTGATTTTTTAATATTTATTTCTAATAAAATAAAATAAAATTATATTAAAACCTTGAGCTTTCGGACCGTGATCCCTCTTTAAGCCTAAAAATTACCACCTGACTCTATAATTATTAATTATTTTAATCTAATTAACGTCATATCTCTAAAGGTTTTTTTAATAAATGACTTTAATTGAATCATTCTCCATGGATCCGTTTATAAATATTAATATATATACAGGGTGTCTTAACTTGATCTGCCTTGGCGTTTTTCTCAAAAACTCTAGTTGCTAGAAATGTGAAATTTGAAATTTTTAGAAAAATCGTGAAATTTTTCACCGTTTTGCAATACAAATCCGTGCGCGACTAAGCATATTTAGAAACGAAGCACGGACCATCTCGGGAGTTACGAGTTGGAACCCTGCGATGATTATATACCGTAGATCTTCTTCGTTAGTGACAGGCGTTTCATACACTTCCTCCTTGACAAATTCTCACAGGAAAAAGTCCGGCGGTGCGAAATCTCGTGACCTCGGAGGTCATCGTACTGAACCGTTCTTGCCTTTCCATCGCCCAGGGAACTAGTTGTTAAGGTACTGCACGACGTGTCTTTCTTGTTGGGCAGGTGCACCGTCGTGCTGGAACCAAAGGCGTGGGACGTCGACTAATGGCACATCTTCCAACTCGTCTGCGACTTCATTTTGTAGAAAGGCCAGGTAGTTTGCCCATTGAGTCGACGCGGAAGAAAAAATGGCCCAATAACGCGATCTCCCAGAAGACCAACCCAGACGTTTAAACGGAATTGTACCTGATTGTGTTGAGGAAATCCCCAGTAAGAATTTCCTCACTCCACATGTGGTTATTTTGGCACTCATCGGACACAAGAATCAAACGGAGGAAATCTTCGTTTCCGTCAGCCATAGTACAAAACCAGTTATAGAAATCCAGCCGAAGTCACTGATCACCAATGTAAAGTGCTTGGTGGAGCGTGGCATGAAATGGGTGATAGTTATGACGGTCAAGGACACTCCAAACGTAATAGTTTGACAAGTTCAAATCAGAACAGGCCATTCTTATGCTTGCTCGAGGGTAGGCGATGACTGTGTCTTCCATGTTGATGTTGTCATGGCCAGGTCCGCAGAATCTGTGATTAACGTTGCCTTCGTTTTCAAAGTCACGGACAGCACGGAGGTCAGTGTGGTAATTTGGACGACTGTCCAGGACAGATGATGAGTAACCCGTTTAATGCTTTGGCGGTGCACGGGGTATATAAATACAACAATCTGATGTCAGAATACAACATTTGAAATAATCGACTAGCTTCACATGCATTTCGTTGAAGATCTCCGTAGTATAATTCGACCATCCTGGACCGCTGTTCACAGGTATAACGAGGCATTATTTTTATTTTGCTGGAGTACGTTCAGAGAATGATTTTAAAACGAAGCTGTGTCTCTTTAAATACTAAAATGGAGCCACACTTTAAGCGACTGAGTAGTGCAAAATAAAAAAACAAGTTGGAAATTCAGTTGGCTAAATTAGACGGTTTCGTCGACTTCTTGCAACATTCTTGCCCAAAATAAGAATTCTACTATTTAAATTGAATTTTCTCTAAAAAATTATTAAAAATTATTTGGCTTAAAAAACAGTCCCTTTTTTATCTTTACAAACATACGATCATTTCAAATTAGATAGGTTTCTCTAACTTTCTTTTTCATTAGACGTAAACCTTTTTGGGTACTACCAACTAGTTTGTTTCATGACGTATTAGTTCAAAGAAATATTGTCCGTTTTTGACCAAACAACTTGTTGATTGAAAATTTTCGTCTATCACCTATCGTTCAAAAAATAAAAATTTCAAAACGGTGAAAGATTTCACGATTTTTCTGAAAATTCTAAATGAAAAGGGTCCTCCCCGAGAGACTATATCCGGATAATTTCACATTTCAAGCAACTATAGTTTTTGAGAAAAACGCCTGGGCCGATCAAATTAAGACACCCTGTATATTGATAATTTCGTTTGCATCAGTATATATAACCTTAGAAAACTTAATAGGTATTTTCTTGTCAAGCATCTCTGACAGTGCAACTGCTGGTATCTTTGCAATTTCAGGATATATGACTCTGAACTTCATTGCTTGTGGTGAGTGTTTGTTTCAGTCCTTTATAACAGTTAGAAACGGTTGTTACCTCTTAAAATATAAGATCGGGTTCAATAGAGGTACTCCATATTCACCTTACTGTGATTAATATATAAATATATATTACTAATATTTCACGAGTTAGGTATTGGTTTTGGCTTAACTGGATCATTAACTCTTCCTCATCTATCATTTAACATTTAAAGCAAATCTTTGAGACCGATAATCATAAGTAAAGAAGCAGTTTGACAGCAAGTAATTTATCTTTTATATAAAGTATAAAAACACTAATAAAAATAAATAAATGTATCCAAAATTTATCCTAAATGATGTTTTCATACATTGCAACAAAGTAAGACGGTACGACTTCAACATAACGATGCTTCTGTTTGAATATTTCATGAGGGAGAGAAAGCCCAACTAGATTTTAAATATGTCGGTATGAGCACCAACCCTTACACATTTATCGTTAAAATTTTTAAACAAACGATTGTGAATAACGATTTAACCATATTTCATTAAAAAGGTAAATATTCCATTAACAATGATGTTATATTTTGAAACCTACTCTCTTCGCGTTGTCTACTTTAGATATGTACATTAAATTTACTTTTTGGGTGCCGATTTATCCTACGTTGAGTGATGGAGTAAATGGTTTTATATTGATGTAGCTAACAATGTTCGTAAAAAGGAAATATACTACTATCTTTCAAACACCTACGATAGCAGTCGTACGGATTAGGGTTTGATCAAAATGGCGATGTCTTGTGGTCGATAATTTACAATATTATTTTCCAATATTTCGACGGTTATATTTAGAAAGAAATATTACTTTTTAGTATTTAAATTAAACTGTTTCAGATACGTGAGTTTCGAACAAATTAAGCAAAAAATGTCTGTTTTAAGATAAATATTACATTCATTCATTCAAAGTAAAGAAGTTCTAGAAGGTAAATTTTAAGTGAACTAATATTTTGGTCGTAGGTGTAATGTGGCCGTTGGAAGCATCTCCTGCTGTTCTAAAAAAGATGGTTTATTTCCTTCCGATGACGCTTCCCAACTTAGCTTTCAAAGCGATTATGTTCCAAGGAATGGGACTGGAAAGTTCAATAGTGTGGTTGGGTTTCGTATCAACCCTTGCCTGGTTCTTCGTCTACATGGCACTTTCTTTGCTCATTATGAAGCATCTGAGATGAATGAATAGAATGCATTTTCTGGTGAAACTCTTCGAATGTTTAATCAAGGTTTTCTGCCATTTCATATCGCCTTGTATTCATTGAAACTCGGTCATCTAATCGAGGTAAAAATTGGTAATCGGGCTCAATTGTGACTGAGCCGTATTTAGTTAGAACAAATAAAATTTGTAAATTTTTGACGTGGTTTTCGAATTATTACATCGGAATATAAGTTAAGTTGTGTCTTCAGTCGGCAGCTTAGCTTAAAATTCGCTCTCCCTACAAGGTAGCTACAAGTAGTAATCGCAACTAAGTTTCATTTTTCTACATGGTGCTATCGAAAACCTGGAATAGGATCGCGGGACTTTTAGAGCTGGGGCTATCCATATTGTTTCACCTAGGCATGCAACCAAGGTTCTTGGAATCTAACGAAATTTTGTGTACGTGTTCATAGGTCAAATATATGAATGTTTGTCAATTTTTGGGTCAATATAAGAATAATTGAATTTATTAGAGAATTTTGCCGAAACACTCGGATTCTGAAAGTGATATCTCGGAAAACGGTACCCCTGGACATAAGCGCTAATAACTCTTGAACCATTTGTGTTACCTACTTGAAACGTTGAGGGTTTATAGATTTGTAGGTCTGGAATCCAAAATTGGCTTTGAAAAAAAATCCGTTTTTAGTTTTGTGTGTACATTTGCACAAAATTTAAAATAAATTTGGGGTGGGGTATATTATTTATGATATAATGGGTAAAAATGCAAATGATTTGATAGAAAATAAATAAACATGGATTTTATTGATAAAATAATCGTAAATGTGATAAAAATCATGTGTTTATCAAATTGATAGAATGAGAAAAATTGTACCAAATTTTTAAATAGTTATTAATTTTGATAAAATTTCATAAAATTAATAAAAATATTGATAAACTTTGATAAAATTTCATAAAATTAATAGGCCTAAGTCCTCAAGCGACTTTTCCATTAATAGATTTATAGAACAAAGTGAATAAATATACCATTTGACTCAACTATCTAATGTTATTTGCACAATATTTTGCCAATGGAATTCTATTTATTATTATATTTATCTTTATTCATTTTTACCCATTTTGATCAAATTGAAAAAATTGATCCAAAAGTGTTCTAATATATCGATTTTATCAAAATTTATACCATAAATTATTAAATATATCAATTTTAATTAATTTTATAAAATTTTATCAAAATTAATGACTATTTAAAAATTTGGTTAAATTTATCTCATTCTATCAATGATTTTTATCACATTTAAGATTATTTTATCAATAAAAACCATTTTTATTTATTTTCTATCGAATCATTTGCATTTTCACCCATTTTCATCAAATTGAAAAAATTGATTAAAATTTGATAAATTTTATTTTTTTTTCGTCAATTTTGATCAATTGTTTCTGATTTTTTGCATTTTAAAAAATTTTAATGTTTTGGAAATTTAGAAATTTTCAAAATCCCATGTTATTTTCGGTAAGGAATTTTCCATTTTGTGTTGTCAAAAACATTTTCGGTTGCCATGGCAAAACTGATGCCCGTTGAAACTTTTCCTTTTGAGAATTTTCATGATTCATTAAGGCCTACTTAACCCCCGAGTTTGAAAAAAATCGGTGTGTTACACCTCGGGTAGTCTCGTTGTGAGTAACTATATGACACTTTTCATTTTCACTTTCTCCAATAGAACATTTGGGTAAAAAGGTTTCATCTGTGATTTCAAACTCTTCCATCCCGAAGAAAAATAAAACATGAACGCTACGTCGATAAAACCAAGGATTCTCTAAAAATATAGAATCCTTGATAAAATGAACTCAAAAACATAACATGAAGACGATGAAGTGGACGGCGGTATGATAGTTTTGTGCGAAGACGCAGAACATAAGTTGAAAAAAAAAGAAAAAATATTAAAAATTCAGGTTTTAGTTTTTAGTCCGTCAGTTGAAAACGAAACCTATACCACAAACTAGACATATATCATTAGAAAGATGTGCCTTCGGGGCATTAGAAATGGGGTTTGATTTAATTTTAAAAGTTGGACATCCTGACCAGATATCATAAATAATATACCCCACCCCAAATTTGGACCAATTTGGGATTCCTGACCTACAAATCTATAAACCGTCAACGTTTCAAGTAGATAACGCAAATGGTTCAAGAGTTATTAGCGCTTATGTCCAGGGCTACCGTTTTCCGAGATATCACTTTCAGAATTCGAGTGTTTCGGCAAAAAATTTCTAAAAAATTCAATTATTCTTATATTGACCCAAAAATTGACAAACATTCATATATTTGACCTATGAACACGTACACAAAATGTTTTTAAGGAATTGTTAATTCCCCACGACGATATAAAATTAGACGAACGAAAAAATTAAGCTTAAACTTAAATAAATTGCGTCCGTCACATCGATAGTAGACCAATTAAAATTTATTTTGTAATAGCGATGCACCGATATATCGGCTTATTTTTCTAATACCGGTATCGGCCAATATTGGCCGACTTCAGACTCGCTTAAGCAATATTCTGAAGAGATAAATGTTAATCCAATGTTAGTAGATGTTCTTAAAAGCAATAATTTTCAACCACATTATCAAATGAGCCGTCGGAAAAAGAAAATATAATTTCAAGGCCAAGATTACCATTATTCCAGTTAATAGAACCCAAATACCTCGTAGAAGATTTACCTACATCCCTAAATATGAAAGAAGCACAGGAATTAGAAATATAAACCATCCGAAAAGAAGGAATTAAGTTCAAAAACACGTTTAAGGAAGTTGGTCTTTCCTCTGAAGAACCTGCTTACAAATATTACTATCGATTGGGTTGTTTGCGAGGGGCTAACCACTCTTAGAAAGTCTGTACACCGGATTACGCTTAGATTACCACTGCCAAAGGCAGGGACTTCAAAGATTACGCGTAATCCCATTAGTACAGTCAAAGGTACGGCTCTGTACACCGATTACGCGGAGTGATCATCCCCTCGGTTGTTTGTTTATGCGTGAATCTGGGAATACCGTTTTTATCAGCTTCTCCAGACCATCTGGTTTATGACAATGATCTCAAGGAATTGGGTTTGGTTGAAATAAAAACTATAGCAAAACCCAAAGAAAGGAACCTTAAATTTTAGAAGCCATTGAACCAATAAAAGTAGATTTCTTAAAAATTGAGAACGGCGTTATAACAGTTTCCAAAACCCATAATTACCTTTACCAGGCTCAAATGGCAATTTACTGTTTACAATGGTGTGATTTGATGGTTTATAGAGGAAAAGACATATTTATAGAAATAATTAATTTTAATGAACTAATAAGAAAATATTCTATGCTGCGAAAGCTTGCCTCCTTTTATTTTGATTTTTTATAGGTGACGAGCATTAGTTGTGAGATAATTTTAAATTAATAATAGGCTAAAGTCAAACGTTTATAAACTGCTAACGTAATACTTTTTAACTCAAAGTCGAACTGATTTAAAAGAACTGTGATGCATAAGAGTCGAATATATTAAAAAAATGTTTGAACTGAAGTAAATAAACTTGGGTGTTTTAAAAACTTTTATTCTTAGGCTCCTTTATCTAAACGTGGATCATCCATAAAGTTAAATAATGAACAACACACAAACTAAATTTGGTCTTATTTATCATGCATAGATTTAGGAATCGTGTATTTCAGTATCCTAAATGTTTTTACTTTTGTAATTATACGTTCAACATGTATTCTAACTCTGTCTTTCTCTCTAGTTTTCGCTTTATTTTCTGCTGATAATTGCGTTTCTTTCTTTTCCAAAAAACGGTGAATATTCAGAGTAACTCCCTTTTCAACCAATATGTCTTCTATCCAAAATTATCGGTCAGTCATTACAGGGTCACCAGGTTTTAATAAATTTAGAAGGCCTGATAATTCTGTTATTTCAATATATTCAGTTAAAAGGCAATGGCTCAACGGTAAACAATGTTTCGAATACCAAAGTTTTTTAGTATAGCCATGTTCTATGAGTGATTCTAAGTAGAAAACCGCGTTTCCCACATTTCTATTGTGGTTCAGCGGGCGGTTATTTCGATGTTTATTTATCCATATTTTTCGCTTGAACCACTTGACCGATTTCGATAAATGATATGTCATATGACATATAATAATATTGGCAATTATGCAATGAAAATATTTGCATTGAAATATAAAATTAAAAATGCAATATTTGGTTATTTTTAAGTGGATTATTAAATTTGTTTAAAAATTAAAAAATTGTGCTGCTTAATATACATAAACTATCGGCAATTTTAATTCATCAAACGTCAAAATCCCGTTAATAAGGTGCGAGTAATTTATTTTATAAAATAACCCGACGACCCTTTCGCCAAATACGACTTTTCATACTTTTTTGCGAATATTTTATAGTAGTTATGCGCCGGGAGGGGGGGACTTCAATAAGTAATTGCTCGCACCCTAATTATGGGACTTTGACTTTTTTTGGCTTAAAATCCAATTTATTTAAATCTTTAACTGATTTTATAAACCTTTAATTTAAAAATAATCAAATATTGATTTTTATATTTTCTATTTAAACACGATTATTTTTTTCAATACATTATCGGTAATAGATGACTATTTGTGAGAAAGCCGAGATTATTATCTATCATATGACATATCATTTATTAAAATCGGCCGTGTGGTACTAGCGTAGATTATTGTAATTAAACCCCCAATTAGTCGCTATTGGCTACCCATAACGGTTCCCGACAAATGGGCCCTTCGCAATTTATCTTTTAGCCGCTACTAGAACCTTATATAAATTCTGCTCCAAGTGGTTTCCGCATTTTCAGTAGATTTAAATCTGTTCTGTTCAGAGACTGTCTTCGGCTTACTTTATTGATGGTTGCAGGGATGTGATCATCTACTTATTTCGATCCATCTTCGCCGGCGATTGGAGCTACACTCTTAGAAAAAATGATCCAATGTTTCTCCAAAATTGTACAAAATAGTCCAACTTTGGATCATACGAGTAAATGAAATCCAAGTTTGCTCTCTTAAAGCCAAATATGGACTTTTTGAAAAATTAATCCAGTGTTTGTCCAAAATTGTACGAAATATTCCAACTTTGGATCATACGAGTAAATGCCCTCTTAAAGCCAAATGTGGATCCTTTAAAAAAAACGTGTCAACTTCAAACATTATAAATTTTATTTCAAAAACCAGATCGTTTAGGAACAGCGGCAGGGGGCAGCACCGATAGAGGGAAAAAAACAGATGACGTTAGAAAACGTTGTTGTTTTTTAACGATGGTCACCGCATACTCTCTCTCTCTCTCTCTCTCTCTCTCTCTCTCTCTCTCTCTCTCTCTCTCTCTCTCTCTCTCTCTCTCTCTCTCTGATCTTATTCGAGAGATAGCGCGTTCAACCAGCACTTTATTGGAAACAAGCGTCCGCGTGGCTAGAGATCGGCGTTTCAATAAGAAGATATCTAATTATTTATTTTTATTTATAACCGCAAATTATTCTTTGATCGACATTTTGTTTTGGAACTTGGAAAAATCACTACGACCTATATCTTTAAGGTAAGTGTTTTTATACTTAAACTTAAAAATTCTGGGTTACAGCGCAGTATTAATTTTAAGCTGAAAACTATGTTACTGACAAAAAATTGAAAATGCTTCCAATTTGTAACAATATTCATCAAAGACAGGTCCAAGAAACCTGTTTAGTGTATGCTGGACATAGCGAGTAGTTTGTTCGTGGCGACTCAAGTTTCCCCCTTTTTCGTGAAGGTTGTGAAGGGGGACATTCCATTGGTCATTGTACAGGTAGTCTGCACGCGGAAACCTTCGCGTCGACAACATACCACCCCCTAATTGAGAGCGTGGCGCGAGCTAGTTGCGCGCATACCGTCATATCTAACTGGAATCTAAATGGTCCTAGAGCAACGTAAACGGAAATCGTCAATGCGTGTCGTACACACCGGGAATGAGCAGTTATATCATTGCACTATTAGTACTAGAACTTATATTCTTCCAAGGCTGCAACTAAGTATAGATTGGCTCAAGAACCATAATCTCATAAGTAGAGATGGACTAAATTTGAACCATTTTTTCCAAGATGGCCGCCAAGATGGCCGCCATAACACCCCCCCCCCCAAAAAACACCCCCAAAATATTTTCCAAAAACAAAATTTTTGTCCTTGGAAAAATTGAAAAAAAAATTTTTAATTTAAATCTCTAATTTCACCTTGAAGATGATCTTTGACCTCGACGCTCTAGCACTGTCCACCACCCCTTAGCCTCAATCTATCAACCCAACAAGTTTGGTCACGATCGGACAAGGTCGGCCCGAGATATCAGCGGTAATATGTAACAGCCCCGATTACGTCAACTTATTTACTTTTGGTGTCACTTTTTTCGTTTTTTCGTTTTTTCGCCGTTTAAAATGCTAATTAGTTATTTGCGAGATGGGGAAACGAATTCGCGACCTTCGTTTTATACCCTTGGCAACTTTTGGCCCCACCCAAAATACTTTAAACAACTAATAAACGTGTCTAAACTTGCGATAATAACTATTTCTATAAATAATAATTGTTTTTACATTTAAAAGTCAAAGGATATGTGTAAGCGTAAGACGTCTCAAAAATCGAGCTCTTTAAAAGTTACAAAAATGAAGTTATTTATGGGGAAACCAGAAATTAAATGCAAATCGCCTAACGAGAATCCTTGTTATTATAATGAGCCATGTCGCAAACACGCTTTTAATTTCTTTGATAATTTAAACTTTAGTGTTAAATGCTGGATTTGTCAAGAACAATATCTTGACAAGACAATTTTTAAGCAACACTTAATGGATCACTTATCGAGTAGTTATAAAAATCAAATTCGTATTGATGTTTGCGATTGTCTTCATTCAAAGAAACCAGAATATACAACCAAAGAAGAAATATTAGACGATCAAATTATTGATTATTTGAACGAGTTTAACGTAAAACATCAAGAATGGCTCGACGAGTTTGTTAATGGTAATGGAACTCCAAAGAAAATTCATCGTTAAAAAAACAACTGGTATTAAGAGTGAAGAAACTTTAAATTCAACAATGAAATCAAATATTGTATTTCCACCGGACTTTGTCATGCCATCTGATGAGCAGATGGAAGCTATTATTTTTTTTCAAGAATATTGTAAAAATAATCAAATTTTAACTCTTAATCAAGTTGAAACGCCCATTGAGGTTTTAGAAAATCTGGAACAAACTTGTCAAATGATTGAAAATATGTGAATAAATATGTTTTCTAATAAATATATTGTGCTTATTTTTTTCCTACGTAAAAATAGATAATTTAACTCTTTCGTGTTAAGGTTTAGCGTGGTAGATCGGTAGCGTTGCAGGACGTTATTCAAACAGTCTCAAGTTCAACTCCCAATCCTTTCGATCTATCACGCTAAATCTTTTATTAATATAAAACGAGATGTCGCCCAACTAAAACTGTCATTATAAAGATGTCAAGTTTCGTAGTATTTCTACCTTCGAACGCATCACCCGATATTTACCCGGAAAATACGCCTTTTAACTTTTAAGTACAGTTATCAAAACCTTTAAATTTTAACAATGAAAAATGGGCTTGCTCATTAGCAGAAATAATTCTTCCTGAAACTTATTCGAATATAACAAATGAGTATTCGCATTTCCAAGTAGGGCACGTGTCAGATGTTATTTCACCCGAAGAAAATCAATGGGATTATATTAAAATTGAAATTCCACCCAAACGTTACGAAGGTGATCTAGACAGAAATAAGAATACTATTCCAACATCTCTTCAAAATAATATACTCAACGAGTTTGCTAAAACTATTGAGGCCAATCAAACACTTAAAGGAAAAATACGAATAAATACGGTAAAAGCAGATGAAAACGAAGACAGTTCAAAATTAAAAATACAGTTACAGAAAGATGTGCAAGTAAGAATACCTCAAGCATCGCCACTAGCGTCTGTTCTGGAATTTCGAGAAAATGATTTTGTCGACAGTGATTATCTTTCTAATTATCCACTCTCGAATCACGCCAAAACTATTTCTTTAACTTACGCAACAAATTTTATCGAAGTACGAATTAAAAAAGCGTTAGTTGTGAATAAATATCAACAAAAATATTTACCACGACAAATTCCCGTGGAAGAAATACAATCACAACCCAGGAGGAAAAAACAGAAAATTAACAAGAAACCGAAACTAAAACTAAAAGTGAAACAAGAAGAAAAATCAAAACTTGAACCAAAAACAAATTTAGAAGAAAAGTCAAATTTGAAACCAGAAGAAAATCTAAACAACATTTTACCAACAGATCCTTTAATTCCAAATATTAATGGAGACGTCAACCAACCAGAAGTTTTAAATCCTTCAGAAGAAAATAATTTACCAAGTTATCTCCCAATACCAGTTAATCTACCATCTCAGCCTGTTATTAAACAAATACAATGGAATAATTACGCAATTGTGTTTGAGGCGGGCAGATATGAGGGAGAAAGACAATATAATAATGAAATTCAACCGTTCACATTACACTTAATTATACGCGATTTATTAGAACGATGTAAACCAAGAGAGTTTGATGGATTAAAAACCGCGATATCGTCCGATGATGAAAATAATTTATATTTTAATTTAGAAATACCGGTAGGGATGGAAATTAAATTTCAAAATCCATTAGCAGATCTTTTTAAAATTCCACCAGACACTTATTTTACGGGTATTCAAAAATTTGGCCCGTTAAATAATTTAAATAATATTACTTTTAATTCGCGTAACAATTTTATCGACATACGTATTGAGACTACAAAAATACCGCAATTTGAGCAGGAAGATTGGGCTTTCTACTCTGTATCAATTATCCAACCTTTTTTATTTGAAGGTCAGAGAGATGATTTTGGAAATATTATCCCATTATCTTTGCATAGGCAATTAAAAAACGAGATTCAACAAGCTACAAACTACCCCCCTTTGAATCGGTACGAAATTAGTTACGCAATCGAAGAAATAAATCGAGGTGATTACTTAAGAATTTCATTCCCTCAAGATCTACAGATAGCCTTCACCGGGAGGTTAGCAAATATTTTTAATATAAACGCGCCAGAATTTCAAAATGGTGTAATTAGCAGTCAAAATCCTTTAAAAGTGTATGAGGAAAAATTTATGTCAGATGAGGAATCGGTTATAGATTTTAGATATAATAAACATTTCCCAATTGAAGCCCCTAACTGGGAAAATGACAGTTATACGTTTGAACGTAATTATTACGAATCTGATAAGGATTTAAGCGGGAATTTTATACCGTTATCTCTTCATTTCAAAATTTTAAATGAACTTCAAAGATATTTTGATTCGCATATCTCACTTAAGGCTGGTTTTTTTATTTTCAAAGAAAATGGAAATTATTATTTTCAAATTGAATTAATGAGTGGCTTGGAAATTAAAATATTTGGACCTCTAGCAGACCTCTTACAAATTGAGTACAAAGTAGATTATATCTCCTCAGTTTATAAAAGCAAAGCATTAGACCCACTTCAAATTAGATTAGAATTAGATAATACGGTTAATTTTATAATTTTTCGAAACGATTTAAACAGAGTTGAGAATAGTCGACGACAAAAACGTGATATTGATTTCCCCAATTACGAACATGGTAAAAATAATAAACTAAATGTTGTAGACAAATTTCATTGTCGAATTCCAACTGGTGTTTACCACACTATTGATGATATTTTAATTGCGATGAAACATTCATTACCACATCAGAGTTGGGCTAAATTCGAGTTTAATTTAAATTCAGATTCGACAGTTTCAGTTAAAGGTGTGGGTGGAAACAGTTTTTTAACCTTTCCAATAGATAACCCCAAACTCGGGCAAATGTTAGGTTTTTCAAACAATCAAATTGAAAGACCTCTTTTTAACGAAATAGGTATGTACCCCACAGATCTCAACCACGGAATATCTGGAATTTATGTCTATACAAACATTATACAACCTGTAATTACAGGCCACACTAATACGCCCCTGCTGAGAATTATCAAATTAAACGAAAATAAAAATCGAGCACAAGTTGAAAGATTTCATTTTTTAGACTATTTTCCAGTTCTCTACGATCAAATACAAACTATAGAAATTTCTTTAAGGTCGGATTACGGTGAACTCCTGCCATATAAAACAGGCAAGACTATTATAAAATTGATATTTAAATGATTGGATTCTTAGTCTAAAGTACACTTAAAACAAGCTCATCATGGAAAGATATTATCATCATTATGTACAAACAGGACGCGGATATAACGTCTTTCGAGGAAGCCAATATCAAACTGGTCGTGGATTTGGGTCAATTTTTAAAAGTTTAGCAAGATTCGTAACACCTCTTTTTCGACCCGTAGCTAAATCACTCGGTATTCAAGGGTTGGTTATGGGGAAGAGAATTATGGATGATGTCGTTGCGGGTCAAAATTTTAAGGAGTCTTTTAAAAAAAATAGTAAAATTGCCGGAACAAATCTTTTAAATAGTCTCGGTGATTCCATATTAAATACACAGAAAGGCTCTGGAGTTCGGAGAGTAAAGAAGCGCAAATCAAAATTACGCAATAATCAAAGAAAACGCAAGAGAACAAAAACCGATTTTCTTGACTAAACATTATGCCTCAATTTGAATCTATGTGTTCGGAGTTGGAGCTTTTTAACGAACCCCTGATTAATGGCAATATTGAGGGGAATAAATTTGTAGATTATTTCCCTATAGCTCCCTTGTCTAATGCTACACAGATTGATTTTTCTATCCCCGGGGGAGATTATTATATTGACATGTCAAACTTGATGCTTAAAATTCGAATTCGTGTTAAAAAAGAACAAAACGGGATTTTAATAGATATTCCTGCAGCCGAAAAAAAAGTATCCCTATGTAACCTTCCATTGCATTCTATTTTTAGCCAAATAGACGTGTTTATGAATGAGACTTTAGTACAATCTAGCAACAACTGCTACCCATACTTAGCATATTTAGCAACAGTTTTAAATTTTGATAAGGGAGCCAAACAATCTTACAAAACCGCCGAGGGCTATTACGAAGACGGGTTTTGCGACCCAACGCTAGCGTTTGACGATGTTAAAAAGGATATAAAAAATAATGGAATTTTAAAAAGAAGTAAAGATATTGCGGGATCGAAAGTTTGTGAATATATGGGTAGACTTCATGTAGACTCTTGTAAAATAGACAAATTTCTTTTAAACAAAGTTAATTTAAGAATTCCGATGAATTTATAATTATTTCCCATGAAGATGTTAATAAGAAATTTAAATTGATTATCGAAGATGCGGTTCTTACGGCTAAGCATATTCTCGTTAATCCAGATCTCCAGCTGGCACATAATGCGATATTGCACAAACAGAGAGCTTTGTACGATCTAACACAAACTGTTGTTAAAACTCTGACAATCTCAGCAGGCGCGAGCGATTTCGTGAAGTCAAATATTTTTTTAGGTAAAATTCCAAATCGGGTAATAATCGGAATGGTAAACAATTCTGCTTACAATGGGTCTAGTCGAGAAAATCCCTTTCAATTTAATCATAATAATCTCTCGTTCTTACAACTTTCATTAGATGACCAGAATATACCAGAGACTGCTCTAACTCCAGATTTTAATAAAAATCTCTACACTAGGTCATATTATTCACTATTCTCGGCAATGGATTTAATTGGAAATAACTCTGGTAATTGTATTGATTACGAAAATTATAAAAACGGTAATACATTATTCGCGTTTGATTTAACTTACGATTCCTCGGCAAACTCTAACAATCTCTCAATTGAACGAAATGGTAGTTTACGGATGGTAATGAAGTTTTCTTCCCCCTTAACTAATATTCAAAACATAATTATTATTGGAGAATACGAAAACCGATTTGTCATTAACCAAGAGCGTCAAGTTACGTATATTACGGAATAAAATCAATCAACGAGGGCAAAGATTGATTAGTTGCTTCGCGAAATCGAAGTTGTAAAGATGTCTTACGAGGTAGGTTATGTTAACCCATCCATCAAAATTTACCGACTAGACACTTGCGCCGAATTTGAACTGAATTTGGAAGCCTGGCAATCTCTATTCACATTCGAAAAGGAAATAACTGATTTTTTTGAAGACCAAGTTGCTAGTTTTCACACCTGGCTTCCTCTTGAAGGTTCAAAGATAAAAATCGACTGTTTCAAGGGACAAAAGGAAAAACCCGTGGATGTACGCGCTTGTGCCAAAGGAAAAAAGCATCTATATCATTTTTTTTATTCAACAAATTATGGTTTTACTCTCAACCAAGCAGGGTGGAAAAGATTAAAACATTGTAAACATACAATCGATCAGGAGATTAATTTAATTTTGTCGGCAAAAAATATTATGCGTGACATAATTGTACATGAGCTCACGGATAAAATGCTTGAAATTACCGAAAATTGTGAGAATCCACATTGTAAATCTTCGATTACTCACGATGTCTCTTGTAAACTAGGATTTAGCACAAATTTTGAAGACCGAGTGGAAAATATGATATTAATAGCTATCCCCCAATTAAACTACGATCATATTGTTGTTAGATTCCAAAAGGAATTTGGTCTTGACCCCTTAATAGTAGAAAGTCAATTATATTTTGATATCGTTCAAAATGTGTCAAACTTAAAATGTGATTTAATTTATTAAAATAAAAACTTTTACTATAATCTGTTTTTATTATTTCTATTCATACATTTAAAGATGGTGTTGTCAAAAACAGACAAACAATTAAGTAAAGTTTATTACGATGTTGAAAGCCCATACAGTTATTCTGACAGTGTTACTTTAAGAAAAAAATTTCCCAAAATTTCGGAAAAAGAAATTAAAAATTTTCTCAGCAAACAACCAACTTCCACACAACACAGAGCTAGGAGGTTAAATTTTAAACGTAACAAATTATACGTAACAACGATTGATGAGACATTTATGGCCGATTTATTAGACCTCCCTATTTTACAAACTTTTAATAAAAATTACCGTTATACGTTATTAGTTAAGGATATCTTAAGCAAATTCGTTTTTATTCTGCCAATTGAAAATAAAACCTCGAGCGAGATTGTGAAGGCTTTTAGAGAGATTTTCAAAAAACGGGTACCCCTTAATTTATGTACCGACGCAGGGCCAGAATTTCGAAACGCCCCATTTCGCGCTCTCTTAAAGCGTTATAACATCCACCATTACCTCACATACTCCGAGAAAAAGGCCTCTATGGTTGAGAGACTCGTTCGCACGGTAAAATCTAAATTTTTTAAAATAATTACCAAGACCGGCGATTTACAGTATCTTAATAAACTACCATTAATTGCAAAATCTTATAACGCTCGAAAACATTCTACAACGGGAATCGCCCCTAAAGATGTCAATAAAAACAATGAATCGGCAATTTGGGAAAAAAACTATGGCAACCTTAGTATGATTGGGAAGTCAAGTTTAAAAATTGGGGATAAAATTGGATTAGCCGTTGCAAAAGCAACATTTGATAAAGCATACAGAGGAACGTTTACAGCCGAAATATTTGAAATTCATAGAGTATTTACGAGAGATCCCTGTATGTATATTGTGAAAGATTTGACCGGCAATATAATTAAAGGGGCGTTTTACGATCAAGAAATAGTTAAAATTCAAGTGTAGAGCGCTAAAGTCTTTATTCAACATTTTGTTAACCATGGGTGAAGTACACATTCTCCTGGGTCTCGTGATTGTAATATTTGGCGTTAGTGCAACAATAGTGACATCCGCGATGAAATTTAAAAAAAGAAGTCCCGAATACAGCTTAGATATTGGAGTTTGTGACAAAGCATACGATCTAGGAAGAGACACGTACCTCGTAAAATGTAACGAGACTTTCGACGTGCGACATTTCAAAAAAGAAGACGGGAGTTAGAAGCCATCTATCAGGGGAATCAACTTAACAAAAGATCAATATGAAAAATTATGCATTTTGACAGTGACGTGAAAGATGAACACTAATCAAATCCAATCTATACTTAAGTGTGACCCCCGCTCGAGAGATAAATTTATCGGAGTGTTTCCCGCTAATACATTACCAAAAGGTCCAATTAAAAAAAATCATATTGTTTCGTAATCAACACCGATCCTGATACGCTTCCAGGCTCTCATTGGACGGCTGTTTACAAATCGGGCGACACTCTGGACTTTTTTTGTTCTCTAGGAAGATCACATCGTGACTATGGATTTTTGCTAGAGCGATATAGCAAGCGTATTCAATTCAATACTCATAAATTTCAATCAAATAAAAGCCAAAACTGCGGACCACATGTAATTTATTTTCTAACCTCGAGATGTATGGGGATTTCTTACAGTAAAATAATTAACGAATTGTATAATTTCGATTTAAAAAGAAATGATAGTTTAGCGTTGTTGAATATATGTATTCATTTGATGAAAGAGTGGAAACGAAATAAATCGATTTGTTTAAAATAAAAAAATGTTCATTTATTTCACACATAATTATTTTTACACATTTTTATTATTCTTGCCAACGAGAAGGAGGCCGGGTCTGTCTTTTGGGCCTTGGAGATTTTTTAGGGGATGGTAATTTTAATTTTTTTTGCGGAGATATTGAAATGCCACCAACAGCACCCTCCTCCAAAGAGAGCTCTCGATCCCAATCATCTTCCTTGCTTAATTGACTTCCAATATCGGTATTTTCTAAGTATTCTTCAAATATTTCATTTTCTCGATTTAATCGTTTATGCATTCTATCATCAGCAATTGTCTTTTGTTGCTTAACAATCGGCGTAGATGCTTTCCTTTTCCAAGATTCTACAGTCTTTAAAAAACTCGGGAATTTCCTAGTTTGTTCGTTTTCTCTCTCGCTGAGATAGTCTTTTATTTTGCGTGTCATAGTATTTAAACGCAGCTCCGCAGCGTCGCCAGCGTTAACTCCCTCGGGCGTTTTGAAGGGTGAATAAATTTGCGAGGTGAACGGGGAATTTAATGGGGCAACAGGTCCGGGTGTTTGAAAGTTTGTAATTTCAACTTTAGGTACCGGTATCGCTTTTCTCATTTCCCGGGCCTCGCTCAGTATTTTTAGAAATTCTCGTAATTTAGAGCGGCTGTTTAAATTAGAAGTTAATATATTTTGCAGCTCATTATCTAATAAGTTATAATATGTTTCCTGGGGAGAAACAAGCTGTTTATTTTCTTGAGATATTTGTCCGACACTCGATGCGGGAACTAAAATCATTTTTTTCATTTTATCTTTTATTGAATAAATTGGCAATTAAAGGAACAATAGAGCCTAATAAAGCCGGTGTGAAGAATCCCGTACCTTTCTGAATTATTAGAGCACGCTTCTTTTTTTTTGCGAAATTTTCGGACTGGCTAAAAACCGTATTGCTTTTTTATATTTAGATAATTGTTTTTTTTGCTTTAGATAATATAATTCCACCCCCTTTCAAGTTTTTGCAAACGGTCTGTAAGGCTTTTAATTGCGTTGGAGAACTGTTAGCTAATAAATTTTTACGTATCCCTCCTTTAGATTTATACAATATATTTAAATATGGATAGTGTGTTTTAAACCTGTCAGAGGGATTTGCAATAGGAGTCGTTTTTTTACGTACTGTCTTTTTTGGTGTCATTTCCTTTAATGAAGTTGCTAATAATATAGTAAATTATTTATTATTCGAAAAAACTACCATTTGTGGTCCGTTTTGATTAAATGTGTACGATCTTAATCGTAAGCTATCTGGAGTGGTGACAGATGTGTCTATAAATAGTGAATTGTAAGGTTCTCTAGTAGCCATATCGTAGGCCATTTTAATTATTTTTGTATTATTTGGAGATATTTGATTGGCCAGATATTGGATTTGACTTAGATCTCGAGGAGATTTAAACAGATTTAGATATGACATATTAAGAGAGATTAAACGATATTGTTTGCCTCGGGGAAATAGGGTTTGTGAGATTAATACGACTGAAATTTCATAATGATGACTGTCGACAGTAACCAATTTAGCAATTTGATCATTTTTGTAAAGTTCTTCTGCTAAGTCATCAATAATAAGTAAAGAATTTCTATTTGATTCCCAGAACTCGCTGTCCATTGGAGGAAGTCCTTGAATAAACTCTATATCGGTTAAAAACTGAGATAAATCATGGTAACCTGATTGCCAAACCGAATAAAAATAAATAATTTTAATAGGAGGTTTATCGATTAATTCCTTCCTCCATCTAATTAGTGAGTTCGTCCATGCTGATTTGCCCGACATAGTAGGTCCTGACACCATCATTCGAAACGGTGAAAGAAATTTTATATAAGACATTACTGTTTAAACAAAGACAACATACTACGTATTTTGTTAGTAAATTGACTGATTTATAGAATATATGAAAAAATAAACAAACACATTTTTAAATTTAAAAAATTATTTTATTAAAGAATAATGTTTCTTATCAAAACCATTCCTTCACCAGTTATATAAAGTTTATAATAACATACAAAAAATAACATTTTTGAATAAAAAATAAATCATAATATCTCTTTCACCAAAAAAAATTATTAATTCCCGTTTTTTAGTAAAAATTCATTTTTGGAAGTTAAAACTTTAAATCTTAGGTTATTTAAAAAATAAAGTATTTACTCGATTTTCGGAAGAGATTTCATTTACGATAACTATGTTGTTAAATGACACCTGTTTTGCAAGTTTTTTTGTTACATGTTTTTTAGATTTATAATTAAAAGATGACAATTTTATTTTACAATTCACCATTTTCACATTCTAAATAGCCGTAGGGGACACTAGAAATATTATCTTTTAGAACACGTTTACAAAAAGTTTTTTTGAAAGTTTTACTTAAGTTGCCAACACGTAAAAGCATTTTGTACTTATCTTTTATTACCTTAAAGGGAATTTTCACCTTAAACTCGGTATTTGGCACAAAAATCATTTGTTTGAAGGCGTCGAAATGTATGATGTCTGAATTTTCCCTGGTAAGAGTTATTCCTTTAAGTTTTATAATTGTCTGATTATTTTCAAGTTTAAAACTGTAGCTTTTAGGTCCAGTTGATACGAATTTTGTGATATATGTATTCGGAGTCTCGCACGTAAGTTCACCTAAATTACCACCGAGGGGGGGGGGTAGCCACTCGTTTGGTTGATGTGTAAATTTTACTCCATCCGTGTCATAATAAATTACACGCTTTCCCAACTTATTAATTAACTTATGCAGATGAATACGACCGTAACTGGTGACAAACGAAGCAATTATTACGTTACCTTTTGTAAATGTGGGGGCCAACTCACTTTTTTTATAGCCTACCATGGCAACATCGTTGTTGATTAAATGAAAGTCTGTTAATTTATTCGTTGTGTCTGCTATAATCTCGGTTAATTGGGAGTAGCGATGGATAATTTTAGTTGATGATTTATCCATTCTTAACGCCATTCTGCCATATAACGAATTTTGCGCCAATTTCGCGGAAGTTCTTAAGGATGTGTTATCAACAATTTCCTCAGGCTCTAACCTTACTCCATCAGCTTCGTATATCGCGTCTAAATACTCTTTTTGCTCTTGATATGTTTTAATATTGGGTGGAAATCCTGAATTTTTAACTTTTGCTCTAAAAAAATGTCAATATATGGTTTGAAAAAATTGGTTGTAATATTGTAATGGTACACTTCGAAAATTTCTAACAGTTTGTAGTTACATTCTTTTATTGAGTAGTAGATTTCCACCGAGGGTAAGACTACCGTTATAGCTCGTTCGTCAATACTGTGGGTACATTTTTCATCATTATTTATTACACAACTACCACATAAAGGATAATAAAGTTTTTTATTAAATCGGTAGGGAAGAACGGGTAAGTAGAGGTCTCTGGGGGGAGGATTCGACCTCTAATTATTCCAAAATAGACGTCTGGTGCATAATCAAAGTTGTGTGTGATAAGTTTAACATTTTTACAACCGTATTCCATTTTTTGTAAGCAATACGCATACAGACTACAAAAATCAAAATATCGGATTTGTTCTCCAATTAAGGGTTCTACTTCATGGTACAGCTTAATTGTTTCTACACGCCCTCCAACTAAAGAATCTCTAGGGTTAATTTTAGGAATAATTTTAATTGTATTAAAAAATGCTTTCACCTCGGCATTTTTTCTCAACAGTTCTAATATCTCACATTCAAAAATTTGAATATATGTGTGGTTTGGTAAATTTTGTTCAATAAATTCTTTTCGATCTAATTCTCTTTCTCTAATTTCTTTGAATGTTTTTCCGACAATTGAATTAAAGCTCGAGCCAGAAAAATGTTTTGGACAACCGTGCCAGAAATCACCCATTACATCAATTACTATGGGCGGATTTTCACAATAACCATCTACAAAATACGGACCTACAGCCTGTTCCCCAACCGCGGATCTGACAGTTTGCAAAATTAAATTATTTTCCTTCTCGTACCAAGATAAATATTTTAAGGCAATCTCGCTTTGATTCTGTCTACTTGCCAAACCGATAGCCGGTATAGTACATAGTGTATATGGTTCTAAAAACTTGTCGATAAATACATTATTAAGTGCCCCGGAAAGAGAAATACCCCCATAATTACTGATATCAATTTCAATTAGTTCTTTATATAAGATGCGAAATTTCTGCATAGCTAAGCGTAATAAATTACAATTTAAAAGACAATACGCTCTGGATTCTGATTTAATACAATAGACCGGTTCGAGCTGTTTGTGTGAATACCAATTTTTAAATTCTCGGTATTCAAATTCTTTCATTTTATTAGGCTCAAAATATTTTTCGTCCGGAATTTTACCTGAATAGTTCAAAGTGTCTTTTGTCCAAAAAATATAGGGAAAATATCCTTTAGATTGAGGCAAAGAAAACATTTTAGGAAAATGTCTTAGTGGAGCACTAACATAGTTCAAAGAATCTACAAAACGAATGTCTACCCCTTTAATATAAATAGTAAGTATTTTGGCTCCATCGTAAATAACCTCGGGAATGACATGATTAATTAATTTAGAAATAATAAACATTCCGTCGAAAGATCTCAGATTATGGGCCATTACGATGAGGTTGGTAAATTTCGGTCTAATTGTTTTTCTCTTCCGTTTCCCATCCGTAAGTAAAATAGTTTCATGTTGAAACAAAAAATTGAGGAAGTTATTTACACAATATTGTCCTTCAAAAACCGTGGTTTCCACAGGCTGATTTAAAATTTCACTTTTAGCCACTAACAGAATAGGTATATGCATATTATTCTCAATTATAGTTTCAATATCGAAATATACATAGGATAGTGGTTTTTTTTTAAATGTCGACTGTTTAACATAATGCTGGTTTGGAGGATGTTCAATTTTACAAGAGTTGCAAGCTGTTTCACATTTGTGAGTTTTTCAAATTGAACACAGCATTTTTCACATCTGTGGAAAAGCTTGCAAGTTTCATTTTTCAGGTGAAAACTATAACATTCACCTTGTTTTAAATATCTATTACAAAGTTTACAACGAATTAAAGGAATTTCTAAAATTTCGTGAAAATTTTGACCTAAACACCTTTTACATTTAATATTTGGAGAAGCAAAACAGTGGTGTTTGTTCCTACGAGCGGTGGAATAAAAAAAAAATTCACAGTCTAAGCACGAAGCTACGCCGCCCCAAATGGAATGTAGATTTTTAGCTAAATGAACGTGCGTGCCAATTTTTACAAGTAGAATTTTGTTTTCGGCAGGGGGAAAACCCTTGAAATAAATTTGAAAATTTTCCGTGGCGTTAAATATTATCATCTGATACTTTGGGGCTAAATATGATTGAAATTTAGTTATGTCACCAATTTCTACAGCTCCTTGTGCAATTCCTACATCATCATGTAATTTCTTAGCGGCTTTAGTTTGTAATTTACTACGAAATAATGTTAAGGCTCTATATTCTTTAAGAACACTTGTTAATGGAAGTTTTTTCTTTTTGTACTCGGCAATTTCACAGAGTTTTATTCCGACTGTAAGGCCTCTCGCTACGCATAAATTATCGATGTTGTTTATATAGTAAAAATTGTTTTTAGTTTTTAAAAAGCATCAAGATCGATAATGTCTCTGTTTTTTAGAGCTAAAAATTTTTTTCCCATTTTCTGTGGGGATTTCAAAAGAATTATACTAAATTTAATTTCTCCATCTAATAAGAAATCTTTTTTCGATTGAGCAATGCGAGCTATATGGTTAAATATTCGAGAAATAGTTAACTGATCAATTTTAATAAATTTAATGTTAATTGGATGTTCTAAATTTTCCGATTGAATTGCAAATCTGAGGAAATCGAAACCTGGTGCCTCTTGTCTTACGTATTTAATAATTTTGGACAGAATCTTTTCAAATACTGTAAAAAATTAATGTGTGGGGATTTCGTTTAAATCTATTAGTTCTAGATCAATATCCAATTGTTTACATTTCCACTTTTTTGAATTTCTAGGGCTTAATTTTTTAATTTTATAAAACTTTTTATAATTAAAACTGTTCAAAGATGAAAAGTCTAATTCATTGTCCGAATAGTAATCACTGGAGTCTTCCATATTCTAATTTCGTTTCCAGGTCTAAAATATTATTCTAATTACTATTACGAATAATTAATTAATGAGTTTAACTTGCCTTCGTGGGTGGGCAAACAATTTTTCCTTCCGTCTGGTCAATTATCTTTTTCAGCCTGTTTGTTGAGTTTATGATTCGAATAACGTCCATGGATAGGGTGTTAGCTAAGAATTTCACCCTTTTATAATCACCCTTCCATAGTTCATCTTGGGGAAGATGTTTGATGTTTTTATATGAATATATCTGAATATCTAGATATATTCCCTTGTCGCTCGCTTTTTTTCTCGGAGTTTTAGTTTCGTAAGACACTCCACCTTTTTTAACTTTCACTGATTGTTCGATTCCAACTTCTTCGATGTTTGACATTCTACGGACCTCTTGAATATAGTCCCCATCCGATTCGTCCGACTCTAATAACATCTCCTCTTCAGGCCTATCAAAAACTGAAACTGCTTGACTCGCGGAGCTTTGACTATTGCTTGTGGAAGCCATTTTAGCCTGTTATGTTTTAATAGTAAAATTTTGCCCTTTTATACCAAAAAAGTATTTATTTTTTTCATTAATTTTTTCAAAATATAAAACCATGAATATTAAAGTGATTAATACTACAAGGATAGAACCTAGTTATAATTTATCAGTATGTAAATGGTATTTAAAATTGTTTGTGAATGTCAATTTAAATATAGACATGTATAAAAATATAAAATTATTAATTATTTTTTTGAGGGACTTTATATTTAATTCCGTGACAAAAAAGACAACGCCCTACGAGTTTTAATATTTTTGCTTTAAAAATCGATTATAGATGTAAGAATTTTGTTAATCACAGGGTTAGATGATTTAAAATTCTATGGGAAGAAATATATTTCTGCGAGGTATAAAATTTAAACGAAGGGATAAAATTATATTTCTGCAGGGTGTATTTGATAATAAAATTGTCTTTTGACTTGATTTTAAAACAGGTTAAAATCAGGATGTAAAAATTAAATATTCTGAAATTTTTCTTATAAAAAGAGTGTTTTTCAACGTATTCCTTTTATAAACCATGGGCTCTCGCGAAGTTTTGACTGTTTCTGGTAAGATTTCTCATCCTCTCGCTATTAACCCTTTTTCACTTAAAAATCTAGCATTACGCAAAGTTAGGAATTGTAATCTTTTTAAAATTAACGATATTTCAATTAGACTTGAAAATTACTGTATGAAAACAGTCTTTCTTGAGTGTCAAGCCTTAGTAGAACCTTTTAAAAAAATCGTTTTTGCTTGCCCCTTTATAAAAAAAATCTTTCAAATTATCACCAGCTGTTTTCGCTTCGGTTTTTTCTAGAAGAATCAATAACAATTCTTGTCTATTTGACGTTCATTCTATTAATTTTGTCTGTCCCCACGAGGGTTTTGAGTTTGACGGCTTACTGTTCCACACTCAATACACTCTTGAAGGTTGGTTTTCTTACGAAATTTTACGTTTAATTGGAAAACATATGCGCCTATATCAAAATTAAAATAAGATCCCATGGTTTCATCAACACAAAAACCGTAGAAGCCTTCAACGTGACCTTTTGTTACTGTTTCAATTGCAACAAGTTTCCTTTTTTCGAAAACAACAATTAACTTTATCTACCGACTTTCATCTAACAAGATATACTATCCGTTTAGAATTAGGAATGATAGTTCTATTTTTTATTAATGATTTGGATCGACAAGAAGTTAAAATAGTTACAACTTTAGAGTAAGGAATACTAATTTAAAAAAAATTATTACAATAATTAAGATAAATATTTTTTATTTAGTTGCAAATTATCTCGACCAATTCAAAATTTAAACAATCGTCGGCAACTTTTTCAATTACGACTCAAGGTATTTACAATATTTTTTTATTTATTTAAAAAATTAAATTTATTTTTTTTAAATAGGACTCAAATCTTATAAAATTCTAATATTCTACTATTTTATTTAAAGACTGTATTTGTGTTTTTTTATTTTAATTGTTTTATTTGGTGAAAGATTTTAATTTTGGAAATGTTTTATATTTTTTATTTTAAATGTTTTTATTTTAAAAGGTTTAAGTGTGTTTTAAACATGTTTTCTAAAATAACTAGATTTATTAATTTAATTCAGGCGGTGGAGGTTCTTTTTAATACTTCATAATCTACTTTTCCTTTTTTAACTAGCTTTATTAATTTAATGTTGGGATTGGTGTAAAGTTCTTTTTTCTCTATATTAAAAAATCCTTTGTTTTCATCTTTTTTATCCAGTGAATTTTCAAGAAATTTTATTCTTATCTTTTTTGTTAGGTATCAAATTTTTTGGTTAAATTAATTGTCTGATATAAATATATTTTTGTTTTTTTATTAATATTAGTTTTTTTTATTTTATTTTATTATTATTTTTATTATTATAATGATTATTTAAAAAATTTCTTGAAAATTTCTTGTTTAAAACTGATTTAAACAAAGTTCATCTGGGATACAATCTATCGCCTATATCAAACAACCCATTGGTTATTTATTATTCTTTTTGATTTTTTCCATGTCCTCTATGTACTCTTTTATACTAATATCGGTTAAACTTTAATGTTTTATGTTTTTTTTTGGTAATTGATAATTATATTAACTGAAATTGTATAAGTACATTTTGTACTAGGTTGTTTTTAAAAATTGAATATAATTGTTTTTATTAATTTATAAAAACTTGTTTAAGAAGGATAGGGCTAATTAGTTAACCTTAGTTGTATTAAAAAATTAATAATTATTCCCAAAGACAATATTTTTAAATTTTTAAAATAAAGGTCGGGCTTAAACTATAAAATCTCAATTTTTACCAGGAGAAATCTAGAATCAAGATGTCTGGTGAATTACATCTAAAACCTGTACTCTCGAATTATATCTAAAGCCTGTACTTTCTTTGCCGTGATCTTTAAAAATTCTCTCTCTTCGAGTAGTAAGAATGTTTATTCTTTTGTAATACTCGTCAAATTTCGTGGTGGAATCACAAGAATTTAAAACATTTTGAGTCTGAACTTCATGTGTTAGATCAAATTCAACATGTTGGCACTGTACATCATACCGTTCGATCTGTTTTAATTAATTCAGACATTCTCAAACTATATACTTCCGAAGCGATTAAGATCAAAAACAGTGTTTTTATTCGCGCGATGGTAGAGCAACAAAAAGAATTCTTGTGGTAAATATTTTTTAGATATATTCATTTTTAATAGATTAATTTATTTATATTTATAAATTCTAGCCTGAATTTCCAACCCGACATGTTGTTTTGTACCGAAGAGGAAAAATACCTTCTACGAATTGATGTAATTATAATTATTTTTAATTATACACTTAAAATATTTTTAACATTGTGTTTTTTATATTTTTTAGCCTTCAAATTATTTATATATCCTTCTTTAATTCTTTATTATTTATTAATTTAATTTGTTAGATTTTAGTTTTATTTGTAGTGTTTCATATGATGTTAAGTGTTTAAAAAATATATTGAAATATAATAGTTATTAAATATTATAATAACTAATTGTGTTTTTAATTTTACTTTAACTAGCATTGTTTTTAAAATAATAAAATATTTGCGAAAAATGAAAAAAACTTATTTATGTTAGTTTAATTATTTAAAGTATTTTGGGTGGGGCCAAAAGTTGCCAAGGGTATAAAACGAAGGTCGCGAATTCGTTTCCCCATCTCGCAAATAACTAATTAGCATTTTAAATGGCGAAAAAACGAAAAAAACGAAAAAAGTGACACCAAAAGTAAATAAGTTGACGTAATCGGGGGGGTTACATATTACCGCCGATATCTCGGTCCGACCTTGTCCGATCGTGACCAAACTTGTTGGGGTGATAGACCGTGGCTTAGAGGTGGTAGACAGTGCTCGAGCGTCGAGGTCAAAGATCATCTTCAAGGTGAAATTGAAAACAAAAATATGTTTTTTCGATTTTTCGAAGGACAAAAATTTTGTTTTTGGAAAATATTTTGGGGGGTGTTTTGGGGGGGGTGTTATGGCGGCCATCTTGGCGGCCATCTTGGAAAAAATAGTTCAAATTTAGTCCATCTCTACTCTCATATATGAAACATTTATTTTTCCGAATTAATTTATATATTTTTATTATTTTTATTTAGAGTCCAAAAACTGTCACACCAAATCTGGTTAGGAAATGAAGACTTCACCACATGTAAAGGCGGCGTCGAAATTGAAAAGAAAAATTTTCAGTTTCTATAATCGAGCGGCTCTATTGGCGGGTGTTTACGCTTTCCAAATGGAACTTCCAAAGACTCGTCGCGGAACATAAGAATATTTTCAAAAAACTAGGTTTAAAATTAGTGTAGATAAAGTAGCCCCATCCATAATAACTTTTGTAAATCAAATGTGTAAATAAAAAAAAATTATATTTTGTAAAATTATTGCAGTTTTATTTCAACAATTTATATATTTAAAACACTAAAATTTTTGGAATTCCGAAGAGTTTTTTATTCGAATCCTACAATGCCAAAGGGGAGTCACGCCCGTTCAAAAGGGGAGTCTCGCCCGTCCAAAAGGGGAGTCTCGCCCGTCCAAAAGGGGAGTCTCGCCCGTCCACAAGGGGAGTCTCGCCCGTCCAAAAGGGGAGTCTCGCCCGTCCAAAAGGGGAGTCTCGCCCGTCCAAAAGGGGAGTCTCGCCCGTCCAAAAGGGGAGTCTCGCCCGTCCAAAAGGGGAGTCTCGCCCGTCCACAAGGGGAGTCTCGCCCGTCCAAAAGGGGAGTCTTGCCAATCCAATGGGGGATTAAATAGAGTTCAAATCTGAACCATTTTTGTCCAAATCTGAACCAATACCTCCCAAAATGCAAGACAACGCGTCTAATTTTGGTTAAATTTAAAGCCATAAAGGGATTGATAACTCTTTAAATTTGGATAGCTAGATCCACATTCGGACTCCAAATTTGGACGTCAATTTTCTTATCCAAATTTGGACCGAAATGTGTGCTCTCACAGAGTCAGTCATTTGGATCCTGTTTCATCCAAAATTGGACAACATTTTTTAAGAGTGTACGTTAAATGAAACATTTGGTTTAAGAAAATGCGTATTATTACAGTCATGATGGTTTTAAAGGGGGAAAAAATTTTAAAAGGGTCTAAAACGTGATCCCAATCGCTAATTTTTTTGCACGGGCTTTAAAACGAGCACAAGGTGGGATTTCAGTTCGCCCGCCGTGGATTTCAGTTCGCCCACCGTGGATTATGAGAATAGGGATCTAGGTTCTCGTCGCCGGGGCTAAAAAATATTCGAAATTATTATTCTTAAACACTATGAATAACATCAATTTCTATCAGGCCCGTAACCAGCGAATCTGAGAGTGCCCCCTCAAAACGTATCTGTGCCCCCTTAAAATATCATTGTGCCCCTAGAAATTATCAAATTAAACAAAATCAATAAAAACTATCCTATTCAAATATTTTATTTAGTTTAGAATTTCTGCTTGTCTGAGATAACTCTTCTAGCCTCATTATCTCTGGTCCTATTATACACCACCGTTTTAGAGCTCCTGGGTCGTGCAACAAACTAAAAGCACTTCATCTTTTACATCTGCGTTGCACTACTGTATGATGGGACTGCATTGGTCAATACACCCTTGTTCCTAGAGGTCGGCGTTCGATTAACTTTTATCCATGGATAAAATAAGTTCGGCGATATTTAAGTAATATTTATTTAAATAACCAATATTTGGATAAGCCTATTATTTAAACAAAACAAAAAATTATTTAAATAAATACCATTTTAATTCAAATAAATGCTTGGTTGCGTAAAAATCATAATTAAATAAGTGAAAATTATATTCTTTTTACCAACTTTTGTTAAATAAATCGGAAATTTTGTGGATAATGAATAAACAATTCCAAGCACTACTTGTTCCTCTAAGACGTTTAGAGAGTACTTTGAGAATGATTTTAAGAAACATAGTTCGAATGGCATTCATAGTATGAATTTAAGAAGAATCGATCTGTTGTGGGATACTTACCCTGAGTTGAGCTCGAAAATAACGACCCAAGGAAGAATAGACAATTTATGACCAAATGTCATAAATGGCGAATTATAACGCGTGCACAGATCTTTCATGTGAGGTATGACATGACGCGGTATCGTACCTAGCGGCGGAGATAAATTCAATTAAAATAAACCACCATTTTGAATCCTAAGGGCAATTTCATTGGATCTTCTTCTTAAAAAACTCGAAATAGGTTGTAGAACATTTGTGCAAAGTCTCATTTTTGTATCATCAAGTGCTGTGTTTCATCATTTTTATTTAGGGAAAATAATTATTTTTAAGGGTTGGTTTTAGGGATTTGCCGGGCGCTCTCATCTGGAAAAATCCGTGCTACGAGTACGTGGGCCTGGTTTCTAGTCTTATTCAGGGTGACCATTGAAAAACCCCCAAAAAATTATAGGAATATAGGCTTCGAGCTTAGGAAGTAAATATGTGAAGAAATAGCAGACGACTTTTGAATTTCTACATTTTTCAGTTGCAACTTTCAGCTGTTGTGGAGAGTTAATTTTGAACGAGCAGACCGCTTTCATATATTCAATTTAAAACTCAGTCGGTAGGCGGCGATACTTATGACAAAATTTTAAACTGCGCGCAAAGCCTATAGGAAATTCAACAGTCGATTTATAGGGAAATATAGGAGTATTATCTTTGGTAATATAGGAACATAGAGGAAAATTTGCATAAATAAAATTTTAATTTGTAGTAAAATAGTGAAGTCAGATCAATAAGCAGATAATGATATTCTTAATTCAGTTCATTGCGGTTCTTTGGAGAAGCACTTTACATTTCATCAAAGGGATTTAGTACGTTGAGCGCCATCTGTATTACGAACTAGGTACGCGGGAAATTTGAAAAAGCCGCGTGAAATACAAAATAATATCTAAATACAGGAAAAATGGTTCAATTATAGGAAAATAAAGGAAAGCATTGAAATATAGGAAAAACTACAAAATAAAGGAAGAATGGTCACCCTGCTTATTTGAAATTAGTTCTGAGTACAATCAGAAGATTATAATAAGAGAAGCCTCTAACTCCCTATACCGCCAACGTAAAACTTTTGAAACGTCTTGTTTTCGACCCGGAGCAAAGAAAAAGGAACGTGGCCTAGGACTAGTGAATCTAGTGAGCGCTATATTTAGTCTTTGTAGCGAAAAAGTAGTTTGCTCTCCAATACGTCGGTAGGCAAACCTGAAAAGTAGGTATAGATCATCCTTGGTTTAAAACTTTAAACGCGAAAGGCGGGCAAGGCTAAAGGTTTTTCAAAGAGTATTCGGAAATTAAAGGGAGATATCGCCTTCAGAATCACGATTATGGTTCATTAGTATGTATATTTATGATAGCAAATAATAGTTTTAACATTTATTTCATTTATAATGTAAAAATTACCAAGTTCAATCAAAACGAGGCAAGTCTCAAAATTTAAAATCCCCAGCAAAATCCTAAGGGAATGTAAAGAATCGTGTACATTTTTCAAATGTTTTCTCCGCTACTGCTCGCGTATGAATCGCGGGGCTATCCAATAATTCCAATGTTAGAAATTTTGTACATCTGATTTCAGATTTTAAGTGATTCTAATATTTAGTGGATTGAAGTTATTAAAGCTACTAAATTTACGTGATTTAACTGCTGATTTATACAGCTGAAGTCCCTTTTAGTACAGTCAAACTAATATCGAACCTAGAACAAATTGCCACAGAAAGTCCATCAACGGTTTCTAGGTGAAAAAATTGCGATAAACACGAAACAAAATAGTTGTCCCGGGTACCCCTGACAGTTTGGAAGGAAAAAACACATTTAGGGGCAAAATTGACTATTTTTAGACATTTTTTAATAAAGCTAAATACAAACGTTCCAAATTTTATCTGTATGGTTTCTAGGTGAAAATAGGCGAGGAACACGAAAAAAATAGTTGTCCCCTGTAGCCCTGTCAGTTTGGCCGGAAATACAACTTTTATGGGCAATACTGATTTTTAAGATATTTACCATTTGAGCTAAATGTCTATTTAACCCTTATCTTAATAAAAACTTTTCTCGGTGAAAACCCTACAATACATAAATAAACATATGAAAATAATTGTTACATCGTGATTCTGTTAGTTCTGCCACAAAAATAAACTTTATTTAGTTATTGATAAAAAAGTAATATGAAATATTTTTAGTTGTCCTTTGCATTCTCCACATTAGACGTAGTTGAGCATAAACTTTAAATACATTTACACCTAATACACTTAAGAAGGTGTGATGGAGCCGGACGTTTAGCAGATTTTATTGGAAACAGACATCCGTCTTTATTTTACCAGCCCCATTTAAGTGGATCAAGCTCTGAATCCATTCATTGATGGTATACTCTTAAACAGTGAGAACTGCAAGCATCTGAAGTCGGGGGTAGTGTCTCGGGTTTAACATGAGCTGTTGAAATTGAAACCTTCCGCTTGAACATACGAAGACGAGCAACGTTAAGGGTTTCATTAGGTTTACCTCCGTACACAATGGAAATGGCTTGTTCTCCTGCTCTAATAACGTCGTCCTTTGAACTCTTAACGTTAAAAACCGATGCGTTTTGCCGAAAAGCTTCGTTACTCTGAAGTAATTTAACTGACTCACTTTTTCCAAAGGAGAAAATCCTGGACGTTGTGTCGCAACCAAGTATTGCTTGTGCGAAGATAATATTTTCGCAAACATTTTGTCCGAATTGTTTCTTGCAAAACTTTATATCGTAGGGTTCAATTTCTTTGTTTCTGGACAAACCATATTTCAAAGGGTTCGTTTTTCGAGTAGTAATTCAAAAGAACAGGTAAATCAGTGTCGCCACCAATAACAACAATTGTCGCGTGACTCGCAGATACTACTGCTTTTTTAACTATTAGAGTATCCGCATCGGCTTTCGCCTGAATTGTTGAGCGACCAATTTCTTCCAAAGTGTTTTTTAAATAACGTAAAAATGTTTTGTTTTTATTGTTAGGATTTGTTATGAACTCATTTTTCTTAAGTACTATGACTGTGGATGGTTGAAATTTCACTTCAGGTCTCATTCCACCTTTCTGTCGTCGAGTATGGGTGTGGCTCTTAGTTGCCATTTTATCATCATAACCATCAAAAACAATTGTAGGTTTACCGTATTTATTAGTAACGTACTGCGCGTAAGCGTTTAATACGTCCTGAAAAGTTGAATTTCGGTCCCAAGGAATCCGATGGAGTAGGGAGCCTCCATCCAAAACATAATGCACCGGCTCGTCAAGGCGTTTTCTCATTCCCAAGCCAACGCTACTCCGAATGTGTTTAGCTAGTGGCGGTTTTGATGCTTCTCTCATCATTCCTTCAGAATCAAAGAGAGAAGCGGGGAAAGAACATAGCTCATATGAAAATAGGTCCTCTAAATTTTGGTCGCTTGATTGAGCACTAGGTTTTAATCTTTGAAACAGAAGTTCTGGATCGAAATGTAACGAATCCTTTTCAATTTGAACAGTGACTTTCTTGTTTAAAGTTATAACCTGTTTGCTCCTCTTAAATATAAATGCAGAGACCGAATGACCAGTCATGTCATCCAAAATTGCGTTTCCAATTTCTTCAGCTTGATGAGAGTGAGCGGTTTTATCAGTCACACCGCTTACGACATTTCGTATAACGATATCATTTTCAAAAACATTCAGTGGTGTGATAAATTCTACAATTTTCTTTTAATCTTCGTCATCTCTTTTGATTCTTGCCGTTGATACAGAAACGTGTTGATCACTAGTTACACGCGACGTGCCAGCAAATTTTTGAATCGCGCCGTTCTTTTTGCAAACCACGGCTTAGACATAACCCATATAAGTTAAAAACATTTTAACAAATAATGAAGAGCAACAGAAAAAAGTAATTGAATTTTTGGAAATCCCAGTTCTTTTCTGTGAGACGAACGTCGAAATTTTTCAATATTCTGTCCTTGGACTTTGACTAGTCCGTTCTTATTTTCAGTCTTAATACAATAAAATAGGGTGATGACTTTCTATAATGATGTCGTGAGTCGTGAACCGGCCTTTGAACTCGTCCTTATAAAATACTAGCTTTAATACCCGGCTTCGCCCGGGGTCTTAGTTTTAATGAATGAGATCTGATTTGTACGTAAGAAAGGTAAACGCTGTAGCAAAAACGCAACACGCGTAGTAAAAACGTAACACGCGTAGCAAAAAGTAACGAACGACTCAAAAATTCCAACTTAACCTTCCATTCTAAAAAGTCCCCTTTCTTTCATATAACTCACCTTCTACGAATTCCACTTTAACCCGTTAAAAAAGTTCAAAGGTCGGGACGGGCGCAGGGAACTCAAGAGAGGAAAACAAACCGGGCGACGTTTTAAAACCAATAACGGCGCGACCACGTGACATTTTTCAAAAAAAAATTAATAGATCCGAACACTAGATAAGGGAAGCAAATGGGTTGAAGTCTATACAAAACAATTTCAGCCAGATAAGGGAAGCAAAGGGGTGGTAGTCGAGAGAAAAAAATGAAAGCTGAGACCAGCCGGAAAAGTAGATGAGAGAGGCGAAAGTCCAAAGTCGAGTAAAATAAAATGAGTAAAATAATAAAATTGAATTAGATTAATAACCATGAGGCCGGTTACATGGGGGTTCGAAGCGCGCACTATCGGAAGGCGGGTTTTACCCATCGCATGTAACGTCATTCCAAGAAAGAACGAGATGCCCTTTATTCGACTCTACCTTCTCTGGTATTTCCCAAAATTGGGAAGATTTGAGAAAAACAATCTGCTGTTTTTTCAGTCGCGAATTAGAACGCTAGCTGCGAGTTCAATTAAAATTAATTTTAAAGTTAGAAAAACCAATATGAAAGAGAAAAACAATGACGAAGAATCGAAAAGGGTATCATGGAGTGATAAAGACACGTTGACATTAATTAGTGTTATTGGAGAATTAAACATAATTCAAGCTCTAGATGGTAAAAAACGCCGAAATAAAGATATTTTTAAAAGGGTGCAGACCGAGATGGAGGCTCGTGGGGTAAACTTTACTTGGGAGCAGTTCCGAACGCGATTTAAATTTTTAAAAAGCAAATATCTCGCTGCTAAGAAAAATAATAACATCTCTGGAAAAGCTCCGTCAAATATGTCCTTTTTTGAAGAACTGGATGAAATTTTTGGATGGCGACCAATCGCTTAATCTGCTGAAGGAGGAGTAGATAGTGGTATTATTGGAGCCTCTGATTCTGGTAAGTACATTATTTTTAACTTAAATATAGGTCATATTTGCCGGTATTATGCTAGATTTCCACTGTAGAATCAGTGGCGTCGCTAGGGTATTTTTTGTACATAGGCTTGCAAATTAAAGGCCCCATCGCTCAAATTTTCAGTGGTTTCTCTATTACAATTGATTAAATATAAATGTAAATAAATACAAAAAAATATTAATAAATTAATTATTAATAAAAATTATTAATAATAGCATAAGTAACAGAAGAACGATAAGTATGGCGATTCCTATTGCTTTAATGCTAATTTTTTATCCGAACCTTTTTTCGGCACTCAAACTCTCTTCAAGCTGAAATACGTTTTGGTTTTTAATTTTATTGACGATATTAAATTATAAAATTACTTCTAGACCAGAGCGAAGGAGAAAACATAATACAGAAATCCAGCTTGTATATTCATGGTAAAATTTTATTACAATTTTATTTCATTTGATACCTTTAATAACATTCAAAATTAAAGAAAAACATCAAGAAGAAATTTTGGAGCCAGATCCTTTGGAGTCTGATGTAGAACTGACCGAAACTAAAAATTCAAGTAAGAACATATTTAAAAAAAAAGTTTGGTTTGATAAAGGCTTTATTGATAAGATTTATCAAATAACGTATAGAAAAGCGTAAAACAAATTTTGAAGGTGTCGAATTAAACGATGATTCTAAGGATGGAAGGGTTGGAGAAGCTGGACCAAGCGCCGAAAAAACCCCAACTTCAACTCAAAAATATAGTAAAAATAATTAGTTACCTTTTATATTTTATAAATTACTTAATTTTTAACCACATTTATTTATTTATTAGGAAGTAGAGCAAAGCCCTTATCTATTCACGAAAAAGCACTTCTGGGTTATGCAGAGGAAATGGCGAAACAACAAGCCGTTCGTCAAAAAACACACCAAGAGTGGGCGGAAAAACAATTGGAGAAACAGAGAGAATGGAAGGAGCAATTGATGAACAAGTTTCATGAAGAATCCAAAAGTCTAATGAACGTTTTTCAATCTATGATGTGTCAAATGTTAATTAAATCGGGGACTACCGAATTATCAACCATATCAGTTCCAAGTCCAGAACCATATCAAGAAAGTTTTGAATCAACTAGTCAAACTTCAAGACCACAAAAAAGGCCATCGGAGGAAAGCGTCTTTGTACCCATGAAGGGACCAAAACCATCTGCTGATCTTTTATTAAAAAGAAAAAAAGGAAGTAAAGGTATTCTTTCTAAAGACGCTAAAAAAGTTGCTAATGCAGCAGCTAAACAACCCAATATCAATGCTCCACAAGTCACTACAAATCACCATAGCCCAATTACACCAGTAACCAATAACTACCAAAGCTATATTCCACCAGTCACCACAAATCACCAAAGCCCAATTACACCAGTCACCACAAATCACCAAAGCCCAATTACACCAGTCACCACAAATCACCAAAGCTATATTCCACCAGTCACCACAAATCACCAAAGCCAAATTACACCAGTCAGCACTAATTACCAAAGCAATATTCCACCAGTTACCACTAATCACCGAAGCAACAATCTACAAGCCCATAATTATGACAACATTTCTACGGCCTACAATTACCAAAACAGTACCACACCTACCCCTAATTATTGCAGTACTCCACTGACACATAATTATTACATTAATTCTCTAGCCCATAATTATCGAAGAAATATTCTAACAAGTCCCCTTACAAATTTCCAAAACAGCATTACACGAGCGGCCGCTTTTAAATTCCGTAACACCCAGAAACCCTCTTGAAACTTCAGTTCCATTTCTTCCCATAAATACAAACACCTTACTACAAGTACCTAACGTGTTCCGTTATAGTTTAAAAAAAGACCCAAATTAAGCTTATACCAACAGTTGAATCAATAATTGTATATCACCGAAGAAATTACGAATAAAACAAATTCAATGCAAATTTATTTATTTATGTTAACAAATGTTTCTTACAAATTTAACAGGCAAATTGCGAACTCTCTCGTAAAGGAAAATTAGCCGCTAAGTAATCCTTAAGAGCTAATCTAGCTATTACCGCGTCTGCGTTTTCAGCTAGGGTATCTCTAGATTTGGGCTGCGGGTAAAGTTTTTCTTTTATTTCTGCTATTTCTTCAAGCCACCTTGGCTGAAAGGTATCGGTTTTCAGCCCTTTTACAAAATTGTGAAGAGCGCAACACGTGGAAATTACGTCGGGAGCCAGAGAATAGTGAACGTCCATTCTTTTCATCACCATCCTCCATCTACCCTTAAGCCTACCGAATGTTGTTTCCACCGTCATACGAGCAGAACTCATATAAACATTGAATGATTCGTGCTGCTTGGTTAATGAAGCATCGTTTCTAAAGGCTTTCATTAACCAAGGTAACAGCGGGTAAGCTGGATCGCCCAAAATCATTAACGGGACGTTAACTCCATTAATTAGTCGTGGAGCCTATAGAATAAAGAGGCAAAGAAATCAAGTTATTTGACATGCTGCAATCATGAATTTATTCATATACACCCATAAATATAGAACCAATGGTGGGGCCAGCAATAAGCGTAGGTAGGCACGTGACTACCTCTGAATTTGAAAGGGGCCTCCAAAAGCTATTATTTAAAGACAAAAACATTATTGGGCCTCCATAAACTATTATTGAGTAGCAGAGTTCCTAGATTTAATAGGGCCTGTAATCTCGTAAAGGGGCCTCAAACACGTGCATACCCAGGAATGAATACCCACTAAAATCCTATAAAAGTTTTACTTTTGGTAACAGATGCGATTTTTTAAAAATTTCCGATTCTTTTAAAACTTGGGCATCGTGGGCGCTACCTGGCACCTTGCAGCTGATATTGCGAAAGCTAAAACACAAAAAAAACTTAAAATTAAAATATTTCTTAGTAGCGCTATCAGAGGTTTATAAAATATCTCTTACGTAAGAGATATATTATACACTTCTGGTGCAATGTATAAAAAGTACCGTAATTTGTTATCGACTACCGCTTGCAAAACATACGATGCATATTGTTTCCTATTTATGAAATCCCTAAAAAAATATATCCTTTAACATAATATAGAAAATAATACCGATGTCCTTCCTCCGGAGCGATAATTGGAATATGGGTTCCATCGATGGCCCCGTAAACTTGTGGAATTGCATATTGTAATTCATATTGCTTCGCAATTTCAATCGCTTCTTCTTCATTTGGAAAGGATATGAAGTCCGATATCATTGAAGGTGAAATCAGTTTGCAAAACATTCTAAATATTTTAATGACCGTGGACTTGTGGATTCCGAAAAGGTTAGCTACCACACGAAATTCGCAGCAGCTGGCTAGCTTGAACACCGCGATTGCTATTCGTTTTCTCACCGGAACTGGTTTCCTTACATATATTTCCGATGGTTTCATCCCTTCGCTAACCCTGTCGCATAACTGATCAAAACCTTCCTTAGACATGCGAAAATTTTCCACCCAGTCGTCATCGTCAAAATTACTATTCACAATTCGATCCCACCAATCGCCACTTCGGACTTTCATCCGAGGGGCTAACCACTCTTAGAAAGTCTGTACACCGATTACGCCGGATTACGCTTAGATTAGCACTGCCAAAGGCAGGGACTTCAAAGATTACGCGTAATCCCATTAGTACAGTCAAAGGTACGGCTCTGTACACCGATTACGCGGAGTGATCAGCCCCTCGCCTTCATCCAAAATCGCTTTATTCTTTTCTCTCGAAATAACGCGGAAGCGATTTCAGCGGAGGCCGGATTACTAATCAAATCACACTCATTAGAAAGCGCGTGAAAACTTAATATTTTTGAAACTACCGCTCTTCTTTGTTTTAAAATTTGTTCGAACTGAAAAGTTAAGATTATCAACTTAACGTATAATTCAAAATTTAGTTCAGCCATCGCTTAACCAGAAACTTTTATACCAGCTCCCATCTACAACGGCGAACTAGTGTACTGACTGACGAAAAGAGCAGTTAGAAATCTAGAAAAGCTCCCCACGAATTGCAGGTGTAAAAAACGGAGAAAAACCCAAACACTACGAAGAGCGCGCATGTAACTGGTAGCCTCTATTTAAAGCGCTTTTCGCCGAATAGGGGTAAAACCCGCCTTCCGATAATGCGCGCTTCGAACCCCCATGTAACCGGCCTCCATGTCAGGTATTTGGAATTAGGCGCGTTTAGTTGGAAATCAGGCCCTGAACATTGAGTTAAAATTTCAAAGCTCGAGAGCTAACTGTTATCGAGTTTAAATAAATAAATAAACAAATAAATAAAAGGACAAACTTTAAGACTAAAAAGTCCTGAAATACTTAAAATCCCAACTAAACCTCCCCTTCTACGAAGTCCCTTTCTTTCACACTAACTCCCCTTCTACGAATTTCACAATAACCCGTTAAAAAAGTTGAAAGGTCGGGACGGGCGAAAGGAATTCAACAGAGGAGATAAGGGAAGCAAAGGGTCGGCGCAGGTGATAGGGGGAGCCACAATCGCCATCCCCGCCCTCTCCCAATTTATAGGAGTGACTAATTTTCCGAGAAAGGCAGTGTTATATATGAAGAACAACAAAAAACTGCGAAGAAGGGCGAGCGAGATTGGGAACCGGGAACCCAGCTGAAATCCATAAACACATAAAAGTAAGGGCCGGCGCGGGAGATAGGGGGAACCACAATTGTCATCCCCGACCTCTCCACCTCGAACACAAAGAGGCGGAAGTCCAAAAACGAGTAAAAGAAAATTGAATTATGAGTAAAATTGAATTAGATGAATAAGCATGTCAGGTATTTGGATTTAGGCGCGTTTAGTTGGAAATCAGGACCTGCATATTGAGTTAAAATTTCAAAGCTCTAGAATTTACCGTTCTCGAGTTTTTAGGAACATGACATACAAATAAATAAATAAAAGGACAAACTTTAAGACTTATAGTTATAGATTTAACAGTTCGTTTTTCTAGCGTGTTTGTCATTTTCCGCCAAGGCCGACAGGGGTATCGAGGACAACATTTTTTTTTCGTATTCCTCGCATATTTTTGACCAAGAAATCATACCGATATAACTTGAAACATTTGTATTTAGCTTCATTATAAAATATCTAAAAAAGCCAATTTTGCCCCTAAACGTTTTTTTCCGGCCAAAGCAACATAGGTACCGGGAACACTATTAGTTTTCGTGTTTCTCGCATTTTTATCACCTAGAAACCGTACAGATACTTTCTGTTGCAATTTTTTATCGGTTCATCCAAAATTCAGCCTAAATTGACTGTACTATTTGGTATGGATATATCGAAAGGACTATATTTTCTGGCCACATATCACCATAACCAACCTTTATCCCTTCGAATACCTCTAGTTCGAAAACGAGACATTTCACGATTTTCTGCTTCTGATACAATGAAATCAATAACAAATGAATTTAGCACATAAAAAATAGTCGCGTATCCAGCTTCACTAAAAAAGTACAAAATGTGTTAGAGGTAGACTGTCGCGCATCTATCGGCTCGTCTCAAGTACATTAAAAGTTTAAAGTTGCAAAACATTTTACGCTAGTTATTGTGAAACGTAGATTTAGTACCAAATTATTTTAGAGTCTAGTAGTAAAAAAAGTGTTAAATGTTTAATATTCTCCCAAACATGGGAATTCTAAGTTTCGGAAATTAAAGTGTTCTAAAGTTAGTAGCGAAGGCTTAAGTACGTTATCGGATAACAAACAGTCCATAATTCCATCATTGCAAAATACCACGCATTGATATACATTTGACAAGAATTGAACCAACTAAACGGTTATTGGAGTATCATCCCCTTATATTTTCAATGAATACGCGACGTTTCACTATATATCATTATACTTTAACTACCTTTTACAATTTTTGACTGAGATCGGTGATATATTGGCCGAAATAATTTTCCCTCCAATCCATATGGTACGTTTCAGTATTAAAATCTTAAATCTTAATCTTATATTCAAGGCAATCGCGAATGCCTTTTTATAGCTATATCCTTTATTTGGTTGTGGTGGGAAAATGATGTAATTTAAATTGTTCAATCCAAACTAAATTGAAACCAACTTCCTTGCCAACTTTCATCTTAAACAAGTTTCAAATTAACCGTGATTTGTGAAATTTCATTTTAAATTTTATTAAGTTTAAAAACGAATCTGAGAGCAGTGAACGGATATTTTAGTAGCTTCCACAAGTGTTAAAATGGGAATTCGAAGTTTGACTTCTTTGATAGATGCAAATAAAGACATTTCGCCGCCGCATAAGTTACGCAATACACGGCTGGTAATCGACGGAGAAAATCTACTAATTGAACTGTTCATGGCTTTCGACTGTGATTACTACCAGTAAGTTGGTTTTACTACTTGATAAAAATCGTTTGTTATTTTGTGCGAGATCAGAAGTTTAGCTACAACTGTATGAATACTAGCCAATCCAAATATTTTCTCTGTTGAATCATGTTTAGCCAGAAAACTATACAGGGTGTTTCAAAAGATTATACAAAAATTTTAAGGATTTATAGGAGATGAGTTGTAAAAAGCGCCAGAGAGCTTCAAAGTGTGGCCTACTAACCCCTGGAAGTAGGTTGCAACAAGCACAAACCCAAGCAGCAGGGAAATGCGAACATTAAGGTTTGGGCTTGTGTGATGGGTAAAAAAGGACTTTATAAACAAAATCGAGGTAATCAACGGAAAAAGTAAACTTAAAACAGTATTTTTAGTCCCTGCTGCTTGGGTTTGTGCTTGTTGCAACCTACTTCCAGGGGCTAGTAGGCCCCTTTTTGAAGCTCTCTAGCGCTCTTTTAACTCAACGTAGGAAAATGGGGAAAAAACAGGCATACTTCTTAACTCGCCCCCTACAACTCCTTAAACTTTTTGTATAACCTTTTCAAACACCCTGTATATTTAAACTTTCGGCTGTGAACCTCGCCCCTTTTTTGAGAATCATCATATCCAAAGTGTGTGCATATATTACTTATCAGCCTTACAGTAAACGACTAAGCTACCCTACTTTTTTAACATTATACCTCTTTTAATACCATGTTTCAACAAAGTCCATTTAATCAAATAAATGAAAATTCCAGTGGCGTAAATAGCGCCCCCGCAGACCCCAAACGTTTATGAATAAAATCGGTGCTATTTAAAAGGGCCCCAAGTCGTTTTTTGCGGGGGGGGGGCGGAGTTCCTAGCTACGTTACTGGAAAATTCTGTTTATTTGAATAACAAAATTTAATTTTATATAGAAAACTAGTTTGGATTACCTTAGAAAACCCTATTTTAATTGACAAAGAAAACTGAAGTGTTAATTTCCATAAAAAACAACAGTTTAATTGACATAGAAAAACGACAGTCTAATTGCCTTAAAAACCACATTTTAACTGTCATAGAAAAACAACATTTCAATTTACATAGAAAAACATCATTTTAATTGTGTTAGATAAATAACATTATAATTGGCATAGAAAAACCAAATTGTTAATTGCCTGGAAAAATCTAAAGTGTTAATTGACATAGAAAAACTAGTGTTAATTGACATAGAAAAACTAGTGTTAATTGTCTTAGAAAACATATTAAAAACATATTTTGATTGACATAGAGAAACTAAAGTGTTAATTGTCTTAGAAAAACAACATTTTAATTGACAAAGAAAAACAACATTTTAATTGACAAAGAAAAACAACATTTTAATTGACAAAGAAAAACAACATTTTAATTGACAAAGAAAAACAACATTTTAGTTGCTTTAGAAAAACAACATTTTAATTGACAAAGAAAAACAACATTTTAATTGACAAAAGTAGAAGGAAAGTAAGGTCGACACTCCGATCCCAGGATCGAGGATCGAGGATCCAGGATTTAAGGGGTGAAATGGGGGTAAAATCATCGAAAAGTCAATGTATTTACAGTATTTCTCGCGACGATTTGTTTTCCCGTATATCAACATATTGTGTCCAGGCCAACTTGTTCATTTATCTACGCTTATCTCGAAAGATACTTGAACGTATATCTTATCAAGTTTTATCGTACGGAATAAGTTGAAATGATGTAAAAATTGATAACCTAGGCGACGCGTGCGCAGATTACCCCGGGGGACGCGGTTAATTTGAATTTAAGAGTGTTTTGACGTCATGGAATATTCGTTGTTAAAGTAGAATGGAAATATTTTTAAACTTCATTTTAATATCATTGTAGTACTTAAATATGCTTGACACTTGAACCAATCTCACGAGTATTTCTTAAAACGAATATCTCGATCGCGTTTTATCGTACGAAATAAGTGGAAATTATGTAAGTTGTATGATTAATAACCTAGGCAGGAAGATAGCGCGCGCGTGCGCGGATTACCTGGGAGGCGCGGATTGCCCGGGCGCGCGGTTAATTTGAATTTAAAACATGGATTCCCTCTCCGAAATAATTCATGTACCCAAAATTGGACCGCAAGTTTTTTTCTTTTAGGGGAATCTCTATGGGAGTTTAACATTACAATAAAGCTAATAGGTCCAGTTTGGGGTACTTTTGGTCCGAAATGGGGTACATAGGGCCGAAAATGGTGACTTTGGTCGTTTTAAGGGTACTTTTGGTCTATTTTGGTCCATTTTTGGGTACATCAGAAAAGCAGTTGGAAAAACGAAGAGCCTTATTTTTTTTCCACCCATCTCCAAACTCCAAAAATTTATTGCTATAATTTATTTATCCCTTCCGTAGGTATAAAATAAGATAAAAACCACTTACCTATATTTTAATTACGGTAAATTAAAAATACTTAATTAGTGTACTAAGTTACTTTTAAAAGAACCTTTTGTAACAATTCCAATATGTAAATATAGGTATAAGGATTGAAAAAATACTTAGTGGTTTTACTGATAAACTCTAAAGGAATTTAACTTTAAAGGTATCTTAGATTATTGTTTTTAATTTTATTCAAGTTGAAAACGTATTAAGAGTCCTTCAAAGTACTATAAAAGGATTTTATTTACGAACTTAATTCATATTTTCTTCAAACTTTCAATTCGCTTTTATTACTATTTAAATACGGTAAAATATAATTCTTATACACAAATATAGTCAGAAAGATACTATAAAACACTAAAATTAAAATTAAATTAAATTTGTGTGGATAAGATTTGTAAATATCATTTTGAAACTAATAACTTTCACGCTTTATTTAAGTCAAGCCAATAAAAACAATTACCTATATTTTAAATACGGTAAAATATAAATACATTTCCGATATGTAAATAGGTAGAATAACACTATGAAAAGTTCCTTTTTCTTCTTTTAATACGACAACACACAACTCTGATACGCAAATATATAAAGAAAATATAAAAAAAAATTTACTCTACGTTCGATACGTTAAAATACATTTCCGATACACAAATATAGATAAAGAAATACTATAAAATGTAAAAAGGTAGAAAATACTACACATTAACCATTATGAATTTAAGCTTACAACATCCTTCACGTATAGAGCATAACATACATGTTCAGAGTTAACTTGTTTCCTCGTTATCTTTATCGCATGTGTTTTAAATAGCGTATGGAATAAGTTAAGAATGTACTGAAATGGTGTATGTTTAAACCTCGTAGAATAAAGAGTAAAACATATGTTCAGAGTCGGCTTGATTACTAAAGCAAATAACACAGAGACGTTTCCGGTGTAGTCACGTAGGAAGAAAAATACTACAACACTCTCTATACTCTACATTCAACACGTTAACATATACTTCCGAAATGCCAATATAGGTAGTAAAATACTACAAAATCTCTATACTTTACCTTCAATACGTTAAATTACATTCCAATATGTAAATATAGGAGGAAAAATACTACAAAAGCCTCTTTTCTTGGCGTTCAATATGTTAAAAAAGATTTCTGAAATGCAAATGTAGGTAGTAAATACTACAAAATCTCTATACCCTACCTTCAATACGTTAAATTACATTCCAATATGTAAATATAGGTAGTAAATACTACAAAAGCCTCTTTTCTTGGCGTTCAATATGTTAAAATAGATTTCTGAAATGCAAATATAGGTAGTAAATACTACAAAAGCCTCTTTTCTTGGCGTTCAATATGTTAAAATAGATTTCTGAAATGCAAATATAGGTAGTAATTACTACAAAAGCCTCTTACTCTACGTTCAATACGTTAAATTAATGATATGCCTCCGATCGAATCGTTCATTTTTTCCTATTTAAATATACGCATTTAAATTAGAATTGCTTCTAGTGTTCGGCAGTCGATTAATTTTTATCCATAAATTTTCCGATTTATTTAAAAAACGTTGGTAAAAAGAATATCATTTTAACTTATTTAATTGTGTTTTTTACCCAACCAAGCATTTATTTGAATAAAAGTGGTATTTTTTTAAATAACCAATAGTTAAATAAAAATTGTTAAATGTTTAAATAATCGAAAGTGAACAAGCCTATTTTTTAAATAAAACAAACAGACTTTAGAGTTGATAAGATTTGTAAATATCATTTGAAACTAATAATTTTCACGCTTTATTTAAGTCAAGCAATTACATTTTTAAAAATGAAAGAAGTTAAACAATATAAAAATTTGTAAATATTGTAAATATTTTTAGGTATTTGGTCATTTTGATGGTCAAATAGCCCAGTATGGAACTGCGAGATGATAGTCAGACATTGAGACGCGGGTGGCGCCCGTGCCCCAGCGTCCGCGCCCTCGCCCTGATGGTGCCCCGAGCCTCCGTCGACGTCTGAAATGTGAAATGGGGCACCACCCGCGTCTCAATGTCTGACTATCATCTCGCAGTTCCATACTGGGCTATTTGACCATCAAAATGACCAAATACACATATATTTGAACATTTCCTTGACTACATGACTGAAAAATTGTTTAAAGCTCCATCTACTTGGTTACAAAATTTGTTAAATACTTGGCTTTAAGGCCATCTAAATTAAAGTTAGAAGAAGCTAGACAAAGAGAAATTGTTCTGAAAAATAAAATTAAAGATATAAAAACTAACCAATAGTATTTCGAATACCAAATAATTCGACGTATTTGTTTTGAAATAACTAAATAGTTTGCATATTTGTCAAAAAAAAACTAAAAAAGTAATTGAAATTACTATTAATTTTACTTGCAATAGTAAAATACTAAACCAAATGTATAATTTATATTTTATTTTATTTAATAAATTTAAACTATAATACTAAACTTTTTCAAAAAAAAACATTTACAAACAAAATTTAAAATACACATTTTTAAAATTTAACTACACCAGCTCCAAGTCAGCTAGCGACTTTTTTTTTAAGAAACTACTAACTACAATTAAAATCAAAGGATCTGCTATATTTTTCATGCTTTGAAAACAATTCATTAAAATCTCGAGTTTTTAAATATATGTAAAACACGAAGGAGCAGATCTTTTATCACAAATTTTCAAAAATTATATTTAATTTAGTTTATAATAATATAGGGAACTCAAAAATTAAAAAACGAAAAATCAAAAAAAATTACTTACTTCAACCTTTCTCCCAGTTATTAGTTTCGTTTTAAACTTGGTTTACGTTTTAGTTTTACTTTGCTTTTCTAGAAAATTCCAAAATTCCTTTAGAGTTTATCAGTAAAACCACTTACTTTAAGTATTTTTTTTAATTAGTTCGGTCTAATAGTAGATTACGCACCTATAATCCATGATGTTTTCATTTAAATTCAAATTATAACGAATTGAAAGTTTGAAGAAAATATTAATTTAGTTTGTAAATGAAATCCTTTTATAGTATTCTGAAGGGCTCTTAATACGTTTTGAACTTCCAAAATAAATTAATGTACTAAGTTACGTTTAAAAGAACCTTTTGTAACAATTCCAATATATATATATATAAAAAACCGTGATAAATAGTAAAACCCACTTATTTTTCAATAAATACATTTCAGATACACAAATTAATTAAATAAAAGTATTTAAATAAGAATTGCTTCACTAAATTATGCATTTGTAAATAATACCTGATTTTGAAATTATATTAGAATAATTATATTGTTAAACTTCTTTCATTTTTAAAAATGTAGTAGAAAATGAAAGATATTTTAATTAAAACATTTCTTAATTTCTTTATTACCTAAAAATATTTACAATATTTACAAATTTTTATATTGTTTAACTTCTTTCATTTTTAAAAATGTAATTGCTTGACTTAAACAAAGCGTGAAAATTATTAGTTTCAAATGATACTTACAAATCTTATCAACTCTAAAGTCTGTTTGTTTTATTTAAAAAATAGGCTTGTTCACTTTCGATTATTTAAACATTTAACAATTTTTATTTAACTATTGGTTATTTAAAAAAATACCACTTTTATTCAAATAAATGCTTGGTTGGGTAAAAAACACAATTAAATAAGTTAAAATGATATTCTTTTTACCAACGTTTTTTAAATAAATCGGAAAATTTGTGGATAAAAATTAATCGACTGCCGAACACTAGAAGCAATTCTAATTTAAATGCGTATATTTAAATAGGAAAAAATGAACGATTCGATCGGAGGCATATCATTAATTTAACGTATTGAACGTAGAGTAAGAGGCTTTTGTAGTAATTACTACTTATATTTGCATTTCAGAAATCTATTTTAACATATTGAACGCCAAGAAAAGAGGCTTTTGTAGTATTTACTACCTATATTTGCATTTCAGAAATCTATTTTAACATATTGAACGCCAAGAAAAGAAGCTTTTGTAGTATTTACTACCTATATTTACATATTGGAATGTAATTTAACGTATTGAAGGTAGAGTATAGAGATTTTGTAGTATTTACTACCTACATTTGCATTTCAGAAATCTTTTTTAACATATTGAACGCCAAGAAAAGAGGCTTTTGTAGTATTTTTCCTCCTATATTTACATATTGGAATGTAATTTAACGTATTGAAGGTAAAGTATAGAGATTTTGTAGTATTTTACTACCTATATTGGCATTTCGGAAGTATATTTTAACGTGTTGAATGTAGAGTATAGAGAGTGTTGTAGTATTTTTCTTCCTACGTGACTACACCGGAAACGTCTCTGTGTTATTCGCTTTAGTAATCAAGCCGACTCTGAACATATGTTTTACTCTTTATTCTACGAGGTTTAAACATACACCATTTCAGTACATTATTACCTTAATCCATACGCTATTTAAAACACATGCGATAAAGATAACGAGGAAACAAGTTAACTCTGAACATGTATGTTATGCTCTATACGTGAAGGATGTTGTAAGCTTAAATTCATAATGGTTAATGTGTAGTATTTTTCTACCTTTTTACATTTTATAGTATTTCTTTATCTATATTTGTGTATCGGAAATGTATTTTAACGTATCGAACGTAGAGTAATTTTTTTTTTATATTTTCTTTATATAATTGCGTATCAGAGTTGTGTGTTGTCGTATTAAAAGAAGAAAAAGGAACTTTTCATAGTGTAATTCTACCTATTTACATATCGGAAATGTATTTATATTTTACCGTATTTAAAATATAGGTAATTGTTTTTATTGGATTGACTTAAATAAAGCGTGAAAGTTATTAGTTTCAATATGATATTTACAAATCTTATCCACACAAATTTTATTTAATTTTAATTTTAGTGTTTTATAGTATCTTTCTGACTATATTTGTGTATAAGAATTATATTTTACCGTATTTAAATAGTAATAAAAGCGAATTGGAAGTTTGAAGAAAATATGAATTAAGTTCGTAAATAAAATCCTTTTATAGTACTTTGAAGGACTCTTAATACGTTTTCAACTTGAATAAAATTAAAAACAATAATCTAAGATACCTTTAAAGTTAAATTCCTTTAGAGTTTATCAGTAAAACCACTAAGTATTTTTTCAATCCTTATACCTATATTTACATATTGGAATTGTTACAAAAGGTTCTTTTAAACGTAACTTAGTACACTAATTAAGTATTTTTAATTTACCGTAATTAAAATATAGGTAAGTGGTTTTTATCTTATTTTATACCTACGGAAGGGATAAATAAATTATAGCAATACATTTTTGGAGTTTGGAGATGGGTGGAAAAAAAATAAGGTTCTTCGTTTTTCCAACTGCTTTTCTGATGTACCCAAAAATGGACCAAAATAGACCAAAAGTACCCTTAAAACGACCAAAGTCACCATTTTCGGCCCTATGTACCCCATTTCGGACCAAAAGTACCCCAAACTGGACCTATTAGCTTTATTGTAATGTTAAACTCCCATAGAGATTCCCCTAAAAGAAAAAAACTTGCGGTCCAATTTTGGGTACATGAATTATTTCGGAGAGGGAATCCATGTTTTAAATTCAAATTAACCGCGCGCCCGGGCAATCCGCGCCTCCCAGGTAATCCGCGCACGCGCGCGATATCTTCCTGCCTAGGTTATTAATCATACAACTTACATAATTTCCACTTATTTCGTACGATAAAACGCGATCGAGATATTCGTTTTAAGAAATACTCGTGAGATTGGTTCAAGTGTCAAGCATATTTAAGTACTACAATGATATTAAAATGAAGTTTAAAAATATTTCCATTCTACTTTAACAACGAATATTCCATGACGTCAAAACACTCTTAAATTCAAATTAACCGCGTCCCCCGGGGTAATCTGCGCACGCGTCGCCTAGGTTATCAATTTTTACATCATTTCAACTTATTCCGTACGATAAAACTTGATAAGATATACGTTCAAGTATCTTTCGAGATAAGCGTAGATAAATGAACAAGTTGGCCTGGACACAATATGTTGATATACGGGAAAACAAATCGTCGCGAGAAATACCCTAAATACATTGACTTTTCGATGATTTTACCCCCATTTCACCCCTTAAATCCTGGATCCTCGATCCTCGATCCTGGGATCGGAGTGTCGACCTTACTTTCCTTCTACTGACAAAGAAAAACAACATTTTAATTGACAAAGAAAAACAACATTTTAATTGACAAAGAAAACCAACATATTAGTTAATTGATGTATAAAAGATGGTGTTAAATGCCTTAGAAAAACTAAAGTGTTCATTGCCTTAGAAAACAACATTTTGATTGACATAGATAAACTAAAGTGTTAATTGTCTTAAAAATAATATTTTAATTGCTTTAGAAAAACAACATTTTAATTGACAAAGAAAAACAACATTTTAATTGACAAAGAAAAACAACATTTTAATTGACAAAGAAAAACAACATTTTAATTGACAAAGAAAAACAACATTTTCATTGACAAAGAAAAACTGAAGTGTGAATTTCCTTAGAAAAACTAAAGTGTTAATTGAATTAGGAAACAACACTTTAATTGAATTAGGAAACAACACTTTAATTGAATTAGGAGGCAACATTTTAATTGAATTAGGAAACAACACTTTAATTGAATTAGGAAACAACACTTTAATTGAATTAGGAGACAACATTTTAATTGAATTAGGAAACAACACTTTAATTGAATTAGGAAACAACACTTTAATTGAATTAGGAGACAACATTTTAATTGAATTAGGAAACAACACTTTAATTGACATAAAAATCATTTCCATTTGCTTGTCAGGACCTCTCAACAGTATATTTTTGGAGTAGAGGAATACATGGTAAGCGACTTACTTTCAATGAAACATGTGAAAAAATACACATCAGCTTTTCTTCGTGTAAGTAGCTAGGATTGAGTTACACATCGTAAATCGTGGTTTCGCGGGGTTATTTCCTAACTGACGATAATCCTTATCATTAGAGAGTGGCGCCATCTCTTTTCATTATCAGGGCAACTCTGATAAAGATTTTGCTTAACTACAAATAACTGTAAAGCTAAAATAAAAATTAATTTTTTTAAGGTCTTTGTCTGAGGCACCAGGTAAGGTTTTGTTTTTAGTAATAATAATAATTATCAGCTACGCTAATACCTGTAACCAGATTAAATTGAGTGGAGGTTGATGGAAAGCCCGTCCTGTCACGCGAGCCAACAGCTCTCTACACTTTCTGCCACCACCCTCCTACGCATTGTAACCCGGCGACCTGAATTAATGGCATTTAAAGTCGCTAGATTACTTGGGCCTAAAATGGTGCCTTGGTTATTAGCCTAGCTGATTATAATTAATTTTCATTAAACTGGAATTTACTACTAACTTGAAATTTTAAAAATTGGCGTTTACTAGGTTTTGCCATGAGACAGCCGACTTGTGTGTAAATTAGTAACTTTTTTAATCAAATATATTTTTTTGTTTCATTTCTGTCATCAGATTGGCCAGGATTATACGAACGCTATTTAAGAATCTGCGCGCGTGCAACATTCTTCCTATCGTCGTACTGGATGGAGCAGACGATCCAACCGATCGCAAGAGAGCCATGTTTGTAAAGCGAATGACCGAATGCTTTCAAACTGCCTTTCAAGTCTCCAAATCCTACAAATACAATGAAGAATATAACTATCTCCCTCATCACCTTATAAGTTTGGTGTTCATCGAAGTTCTCAAAGAAGAAGGCATCCCAGTCCTGCGGAGCATGTTCGAAGCGGACGAAGATCTAGTAGCCATTGCCAATTACTACGAATGCCCCATACTGGGCAACGACAGCGATTTCTATATTTTTGAACTGAAGGGTGGTTTTATTAGATACGATTCTTTGGGAAGTATTACTCGACCTGAGAGTGACAACCAGCGACCTTTTGTACCGTGCAATCTCTACTTTGTTGAAAATTTGTTGGCATATTTTCCACGTTTAAGAAAAGAACTTTTGCTTGTGGCCGCGGCGTTGTTGGGCAAAGATTACATTCAGCCCGAAGTTTTAGAAGGTTTCTTTGAGACGATCGAGAAAGTACCTTATCAGGGTAAAAGTATAAGATATAACCCCCGAAACCTTGGACATCAGAAAATAGTAAATCTGTTAACGTGGTTAGAAGACAAAACTTATGACGCAGTTTTGAATAAAGTAATGCACGGCGTCAATATAAGCCATCGCCAACACGTATTGGAAATGATTCGAGAAGTAGAGAAGAATTTCTTAAAAAGCAGATCACCCCTGCTGGATTATTTGCTCAAGCGGAACATTTTGGAACCAATGGCGAGAGACGAGAAGGTGAAATCTAAGGGAGGGAACTTTCCACCCAGCTGGTTGCTTAAGAAAATAAACCACGCCGATCTGTCACCGGATATTCTCGAAATTATCTGCAACAGGCGGGTATCTAATCCCGTTATGATTGGTGAACCGAATTCCCGCAGTGGTCACCACTGCGCGAAGAAACTCAGGGTGGCAATCTACAAGATCGTGTTGTCCACGGATGGTTTTGGAAAGTACGTCGTGAAAGAGGACGACCACGAGAATTGGAAATTGGTTTGCAACAAAGTTGAAGTTGCGTGCGACAATGTGGATTTGCCGACTCTGAAGAATCTTCCCACACTCGATGTGGTTAAAAGGCGGCAATATTTGATGCAAAGTTTGGAAAGCGATGACTTGGACCTGGAGCCATTCCCGTCGGATTGGCAATTACCGATTGCTGTTCTTAATTTCTTCATCAAGAATTCGAGTCTGCCTTTTAGCGAAGAGTTCCTCAGCGCCATGCTTTGTTCCATGACCGTCCTTGGGATCGTACGACCATTACTTACTGGAACAGTTTGGGAAACGAAAAATGACGCCAGGATATTGAAAGAACTTATTCAGGCCCATGAACGTTTATCTAAATATTTCCATCCGTTTGAGCTTAAAAATGGCGACGTAATATTATTGGACATAGTGCATCGTAGCAACGAATACGAAGTTATTTTCGTCAAAGCTTTTAATCTGAACCAACTTCTGGGAAACCCGTTACCAAAACCTCTCATTAGACAATTTTTTAGCGGAAAATTCATCTACAACTTCGCCGCTGCTTTGAAGACGCGACAGTCACCAGATCAGTTCGTCTCAGATCTACTCGGTCATGGATCCATTTTAGATCTTTTCTACCATTACGCGAAAGATTTCTTTAAGATAAACACGTTAATTTTAACAAGACAAACTTCTACCAATTTTTAATTGGTAATCTTAAAAGAGTTTCAACAGAAATAAAAGTTTTATTATTGACTTAATTTAAGCGTGTAACAAATAACGAAAATTTTGTAATGCTTCTAATTATGTTCCAATCCTGTTATTTATTTTTATCTGCACTGCAACTAATTATCTTCTGTCGCAGCTATATACAAATAAACGTTAACTAGACAAATAGAAGAGTCAGAAAACAATAAATAAAACATTTGGTTCTAGAACGCAAAAGTTTGTAAAAGTGGCATACAGTGACGTAACAGCTACATTGAAATGACAGGCCTATTGTTGGTGGACAGGTTGGTAGTCAAAAGGTTTGGATGAATATCTTATTGGTCATACTCAAAAACAAAGAAATAACGTCAGGAGTACATTAAGAAATGAGTATTTAACTTTGAACGGTGTCTCTAAAGGGTTAAGGACGTACAAGTCGAGAGTGAAATTCAAACGTACCAATATTGGTTTTCTAATAGTTTTACTACATGTATAGATTGCTGTCAATTCGAAACTCACGACGTCACCAATCTAATTTGCCTATTTATAAAAAACGGTAACTGTCATGGCGGCCACTATTAAGACTACAGCTGTGACGTTACAAGTTTTCAAAATCGTATCAAACGACGTTGCTCTATATACAGCTTGAATCGTGGACTAGATTTTAAACAGTAGTCATAACTAGACGAATAAAGCAAAAGGTGAATCTTAAGAGATTTCCAAAAAAATATGTTTTTCTTACAGCAAGAAAAGTACCATTTAATTCTGAGAGATCAGAATTTTACTGTATAGAAAATTATTTTTTAAATATTTATCCCATAAATAAGCCTAACCTTCTCACCTTCATTGTCAAAAGGCACAAAGCATTTTAGCAGAAGCCTGTAGCAGGACCATTGGAAACTGGGAGCGATAATGCTGTACCGAGTGAGCGGTAATGATGGCTCCCCCGTTTTGGAGCGAAATACAGTTTTATAGGGGTACATTACACATTAATTAAACAGGGTGTTACAAAAGGTTTTGCAAAAATTTTAAGGAGTTGTAGGGGGCGAGTTGAGACGTATGCCTGTTTTTTTACCATTTTCCTACGATGAGATAAAAGACTGCCAGAGAGCTTCAAAGTGTGGCCTACTAGCCCCTGGAAGTAGGCTGCGACAAGCACAAAACCAAGCGGCAGGGACTTTAAATACTGTTTAAGTTTACCTTTTTACGCTGGTTACCTACATTTGCTTACAAAGTCCTTTTTGCCTATCACACGAAACCAAACCTTTATAGCCGCGTTCACACATACCCTCTGGAACGTTGCGAGTGTTCCCGCAACGTTTGTATCCCGTCGTGTGAACAGCTACCGTTGCGCGTCCCAGCGTTTCAGATCGCTTCGGCTGAACCGCTTTGTTGACCATTTTGGCGGCGATTCGTGACGTCATCGAGTCGGTTTTGGTGAACAAAAATCGTCAATCGTGATTTTTTTTTCGCCTAATAAAATTTGTATGTCTTATTTAGAAGAAAATGTCTCGCAACTTTTTGTCTATTGGTGTACAAGATACATATAATTTGTTCTGGGTGCATTCATTTTAATTAGAGTGTTTTGAAACGTCACTCAAATGCGTGAGCAGACGAACTTCTAATTATATTTCTATACTACGCATGCCCGATTTTCTTCAAACCTCACTGGAAATCAAGCTTATGTTCGCAATTCCCTGAGACTTGGTTTTGTGCTTGTTGCAGCCTACTTCCAGGGGCTAGTAGGCTACACTTAGAAGCTCTCTGGCACTCTTTTAACTCATCGTAGGAAAATTAAAAAAAAAATAGGCATACGTCTCAACTCACCCCCTACAACTCCTTAAAATTTTTGCATAACCTTTTAAACACCCTGTATATTTAAAATCTCGGCTGTGAACCACGCCTCTTTTTTTGAGAATCATCATATCCCAAGTGTGTGTGCATATATTACTTGTCAACCTTACAGTAAACGACTAAGCGACCCTACAACTCCTTAAACATTTTGCATAACCTTTTGAAACACCCTGTATACACACCCAATTTTGTTTCGCACTTAGAAAAACGTGTTACCCAATATTTAATTTGCTTACGCAAATTACGAAAACACTATACTACTACTACGACTACTACATTTCGGGCATGTAAATAGTCCAACACGAAATATACTTCTGTGCGAGACTAAATATTATAGACAAATCAAAAGTGACAATTACCAAAAGTGTGTCAATCGGACCTATTTCTTACGAGCGAAATACAAGTTGGAAGGGGAGAAATAAAAGTATGCCTTGGCGAGGGAAGGAAGGTAAAACCAACAAATAACGCCTCGTAATGAGGAACGGAGGAACTAAGTCGTTTTGTGGAGATGCTATCGCCATTGATATAATACCAAAGACTAAAAAAAGATTCAGAAAGGCGACAATAAAGTCTTTGATGTGGTAGATCTCGAGTCGAGCATTCATTAAACCTTTAGCATACAAAAGTACATGGATTGTCACACATTATAATCAGTGACCTAGGATAAAAAACAACAACGAGAGAATGCGAAGCAGTTAAGATGAAACATTCTTTATCGATGCTAGTTTATGAATCCATGGTACATGTATTGGTGCTGAAAATTGTGAAATTACACCAAAAGTGAAAAACAACAATTCGCAAAATGAAAATACGTCTTAAAACACTCCTCCAAGAAAAGAGCCAAAATGTAGACCAAAAATAGTTTCATTATTTTCGTAATGGTATATTTAAAATCAACATGTACACTACATACGTAAGACTATCTAAAAAATTATTTGCGTTTTGTGACGATGAAACCCCGAAAACAAACGAAGAATTGATTATTTTGATAAAGTTTTAGACACACGGAGAAAGAACAGGCTGCTTTAAAAATCTCTGAACAGCCTAAAAAGTAAATAGTCTGATTTTGATAGGGTACAAAATGATTCACGGTTAATAAATACCGATCGGATAATTGTTTTTTTAATCAATTTGGTCTAGACTAGACTACTATATTCTATAGAGTGTGAAAATAGTCTATCTCCAAATGAAATATCACGCAAATCCGGAAACGTCAAGATTAGTCCATCATTTATGTTGCCAAATACTATAAAACCGTATGTTGTCGAAATCTTGGATAAAGTAGTTGTACATATGCGTTTGATTGGTCCTAACGTTTTCACTGCAAAAATCTATCAAACCGTTTCGGTCCGTAAATTTGTTCTATCGTTGATAAAAGTGTTCATTAGGAAGTATTTCTCAAATTCGTTTTGGTCTGAGCAACTGCATCGGAAGATATAGTTTACTTTTGGGAATCTGAATTTGATACAAGGGCCGAAATATTGCCCGACGTTTCGGCCAGAGTGGTTTTATTAACTTCTTGGACGGCTAGATTCAACAGATTGTCCAAAAGTGCCAAAGCCGTATCATCATCGGGTCTTTCCGTGAGTGTGTCCATTACGGTTGAGCCTTCTAAATTTTCCTGGGAAAAGCCCCCAGTAGCTTTGGCTTCTTGGACCGTGTCCAACAAAGTGGTTTCTATCGAGATGGGCGCTACTTCTTTACAATTTTCAGTCACGTCGTCTTTAGTCTGGAAACAAAACGATAAACATTTATAATAGGTACATGCGTATGCTAGGTAAAACTGTTCCTTCGGAAAATATTTAATCAAAAGGCAACAAACGTGGCGTAAAACCTGCTGAAACTGCATCGCGACACTGAAGCTTGTACCTGGGCGTTGTATGACGTTTCGCCAGTGTCACAGTTAAGTTTGGGCGATTCTGCCAAATACTTTTCCTACGCCACCTTTGTTGCCCTTCAACTGCTAAGCAGTCCGGCCTACCACACAACACTCGGAAGTAGAGGTCGGGGATGGTTAACTTTTATTCAAAAGATAAAGCTCTCAAAATTATTCGTAAAACGTTTTGATCAAGTAATTTATATTTCTGTATTATCCGATTATTTTTTTGATAAATTTGTAAAATTGATCGGAAAAACGAAGTTTTTTTCGATAAAAAGCTCAAATTTTACGAATAATACATATTTTTTAATCATTTTCCGAAATATTAACCGGTAAATTTCTTTGTTTACATTTTTTCCCAAAAAAATTAATTTAATCATGGATAATGATTAACCGCTACCGACCTCTACTCGGATGTTTTGGAAGCATTTCCGTATCATGGAATGCAACAAGAGAGTCACTGATTATCATCCCTCAAGGAGCCAGTAGCTTCTTCTCTCTCTCCATAGGTAAATCACAGTGTGTTTATTAAACCGAACAGAAACATTTAAAGCCGATGGTGCTTTTCCCCGGATTGTTTTTAAAACGCATTTTAATTTACATAGAGCCACGCAGCGGCGAACGCAAAATGTTAATAAATTCGTGGATTTACAATTACAAAACATAAAGGGTCTGCTTAGTAGACGGAAATCCAGCAATTTATAAGCTGCTCGCGTTTGGTTGCTAAGGGTAAACTGAAACGGCCAATTGGGTTACTTTTGAGAATGAATCGCGACGTAAGGATAGTTTAGATAGGAACAAAAATAAGCACTTTTAGGCATTATAGGGAGCCATGCAAAGGTCTATTGCAAAGTTGCCAGCCTAAAATGCCCCTCCCAATACATAAATGCTTGTGGTTGGTGAAACCTATTTCCGTACTGAACACTGATGCATTTATAGCATTGAAAGATGTGACTACCCACCCTTACCGGCGTTTGCGCATGGCCAACGTCCCACTGGTGCGAAATCTTCAAGTGCTCCATGACGTCGTCGTCACTCCCGAATTTCTTCTTGCAGAGCAGACACTCGATAGGGTCTTCGACGTCGTGTTTTTCCAAGTGTTCGTTCAGAGACCAGAAACGTCTAAAGGTCAAACTGCAGTAATCGCAGCTGAAGGGGCTCTTGTCGCCGTGCTTCACCAATCTATGTTTGCGGAAGGTGTCGTGATAACGCAATTTGAACACTTTGAAGCAGTCGTAGCATTTGAAACGTTTAGGTGCTTTCCCATTTATCTTCTCTGTCTGTTCATCGACAAACTCGTTTTTTGAACACAAGGTCCTTTGTGCGCTGGTTTCCGCGATCGGCTCTTCGGGGATGGGTTGTTTCGTTTCTGTCGATGCATCTTCGCCAGCAATTGGACCTACGTTAAATGTTACCTCTTATTAAATTGAAAATAAAATTTAGATGGTGTTTAAAGGGAGTATAACTTTATGTACGTTTTTACCCCAAGCAAATTAAAGATTACCTCCGCAACGAATCACTAAAAAGCGACGTAAATGTCAAAATCGAAGGGGGGGGGGCGATCAATGGTAGCCGTTTGAGGCGCGGCAAAATTACAAGAGGTTAAATTCCTTCGAGTGAAAAATAAGCAACGGTTTCGGAAAATCTAATGTTAATAAATTAATGGCTTACTCGTGGTATCCGTTTGATCATTTTCCGAGTTCGGTTTCTGAAATATATTAAAAAAAGTTACATTAGTTCGAGATTAACACCCAAAAACGCTAGCCACAGAACACAGTGTTTTCTAAAATCAGAGACAAACCTATAGCTGTAGCACGGCTTATATAAACCTTATAGAATTAATTTTTATAAATCAATGCAACAAGTTATTTCTCAAATTAGCTAATTATTATGCACAAAGAGCATTATCTAAATATTAAGAAAATATTAAAAAGAGAAAGATTTGGTTTAATGTTACAAAAATGTGGTTACAAAAGAACCACGAAGGTACAACGAAAAGGTTTGATTTCGATCTGAATTAATCATTAAATTGAACTTAAACGTAGGCATTTTCGCATTTTCCGAAAGCAATGACGGTTTTTGGTTCAAATGAGCACGGTATGAGAGCAGCACTTACATGGCTACTTAAATGAGGACGGTGTTAAAGCAGCGCTGTTGTGCCACTCAAATGAGCACAATGTGAGAACCGCGCTGTTTTACCACTCAAATGAGCATGATGTGAAATCAGCACCTACATCGCCTATTACTAAAGACATTTTTGGTAGCTTCAGCGCGATATAATCTGGTGCAAAAATTATTTGTGAGACCCCTTTTCGTACTGAACGCTCTAATGCAATTATAGTACTGAAAAGAGAATCTGCCCACCCATACCGCTGTTTGCGCCTTCCCGATGTCCCACTGGTGCGAAGTCTTCAAGTGCTCCATGACGTCGTCGTCGCTCTGGAAAGTCTTCTTGCAGATCAGACACTCGATAGGATCTTCGACACCGTGTTTGGTCAAGTGTTCCTTCAGAAACCGGAAACGTCTGAAAGTCAAACTGCAGACATCGCAGCTGAAGGGTCTCTTGTCGTCGTGCTTCACCAATCTGTGTTTGCGGAAGAGCTGGTGATGACTCAATTTGAACACTTTGAAGCAGTCGAAGCATTTAAAACGTTTGGGTCCCTTCGAATGTTTTTTGTCTGTCTGTTCATCGACGCCATCGTCTTCGCAAAGCAAAGTCGCTTGAGCACTGGTTTCGGCGATCGGCTCTTCGTGGATGGGCTGCTTCGTATTTGTCGATGCACCATCTTCGCTAGCAATTGCACCTACGAAAGACCCCAACAATTTAGGAACAATCTCCGCTACAAATAACTAAGATAAAAGCGATAGGGAGCTATTCACAAATAACGTTTCGCGGCTGGGGGGGGGGACAGAGGTTTTGGGCATGTGTTACTTAATGTTAGAGGGGAAAGGGGGCTCACTAAATGTTACGTAACAAATATTTTATAACAAAAAAATAAAATCTATATTACTTTCAGGAACAGAATAATACGTTTTTCGTTGACTTTCCCATTGATAATTTTATATGATCTGTTGTAGCTATAGATTTTCCCTTATAAGAATTTAAATACTTGTTTTTCTTTATCTTAAACAATATATTCCCTTTAATTTTAAATAAGCATCGGTTTACGAAAGTCTAATGCTTTTGCATGGAATTAAAGACAGTTAAAAATTGAAAATAATTAATGGCTTACTCGTGGTATCCTTTCGATCACTTTCCAGATACTTATTCTGAAATAAGTAACATAAAAAGTTATGTTGGTTCGAGATTAACACCAAAATATTAAACCACAAAAACGTAGAGATCTAGCACGGCTTATATAAACCTTGTTAAATTATTTTCCTGCATCAATGCAACAAGTAACTTGTCAAATAAACAAATTATTATGTACAAATAGCCTTAAAAAACGAAGCAAAAATTTAAAGGATAAAGATTTAGTAGATTCTAACAAAAATGTGGTTAAAAAGTATTTCAACAAGGGCAAAACGGTAAGGTTTGATTTCGATCTCAGAAAAATAAGCCCATCAAATGAGCAGGATATGAGAGTAGCACCTAAATATACTTTCAAATGAGCAGGATATGAGAGTAGCACCTAAATATCCTCAAATGAGCAGGATATGAGAGTAGCAGCTAAATAAACTCAAATGAGCAGGATACGAGAGTAGCACCTAAATATACTTTCAAATGAGCAGGATATGAGAGTAGCACCTAAATATACTCAAATGAGCAGGATATGAGAGTAGCAGCTAAATAAACTCAAATGAGCAGGATACGAGAGTAGCACCTAAATATACTTTCAAATGAGCAGGATATGAGAGTAGCACCTAAATATACTCAAATGAGCAGGATATGAGAGTAGCACCTAAATATACTCAAATGAGCAGGATATGAGAGTAGCACCTAAATATACTCAAATGAGCAGGATATGAGAGTAGCACCTAAATATACTCTGAAACGAAAGCGAAAACAGAGATGCGCTGATTTCCGCTCTCATATGTGCGCGAGCGTGAACGGATATCAACTTAGCGAAATGGTATCACTGATATTTAATAGTTCTACACCCATTACCCACATACGTAAATAAAAAAATGTGTAAATTTGAAGAACGGGTAAGACGGTCTCAGATAACCTGTACACCGAGTTCGTGCATTTAGCACTGTTAAAGGTAATATTTTCAAGATTTCGCGAGTTCCATTTAAAACTGTCAAAGGTACGGCAGTGTACACCGAGTTCGCAGAGTGCCTTACCCCTCGGAACACCTTTAAATTCAGTTTTGCTTCCTGGGCGATGAGTTTCTTGGTAATTGCTTCGTACTGTTTAATTATTTCCTTACAAACGTCATTCTCTTTCGGGACACCCTGCAAAGTTCAAAATACACGATTAATAATTTTCTGACCATTTTGGTAAGACGGTCGTGAGTGTCACCTTCGCTTTCATCACTTCGAGTTTCTTCCTGTAGTAGTATTCCATGCGGCGGATCGCTTTCAGTTTACGGTAATCGGGATTTTGACTAAGCTGGACCTTAATAATAATAATAATAATCAGCTGGGCTTATACCCAAGGCACCAGCTTAGGCCTAAGTCAAGGAGTGACTTTTTAAGCCATTAGTTCAGGTGGCCGGGTTACAGGGTGGTGGCAAGCCAACGGCTCCCTACACTAACTATTACCGTTAACCTCACCCAGTTTTTATGGAAGGGAAAACCGAAGAGCTCGAGGGAAAACCCCTTAAACCAGTGGGGCGAGAACTTGTAAACTCAGAAGGAGTTGTGCCGAGTTTTCACCCAATGCCACAACTTGGGATTGAACCCGCCTCCTCTGGCTGCGAGGCGAAAGTGCTAACCACTCAGCCACCCCACTCAGACCTAATAAAAATTATTCTTTTCAATATTATGTTCAAACTCAAATTTTATTTATCGTTACTTCACGCTTATTTCGGTACATTTTTACTTATGACTGTAAGAATATCTGTAATTATAACTTTCGCGTGTTCAAGTTTTATTGAGAGTCATTTCTGAAATAAAAACACATCGTTGGTAGACTTCAGTCTAAGTCATTAACCCATATAAGACTCTTTAGCCCATCATCATTGCAAACGCGTGCAGGGTATCGTGCCGTGTCACGCGATAAATTGCTTTTAAGTTGCATATTAGTATCGCTAGAGGCGCTTATCATTTTAGGTAAAACGCGAACTCGACATTACTCTACATTCTCAGTAATTACTTAGACTAACAAGGAGAGTACCCGAGGTGTATACTGCCGATTTTGTTCAAAGTCGGGCGTAATGTACACCTATATGAGATATTAAATTTCCCAAAAGGAGACGTTGCACTACCCTTTCGATTTGCCATGGCAACCGAAAATGTTTTTGACGACTTAAAACAAAAATAAGATTTTTTCCTTATTTTACCCAAATATTCCTAAAATTTTACTCCAAAAATGTACCAATTTACAAAACGATGAAATTTACCTAAATGTGGGCCAAATTACCCATTTCGTGATTTTCATTTTTTTTTAAATTTTCGTAACCCATGCTTTTTTAAATGGTGATTTTTTTGTTTTAAGTGGCCAAAAACATTTTCGGTTGCCATGGCAAATCGAATGGGTAGTGCAACGTCTCCTTTTGGGAAATTTAATATCTCATATAGGTCTACAATACGCCCGACTTTGAACAAAATCGGCAATAAACACCTCGGGTACTCTCCTTGTAAGTAACACACTTATGGAAAATAATTATAGACTTGTATTATGAGGGAGACGTTTGCAAAGAATACCTTCTCGAAAATAATATGCAGTGAAAAATACTGCACGAGCACCATTTGGGCTTGAGCCACGCCGGAAATAGAAACACCCCTCCTAAATGACTTCACGAAAAACGTATATCGTGTCTACGCTTTTTGGACACGTGATCACACTGCGGAACCAAATCTAGTTTGGAAATCGGATTCGAACCTTTATAGTAATTGAAGGAATAGTGACAACGAAAAACATGAAATTCACCATAATTTCATTTTTAAGTGAAACAAGGGCAAACGTGAGATAAAATAAAACATTATCGGTCGAGATCGAGACCTTGACTATATTTACTTCACCCCAAATATTAGCGTCATAAAGTCATAGAATTGTGCATTTTACTGTTCTTATTAATTGAATGATAATGTTTAAGACTTCAGATCGAAAACATTTTTACCTCAAATCTGAGTTAGTTATTTTTTATACAGAAGATTTGGAAATTTTCAACCTAGTTAATGAATAAGACGTAGACGAGACGCTAGAAGTTTAGTGTCAATCCGTGCATTTTCGATAAAGTTTTGATGTAAAAGTTAACTAAGGGTTAGTAAAACTTGCTATAGTTTCCACCTAAACGAGTAATTCCTGGCCTGGAACCAATTAACCGAGGGCTTTGCCCCTTTTTTGTAGATTTGCATTGAACCAGGGACTAAAATCTGCTCTATTTATCAACGTTACTGTCTTTGAAGGGTCGCTTACATTTTTGATTCCTTCTCTCGATCCATCTTCGCCAGTGATTGGAGCTACGTTAAAAATTAGGATGGTGTTATAAAAAAATAGAAAATTGTCAAAAGGTTCTAAAATGTTATCCCAAACGCTAAAGCATGGGCTTTAACGTTATCCCAAACGCTAAAGCATGGACTATAACTTTATCCCAAACGGTAAAACATGGACCATAAAGTTATCCCAAACGCTAAAACGTGGATTTTAACGTTATCCCAAACGCTAAAGCGTGGACTTTAACGTTATCCCAAACGCTAAAGCGTGGACTTTAACGTTATCCCAAACGCTAAAGCGTGGACTTTAACGTTATCCCAAACGCTAAAGCGTGGACTTTAACGTTATCCCAAACGCTAAAGCGTGGATTTTAACGTTATCCTAAACGCTAAAGCGTGGATTTTAACGTTATCCCAAACGCTAAAGCGTGGATTTTAACGTTATCCCAAACGCTAAAGCATGGATTTTAACGTTATCCCAAACGCTAAAGCATGGACTTTAAAGCATTTAATAATTTAAATAAATTAATTGCTTACTGGTGGTAGTACTTGGATAGTTTTTCAGGTCCTTTTCCTGAAATACAAGAGAAAACGATCCATTAGTTCGAGATTAGCGACAAAAACACGCAAAGTACAAGAAGGAAGTTTACTTATTGACCTATACGTGTAGCACGGCGTATTAAAACCTTGTTGAATTATGTTATCGATACCCAAGCACCAACAAACTTTCAAATAAATACCATTTTTACATAAAACGAGATTTTCTATAAGACCGAAATGATTTTGCATAAAACACCACTTTTTGTTTAAAGGAAAAGTCCAGGTTGGGTAAACCTTGGGTCTATTTGAAAGATCATGTTTAAATATACTCAAAAATATCAGTCGTAAAATTGTATATTTTTTTAATGACGAGAAATTAATTTTTAAACGAGCGAAATTTACCGCCAGGCGAGCTGCCATTTTCTTACGCCTTCCCTCCGCAGACCGCACGCGGAGCAAGCGCGCGCAGGGAACAGAGCGCTGTTATAGCGCGAACCGCGCGTGATTTAAGTCCTAAAACGTCACCGCGAAACAAAATGTCAGATCGTTTGGCGGGTAAATTTCGCTCGTTTAACAATTAATTTCTCGTCATTAAAAAATATACAATTTTACGCCTGATATTTTTGAGTTTATTTAAACATGATCTATCAAATAGACCCAAGTTTTACCCAACCTGGACTTTTCCTTTAAGGAAACACAAATTGATTAATAAAACTAAGTTTGATTTAAAGAAATAAAGCTTGGTTTAAGGAACCAAAGCTTGGTTTAAGGAACCAAAGCTTGGTTTAAGGAACCAACGCTTGGTTTAAGGAACCAACGCTTGGTTTATGGAAACGAAGTTTGGTTTAAGGAAACGAAGTTTGGTTTAAGGAAACGAAGTTTGGTTTAAGGAAATAAACCAACTTGGTTTAACGAAAGAAAGCTTGGTTTAAGGAAATAAAGGTTGGTTTATGGAAACATCGCGTGTAAAATGAGCGCGGAAAGAGAGTATCGCCGATTTATCCGTCCAAATGAGCGCGAGTGTGAATGCTGAACGGAGATCAATCTATCAAGTTAGTGGAATTACATCACTGATATTTAATTATTCTACACCCATTACCCACACACGTAAATTAAAAAAAATATGTATATCTGAAGAACACCTTAAGTTTCCAATTTTCTTCCTGGGTGATGAGTTTCTTGGTAATTGCTTCGTACTGTTTAATTATTTCCTTACAAACGTCATTCTCTTTCGAGACACCCTGCAAAGTTCAAAATAAACGAATAAGCATTTTCTGGCTATTTTGGTAAGACGGTCGTGAGTGTCACCTTCGCTTTCATCGCTTCGAGTTTCTTCCTGTAGTAGTATTCCATGCGGCGGATGGCTTCCAGTTGACGGTAATCGGGATCTTTACGCCGCTGCATCCTAGAGAGTCGGTCACGTTCCATGGCCTTCGCAAATTTCTTAAATAATAGTCCAATGACAAGATAAATCATAATAAGTTGAGAACTGACAACCCTTACGAGTTGTAATTAGTCTTTGGAATTGAGAGTTAACTGAAAGAGTAGGCTTACAGAAAATTGAAACGCTTTCATTGGGGAAATAATGATGAATTATCGAGTCGAAAAACCAAACTAAATATTATACACTTTCGTTCTATTAATAGTTTTGGCTTGTATTAATTACCATCAAACTAACCTTGTCAAATAGAGAGTATGGAGTGACGAATTAAGCAATTTTCTTATTTTTACTTATTACGTTATTTCTACTATGCTTATAATTATTGGCCACACATGCGTGTTAGTTCCACATGTTAATTTTTTACCGAGAGCCATTTCTAGAATTACCACATATTAATTGGCGGACTAAAGCCTAAGTCATTAGGCCTAAGAAGCACCCTTTATTGTGGGCAAAAAACTGCTAAGGTCAACGTGTCTTACTTGTTCCTCTTTTATTCGTTCCAATTTTTCCTTTAAACAATGTTTTCTTAGACGACCATTTTGAGATTCACGGATTTCACGTTGTCGCGCCATCTGTAGCGTATTCCGGTCCTTGTACTTTAGTGGTTCGTCAATAACCTTATCTTGAGTTGGGTCCTGGTATACATGTACAATGAGGACTAAATTTTAGTAATTTGTTACGTGACAAATTAATGTTGAATACATTTGTTAAAGGGCCACACTGGCGTTTGAATTTGATCTGTTTCACGCGGTGGTTTCCAAAATAGGATTTGGTCGTATCTGCTACCACGTGCTAAATTTGGGTCGAATTTTTCAAATGAAGGTGTGGTCCTTTAAGGCACCACTGAGGTTTGTAATATAAATCTCTTATGAGATAAGTATTTATATTCCTTCGCAAGCTTCTTTTGACTATTCTAAAGACGTTTCATGTAATCAACTTTTAAAACTATAAATATGGGTTCTAAAGAATTACATACATGTATTCCTTTAGATGAATACTTATTTTTTAAGAGATATTATATATACTTGGAAATAATATGTAGTATTCCAGAGGGTCTGAAACTTGAGTTTTCAATGGCATTTACTTTTAAAATGAATCTACCCACTAATGTTTCGCTACCTTGTCAGCTTACACCAACCAATAAGCGTCGGTTCACATAATAACGAGCAGTCGGTAACTTGACTACCCAAAATAAACTACGTGATAAATCTTCAGAGCTCATCACGAAACGCAATAGTAGATATATATCCAACCACTGCCACGTGGGTTTAACATTTAGTGTGCTGTTCCCGAAGGACAAATCTCTGTTTCAGGGTGTCCCTATATTCAAGATTAAAACGGTCCCATATTTGTTGGTCTAAGGTGCAATGATTGGAAAGAATAGCTGAAAAAACAAGTTACCATCGTTGTTCGAATTTCTTCCTTTTTCTTGTCAGTCGCCCGTTTTCCATCTGCCCGTCGTTTCGCGTCTTCAATATGTTTCAATTCGCTGTTCACTTCAGCTGGAATTCTTGGTTTTATGTCCTTGACATAGACCTAAGTGATAAATGATTTAAAATTTAAAATGACCAATTACACCATACCAGAGGCAGTTATATTCAAAACTAAAGGTCAGAACATAAGCCATATTATTTGTAGTATCTGCCATTACTTTATCAAACATCCTACTAGTTCTGATGGTAGCGTGTGTAAATCCACCTCAAAAATAATGTATAATTCCAAAACTAGAATTTACGCAGTATCAGATGTCTTATTAATTGATTGAATAATAAGGAAAGGTTTATATAATACACGTATTGTGAATAAGCTTCGGGTGTCCCTTACCGAATTGTAAGGGGAAGTTCACAAATTACGGGGGAACTATTTTATATCGGAACCAAAATTATCAATTATTTAAATTTACATCAGGGTTCATACATCTAATGGCAACACAATTTCCCTGATATTTCCAGCTTTTCCCACGGATATTTCGCTGATTTTTCCAGGTGCAAGATAACCGCCATTAAAACTAAGATTTACAGAGTAAATTGATTCCATGTTATCATATAAAAGATGTATTATAGGTATTATTTATATATAAAGGTAAATACATTTTTACAAGAAATCTTATTAATGTAAATTGGTATTCATTAGGGAAAACTATTTGAACTCTCATAAAATTCCCTGACTTCCCTGATTTTTATAAAAAAGGGAAAATCCCTATTATTCCCCGACTTCTCTGTTGACAATCGACTTCCCTGATATTTCCAGGTTTTCAAGGTCTGTATGAACCCTGTACATTAATACTTTTTCATTAATAATCGTACGATTAGGTTTTGGATGTAGAAGAATAAATCAATAGGCCATTCCATAAATTCGCTACGACTGCCTTGGTGGTTTTTGAGATAGTGCGGTCACGCCTAGGGACGAATTAATTGGCTCTCTTTAGTGGGAGAGTAAAATATAATGAAAGAGAAAGCAAATGCACAGAATAAAGCCTGACGGCGACTTGTGAGATCAAGTCGAAACGTACGTAGCCTTACTTAATTAATAAAGGGTGTTTATACTGTGCATTATTGATATGTTTCTTCATATTTTACATATGAATACGCACAAAGTTTAGCCAGTTTTCGCCAAAGAAGGGAAGCATTGTAGAAGTGGGGGAAAACAGTAAAGAAAAAGGCAACGATATTTTATGGAAATGGCTATTGGCTTAACTTTCAAAGAAATTTAATCATTTTAAAGTTTATGGTATATTGCAAATGAGGAGTGTTTGGGTATTCGAGACGTAATTTAGGGAGACGGTCTTTCCAATTGTTACTCTTAGTTACGATGGGGGAGAGTTGTAAACGAATGTGGATAAAATGAAGAGACTTACGGCAACCGTAGTATTTTCTTTTCTGGGCAGTTCAACGTTAGGCGGTCGTTCACTGCAAGACAATTTGTGCAAATATTCAACTTCCTGACAAAATTGGTAACCGCACCAAATGCAGGGAGCCGAATTAACAATCCGGAGATGTTTTTGCAGCAGCGAATAATCTCCGAAAAAGGTGGCGCAAAAAATACACTCAACGGGCTTTGTCACCTCGGATTCAGACCAATCTAAAGTTTGCTCGAGTTCTATTTGATAAACGAGTTCACTCGCTTCCGAAAAGTAAGTGTCACTGGCGCTATACGAGGACTGACTGGGATCCACTGGACCATATTCGAAAACACTCGAGGGCCCCTGGCAATTGAAGTCCAACGAAGTGGAAAGGTTACTGTCATCACTCATTCGGGTTGGTATACCAGCTGTTTCAGTGGTCGTACCTGAGGTGGATAGTTTGGACGCGTTCACGGCAACAATTATCGTGCCCGGCCAAACTGAAACTACACTCGACGTTTCGGTGTTGGTTCCATTCACAGATTTAAGGTTTCCAACCACGTTACCGAGTGTCGTGGACGTTGTTCCACAGTCCGGTGAAGAGTTACAGAGTTTCGGAAGGCTTTGGGTGTTGGTGACATAGGCCGTTTCTCGCGAACTACTTACCGTTCCGTTTTCCCCTGAAGCCAAGTCTTTCACAATCGACCTTCGGCAGGTCTGTAATTGGAGAAGTTAAATAAAGGATTATCCACAATGATCTACAGTACCAGAAAAGTAACATTTCTAATAAAACCTATTCCCATAATACCGACTATAATTTAAAGCTCACTAAAATGTCTCATGCCCACTCAAAACTTGGTTGAAGTTGAATTAACACTAAATAAAGGAAAATATATTTCGAAACCTACGTACTTATGAAACGGAAATAAGATTTTTCCTAGTAGAGCTCAAAAATATATAAACATTATTGGATACAAATTTCAAAATTATAGGATAATTATAGGACTAAATTACCAATTTTAAGGAGTTATGTAGGGATAATATATAGAAATACGCAAGTTTTATACTTTGATGGCGTGTATTTAAAAGGAGTCATAACAATGTAAAACAGATCGGACAAGAAAATTCCCATTCTTTTCGAATCCGCTCCTTCATTATTTAAATTTCCGAGAGGATATTTTTTAGGAGAAAAATAACCAATTAAACATATTTATTGTTAGTGTTAATGTTTTTTATATTTGTCTAGCTGGGCTTTAAGCGAATATGTTAAAAATATAGGAAATATAGAATAATGGAATTAGAGAATTTTATAGGACCATTTCAGATTTATAGAAAAATATAAGAATTATAGGATTGTTGGGAGCCCTGTAGCTACGAATAGGTTAATAGACCAGACTACAGGCAAATATAGATAAGGATATCCTTTTATCTAAATATTTTGGTAAAAAGCTTAACATTTTCGAAATTTAGTTTGTTCACTGGTTTACTAGCAGGCACTGATTTATGCAACTCTACATTTAACTTAAACCGAGTACGGAGACTTAAAGTAGCTTACCGTATTCATTTTCAGGTGAGATATGTATGCAAGTGAGCTTTTGTACGAACTTTTGCAAGTGAAGCAACGGAACCAAATTCCGTACGATTCAGTTGAGCTTCTGACTGCGGTGATTTGGCAATTGTGCGAATTACGCATGTGCCGAATCAGCTGGTTATAGCAAAACAGGCTCTCTAGGCACAACTTGCACCGGCCTCTATTTTTGAACACGTGCACGTCTACTAACTCCGCGTTTTCGAAATGTGCCGAGCAATGAGGACACAGGAACTTCGCCTCCGCACTGTTGCCTTCGTGACTCGTTCCAGTGTTTTCCGAGTCTACAGAAAAAAATGTTATTACTATATCTCTCACGAGAGAAGTTGAACGTTGTATGTTGCCCTATATTCCAGCGGTTTAGGCTATTATTGTTTATCAAATGTCGGCCTTCTTTTCGACAAAAAGTAAATGGCCCTGCTTGGGGCCCTACGAGTTAAATCGAAAAGTCCATTCTTTATCGATTTGTCGGCCCCTTAGTATAATTAACGGTAGGCTATAGCCTGTGTAGCACCACTGCTTTATTTTGGCTGTTGAGTGTTTGGCTGTCTATGCCACTGGGTTTTACCCAAACTATCTGGCAATGCAAAAAACCCTCACCCTAGATTTGGAACCGTGATTCCGTTTGGTCGCGAAATGCTGAGCCGGCAAACTTCGCCTCTTCGGCGCATCGTACTATTCAGCACTAAGGTGGAATCATTGTAACGAGCCCTGCTACCGATTCTCGCCACGCACCGGCAAGATCATCAGCGATTAAGAACAGCTTCTTCGCCGCCAGGGATTCCCCGGCAAGCGAATACTGATCTTTTATTTGCGTTGGCCAGGGAGATATCTCTCTCCCTGTAATTCGTAAATTGAGAGCAATTCCTGTAAATGAGTTATTCTGTTTTATTATTAAATTAATTTGGACCCCTCTAGTTACTGTTATGTTCATTTCATTTTAAATGTTGACACTTAACAATCAAATAATTATAAACCCCAAGACGACAAACTTAATCCTCAAAATAGCAGATTATTATTATTATTATTATTATTATTATTATTATTATATCACCATATCACATTCGAATTATTCTTTACACTGTGTTGTACTATCAACTCAAAATATATCGATTAGATTTCGTGGAGTTACAGCTGCGACAAAATTAAACCCTAATGTTAAATAAACACTGGGTTGAAGTTGAATTATTCTCGTTCATCACCTAAACCATTTCGCTGAGTTAGCTAAGCCTAGTCATTATAGAACTAGATCTCACTAAAAATTAACGCAAGACAAAGTATTATCTACAAACCCGCGTTTTTTCTGGTACCTGAAATGGGTAAGTTTGTGACATCGTCGATATCCATCGGTTCTTCTTTGACCTTGATTTGGAAGCATTCTTTGGTATCGAAAACCGGTGTGATAGTCTGGTTGCTGCTAAATCCGTGTTCCACGCTTTCTCCGGGAATGACTGATTGTGTTTCCAAAACTGGGGTCTTTGGGCTGGACGACTTGGACGGACGAGACACATTCGCGTGCTGCAAAAGAAAACCGGCGGGTAAACAGTAGCGTCGCTAGGATTTTTATTGGCGAAGGAGTGCTAATTTACGCGAACATTTTCAAGAATGGTACAGCCAGGGCCGGATTAACCAATAGGCCGAATAGGCCTGGGCCTAGGGCACCAAGCCTAAAAGGGGCACCAAGAGGGTTCGAAAAAAATAAAAGTACAAAACTTTAATCATTTGCTTTTCACAAAATATTTTCCGGAGTAATTTTAGTAAATGCTTCCACCCCTATGAACCAAAAACGTTCTCTAACGGACTGCCGTCTAGCCAATGACGGCATACTAAATCTGGCATCAAAATGAATTTTCCTTCCATTTCTCAATTATAAATTGAGGAAGCGCCTAGTTCGCTTCGTTCGCTATTGAAAGGGGGTATCAAAATTAACTTGGGCCTAGGGCCCCATAAAGTCTTAATCCGGCCCTGGGTACAGCGTTATCTTCGAAGAACAATCAAAGTTTGTGGTTTTCCTTTCAAACCATGGGCACCCGCAGTAAGGGGCAAACAAAGCAAATTCCCCCCTTTTATGAGCTATAAATGCACTAATAAAGATTTTTAATTCCTTCCCCGCAGATTCAACAGGGTGGGAATTTCTCACCAAAACCACGGATGATTACACGTCATCACGGGTCTAGCTTTACAGCGCGACAAACCTCAAAAAGGCGCAAAAAATGGTGGAAGTACACACTTATTTAAAACAATTTACTCAAAAAAAAAAACATTTCCGAGAGCACTGTGTAGTTAGCTAAAGGCTAGAGATATTTAATTTTTTTTCCCGAGTAATAAAATTTACTTGAACCGATTTATTAACATTCGCCACTTTTAATTAAAAAAATTAAACAACTACTTTTTCACTTCACGTTACGTGAGCTACCCGTATCTGACGATATCGTACGTCACCATTATGATATATGCTTTTCAGCCAATCAGAAAAAATAACGTAATTCGAGATTGGTCGGACTGCTGTTACATCCGTAAAGCTTTATAGAGATAGACAGTGTCACCCTTCCCCCTTAATTTACTTCTGGTATTACTTTGTCCAATGTTGTAGAATATTAAATTTACACTGCCTTGCAATATGAACTAGTTAAAAAACAATTTCCCCCCATTGTAATAATGTTAAAAACTCGCTATATGATGTATTTCGTCCCGCCCATTGTTTTATTTCGAAAAGCATTTTCAATAATCAGTGCGAGCCTGCGAAGATACATGTATACATGTTAGCAGGACTGGGAGATATACACTTATATTTCTAGGGGGGGGGGGGCTACTACATTTTTTTGGTCAGCTTTGGAAAATTTGGGAGCGATCATTTCGGATTGACTTGGAAACAATCATGATGACGGCATTCTGGTCATGGCTTGTATAAAATAGTAGCACGCGCATTTCAGCGCGAAGTAAAATCAATACACTTCGCGTGTAATTATAATTATGATTATAACCGGCTTTTCAACAGGCCTTTTAACAGCGAAACAGGGATATTTAAAACGCGTGACATGGTTGTGTCACAGATAACCACTAGAGTACTTACACTTAATATTGCTTCAAAACATTCGCGAGTTTTAATGGAAAGAGGAAACCAAAGTACTCGGAATAAAACCGCTTTTAAAGACGGGGCGAGATCTCGACGCTCCTTACCTTACAATGTGTAACGTGCAACTCGCAATATTTCGGAGAGACCATTTTCTTTCCACAAAACGGGCAAATGCAATCTTTGCAGACTTTGACGTGTTTGACCAAAGACAATTGCGAAGGGAACAAACTGAAACACAACTCGCAAAGAAATGAGCCGGAACTAAGACTGCTTCTAGACCACGAACTTCGAAGGTGTCTCGTAGAGCTTCTAGAAACATCTTCATTTGTTATTGGTTTAACTGTGGTAGAAATCAAAAAATATTTAATCGTGAATTATCCTTTTCAGATAGAGCCACGTAGCGGCTTTCGTCTGCTAAACGTTAAAAGCATCTGCATAGCAGACAAAAATACCGCAATTTATGACATTCTTACGTTGGTCGCTACATGGCTCCATAGAAACTATAAATAGTAGGCAGTAACCACCGTAGGTGGCGCCACAATAAATACTGAAGTGGCGTATTTACCTGAAATATCAATTTCGTTCGAAGGGGTATCACCACTGATATACGACTGCTCTCTTGGTACCGTAGTTTCGCGAAAGTTAACCGCACTGAAATCGTTACAGTTAAGTTCATCATTAGGTTCCACTTTAGGCACTGTTTCAAATACAAATTCTGTGAGCAATGACTGGGAGTCCGTCGGAACGTAATCCGCGAAATCTAGAGGTTCTTTTTTTACGGATATTTCCTGACACGAAGTGGAGTCCGAATCCATCGGTTCCATTTTCACAGAAACTTGAATCAGTTCTGTTTCCGCTTTCAAGCAGGGCATGATGGGCTCGAGGTCATCCGGTTGTAACGGGCTTGTTTCATTACAGTTCAAATGTACGTTGGTCTGGTTTAAGTAACTAGACATAACGACGTCAATAGACCCTGATGAAGTACTCCTCGACGGTAGTCCTGCTGACGACTCTGTTGGTGAAGTGACTTTATCTGACACTCTCAATATTGAAGAAGAATGGAAGCTCGATTCAACGTTAGGCGTGGTCTCCTTCTTATCGAAAACCAAAAACGAATCGGATGCTGATGACATAGTTCTAGACACCATTGATGTTGCCAGAACGTCTTTAACTTTCTCTAGCGGCGGCGGTTCAGTACTTGTAGATTGACAGGAACTTGAATCGGCAACGGGCGGAAAATCGGTGGACTTATTTTTAACAGTCTGCGTGCCCGTGAAGTCCAACTGAAGAATTTCACTTTTAAGATGTAAAGCGGTCGAATCTGTTTCGAAACTACAGTTAGATCGTCCAGTATCTACGGCGTTACGTAAAACCGGAATCTCGGGGTTTGTTTCGAAAGGTGTTAAAATAGGTAATTTTCTTTCGAAATCATCCGATTCCATTGGTTCTGACAACTCAACGGATTCTAAAGGTTCTGGTACCTGAGCCGCTTCAATTGGTTCGAGTAACTGAGCCGCTTCAATTGGTTCGAGTAGCTGAGCCGCTTCAGCCGGGTCTGGAAACTGAGACCATTCAGTTGGATTTGATAACTCAACCGATGCATTTAGTTTTCGAAATTCAACCGATTCAATGGCACCTGGCAACGAAACTGTGTCGAATTCGGCGGCAATAGATTCAGTCGCTCCAGCTAGACTAAACGTGTCACTTATCGAGGGAAGTCCAGATTCAAAACTAGTGTTGTCCATTCCGCATTGCACAATGCAGGTATTGTTATGACCATTGAGCTCTGCTTTGGAGCTAAATCGTGACGAACAAAGTTCGCACTGATAGAAACCTTCGTCGGAGTTAGTACCAACGGTGGAATGTTCTACTGGCTTGCCTGACAGTTTGCAAACGCTTTCATGAGCGATTAGTCCTTTTTTGTTATTAAAACGCGTCAAGCAATTTAGGCACTGATACGGACTGCCAGTGCAATCGATAACGTGGGACAACATTTTCGATTCGTCGGGGAAGGTTTTCTCGCATAGATGGCACTGATGAATGGGGCGGGAATGTTTCTTCTTGACGTGAACCATCAGCCCTAAACGGGAGTCGAAATTCATTTGACACTTTTCGCAACGAAATCCTTTCATATGAGTATCTCTGTGAGCTACAAACTTGGTCTTGGTCGGGAATTGAAAATCGCATAAATTGCATTTGAACCGGGGTTCCTTCGAATGAATGACGGTGTGCCTGGTTAAATACTTCTTCAAGTGCGTGCGGTAATTGCATAGATTGCATTTGAAAGGTTTGTCGTCTCCGTGGAAAAGTTTGCAATGTCGACCTAACGCGGATTCGTCTTCCAACGTCATTTTGCAAACTAAACATTGATAACTTTGCGAAGATTTGCGGTTCAGCTTGACAGGCGGTTCTTCATTACGAGCTGACGCAATGGCTCCCAAAAGAGCGTTTTCTTCGAAATCTCGGATATTTCCATTAAAGTTGGAAGTATCAACTACGTTGAATTTCGACGCAAAGGAAGAGTTGTTCTTTCGCTTACAACGCGTCGAAAATGGCCGAAAATTAGTAATTTCATTGCTATCATTTAATGACGCGTTCTTTTTGCTGGCGGATTTCGATTGTCTTCCTTCCTCCGAATGTAGGCATGAGATGTGCGCCTGCAGTGATTGGTCTTTATCGTAGGCACTTCCGCAATACTTGCACACGAACGACATCCCGTCGTTTTGGGCCACGTCGACCCCATTCGCCTTGTCAAAGTAACCAGGAACACTCTCGGCTAACAATACTTTATTTTCAACAGTGCCAATAATTTCCAATTCGTCGTCCATTGCTCAGTGTACGAAGTATGGCCATACGATGTTCTTTTCTTCCAAGAAAACAAAATAAATTAATACTTAAGGAATACTTAATTTTAATCCTGAAGCCGAATGTTAAAGAGTCACGGATTCTTTTGAATTTCCCAAAAAGGGCTTGAAAATGCCAACATTTGATTGGTCATATCTGTTATCAACCACTCTCCCAAGCTTAAGATAATGTAATTAAGAATAAATAACTAATGAAACAAAGCATATTTAATCCAACTTCTCTCTCTCTCTCTCTCTCTCTGATTAAGCATGTACTTTTTTAACAGTTGTGTAGCAGGGTTCGTACGAAATTTTCGGATTTCAAAACCCTGACTTACCCAGGTTATCCCTGACAGTTTTTTGGCAATATCACTGACCTTTTTGGTAATATTCCTGGTAATTTTCATGATTTCATTGGTAAAAGTACAAAATGAAACAAGTGTTTTTGTTTTCTAAATATCACAAACTTAAATATATTTTATAACAACATACTGAGAGCGTCTTTCTCCTCTCTCGGGAGAAGGTGCCAGACATGAGCGCCCAAGAGAAGATACCTAATTTTTCTCTTCGATGCAGAGTTTGTTGATTAACAAAATCCCCTACTTATCCCTGACTTTTTACGATATTACTTAAATCCCTGACTTTTTCTTCTAATTTGAAAATCACCGACTTATCCAGCTTGTCAAGGATATCCAGGTTTCGTACGAACGTATGTTATCATCCTTGGTAGTAGTACATTTATCCCTGAATATATTGAGACACAAGGGAGCTCTGTGTTGACAACTAAACCTTAATTCTAAATCTCTTCGGCTATTATTTTTTACTAATTGATATACTTATCATTATTATGTCCCTTACGGTTACAAGTAAGGCCTAATGGATAATCTTTGCGTCGAGGGGAAAAATTGATTTAAGCCTTATGGAGATTATATTACCATTTTCATTTAGAAAAATTAAAATTAAAGGAAAATTGCGTTATCAAAGTGAATGACGAATCCGGTAACCGACCAACCAGAAATAAAACTAAAGCGTCTTCTATCGTCGCCTTGACGACTACCCACATTGATCGCTACAGTTACCAATTTCACGTGTTTCATTTATTATATATACTCTCTCTTTTTCCTATTTAAACAATTTAACATTTGGAATCTGGGTGATATCGCTCATAAATTGCTAAATACATACGCAGCTCTACTAAAGAAACAACAAGAGTGCGCGTAATGTGCGTAGAAATACCCCTCATAACAGAGGAAAATGTTTTTGGTGTTCTTATCATAATAGGTTTTTTTTAATTATTACTATATATATATATATTGCTTTCAATAATTTCCACCCCCCTATAAAAGGAAATTAATCGAATAAAAAATCCTTCTCCCCTCAAGGGAAGAGAAAACAAATTAATTGAATTTACTTAAATAAGCCAATAACCAACTCTAGGTGAAAACCCCTAATATTAATAGTAATTAGATATTAAACCTAAGAATAAATTTATAATCAATCCCCTATTGTTAATTTAAAAATAAAATACATGTTGATCATCAATGTTAATGTTTTTGTCTTATTGTTTATTTAAATATATGTTCTATGTTGTAGATATAGGATTACAAGTTGGCTTCCCCGTTTAAACTCCCAGCAATGAGGTAAAACAAAAAATAACCCAATATTAATTAATATTAAATGATCAGCTTACAATAGACAGATAAACCCCAATAGAAAATAGCCCTATTTAGCACCCCATTAACCACTTACAATTGTTAGTACATCAATAAAGAATCCTATTCATTGTTAGTCAACCCTCTCCTTTATCGCTTATTGCCAAACGAATATACCAAAATCATTTGGCAGTGCGCATATTCATACCTTCACTAATTAAAAATAATTAAATGTGTTTTCATGGAATCTAATAATCAATAATCAAATAGACTAGTACCCAAGGCACCACGTTAGGCCTAAGTCATCAAGCGACTTTTAAAGCCATTAATTCGGGTGGCCGGGTTACAATCTGTGGTGCTTATTCTTCCCTGCAGAAGAATTATTATTGTTTAGTTTCGTCTAGATATGTTTCATACTTTAATCGCGAAGCCTCCTTAAACCCAACAGTGAACTTTCTGGAAAACCATTTTGGCGGATGACGTCAGCGAAATGGGTCAGTTCCCATTCGACTTTCCAACACCGTGCAATTGTGCTCATAACCAATTTTCGTGGAAGATATTATTTTAAAAACAAATTATCGAACTTGTAAATAAATAGTACCTGTATCGAGATTTCTACGAGTGAAATTCGCAAAGGTAGTAAGTAGACTGCTGGTCGCTAAATTAGCCGTATATTGTAGGATCGTATCCAATTGAACTAGATGTGGATACTCCTTAGGATTAAATTTAAAGCCTAAAATAATTCTGTGGGTAATCGCATTCACTAAGTATTTTATAAAAACGTACCTTTTGTTGTAAAATTACCGCTGTACATCACTATAATTACTTTGATGTTAGTAGAAATTATGTTTAATTCAGAGAAAATTAAAACTAACGAACGACTGAAGAAGAGCCTCGGCTCGAAACGTCTTGTATAAAATAAGTTTTATCTTCTAATACCATGCCGTTTTCTCTGAATTAAACATAATTTCTACTAATATTCACCATGGTAAATAATAAGTTTAATATATACTTTGATGTTCATATTGAAGATATTGTGTATTCACCATTTCGAATGAATGAAACTTCAGCATCACTTCGTAAACCCTTAAAGTAACTGAGAATGTTATAGGAAGTATTCGGATGGACTAACGACGGAATCATATTCCAGGATAGAACTAAACTAATTTTAAAATAGGTACTGTTTCTCTTTAGAATGTGTTAATTTTAAATTTGTGAAAGTTATACTATTTGAACATATTCCTAATTAGCTTACAAATTTTTAAATGACTATCATGTGGTGCCGGGCCCCTAAGTAAAGGTTGGGGGCACATGTAACGGCAATGGTCATTCGAGAGAAAATCCGATGATCGACATTAGTATAGTAGCGCCATATTCGTTTTAAATATTTATATTACAAATGTGTTCTATTACTTAGCAGAATAACGATTGTTTCTAATAAAAAGTGTTAATTTTAACTAATTGAAAATAAAAATTTCCCAAAAAATTATTTAAAGAAATAAAATTTAATTGGGGATGACGGATCAATAACGAAATCAGTTGAAAATCGGTGTTTGCTTGAATTTTTGTTTGATGACGTCGTGGTTTTACAGGTTGTTGCAGAGCTCAGAGGCTTACCGATAGTGGGTGAAAGGGGACATGTTGAACCGGGCGCCGATCAAGAGGGGCGCCAAAAGGTTCAAAATTATTCAAACTATATAAATGTATGTTTATTATATTTTAATGTCCCTAAAGGTCCTTTAGTTGCGTTTGAGGTTACGAATTAACTATATGCTTGTAGAATTTAGTTTTTAACATTCTTAATGACAGAACACTGTCAGATGTCGAATGACGAACTCATCTGGATTTCGTTGGGAATTTAATCTGTATATAATTCACAGTAGAACAGTACCACCGACGTACTATGTAAAGCATAAATTAATATTTATACCTAATTTATTTTTTTAATGACACACTTCGAGGGCGCTATATCATAATTTTGAACCGGGCGCCACAGCCCTTCAATACGCCACTGGGTTGTTGAACAGGTTTATATTTCAGTCACCGGTGTTTTAAAACATGGCGGCGAAATCTACTAACAACGCGTGTGACATCACGCCAACAAAAAAATCATCTCTTCTAGCTGGTTTTTCAGATGGGCATCAGGACGTTCCAACCGGAAACGCCAAAAGTCGTTCAGTAAGAAAATGATGGCATCGATTACTCACCAATATTTTTGATGAGTGTTATTGAACGTACCCAACGAGTTTGAAACTAGTCGGGCCAATTCTAGGATACTTTTCAAATATCGTTGCCTTTTCATTTGAATTAGTAATACCAGGAGTAAATAGGAGGAGTGGTCCGAGTGGTTAGCATTGACATTTTTGAGAGATGGCACTTTTCAAGAATTTTCCCGACTTTTCTCTCTCTCCTTTCTGGAGTGTTTACGTGGTTGAATACAACCAGAGAGGGAACTACAAGGTACAACCATGGAAGAAGGATAAGGAAGGATGACTCTGCCTTTGAGAGGTGTAAGGGGTTTCGGTTTTTATGTTTTACCTCATCTCGCGAGCGTACGTGATTATAATCTTTTATTTTTTCAAACAGAGCGGGAATTTTGAACTTCAAAAAATTATTTTATGAAAAAAAACAGCAAATATTTTTTTATCTTTTATTTTTAACCATTGGGGTCTTATATAAAATCATTTGTGTTTAAGTTTACTTAGTTTTTTATCTCTAGTCTTTTTTAATATAACTGATGATTTGGCGGAGCTTTAATGTTCTTTTTCTTTCAACTTTTCTTTTAGCTTCTTCCCAAATGGTTATCGAGCCATATTAATTTTTCCTTTAGGAATTTCAAATGATTGGATTTTTTTGTTATTGCACATCTGTACTCGTTTGCGTCTAGATGAATTTAAACAGTCAAAAATCTTATCAAATTCAGAAAGAAAATTTGCAGTTCCTTGGGCTTCACTGGGCAACTGATTTTTCATCATGTAAAAAATAATCCCCATAGCAACACTATGACTAATCACTTGCGTTGCTAATTTTACTTTCATTTTGGTAAATGGTGTTAGATTCAATTGTTTCAATGTAAGCTTTGGCACAATTTTCAAAGTTTCCTTCGAGTCAAGGTAAAAGAGCCTCTCAATATGAGCCCATGAAGCTCAGCACTTCCCAATTACAGCATCGTGGTTTCTCAAATTAGTACTTTGTTTTGTTATTAAATGAGATTTGTCATGCATGAAGTATATTTTTTGGTTGTCTAAATAAATGTAGGGAGTTTTTTCATTTATATTCAGTCTTTTGTACACACCCCCTTAAATTGGCGTAGCCTTAGATAATATCTTCGCCTTCGTTGGAAATAAGGCCTTCTTTCAATGACATTTCATCGAAAGTTAATTTAGCTAACTTTTCTTTTACAGTCATGCTATTTGCTTTTTACCTCTCCAAGGGGTTTTACAATCACCGTGTCTGTCTGTCGGTGTGCTGCGAACGCGTTACTGGGGCAAAGTCCAAAACGCGTTACCGGAGCAAAGTCGAAAAACCGTGTTTGCAGTTTAAAGGTTAGCAAAACCACCATGTGAGCGTTACCGGAAAAATTTGTGGTTGGGTTGGATTGTTTTCTTCGTCAACGCTCACCGTCGCGACGGTTGCAATTCATTTTTATTGGAAATTTGTTTTTGTAATGTTTATGCGTAGTGTGGGAACGTTGAGTTTGTGTTATGGCGGTTGTGGAGGATGAGTTTGTTGTGTTTACGGTTTGTATGAATGGCTGTTTTCTCTCCAACTTTTTCTTATTGACTTTTTACCGAGAGCTGAGGGTTACGGTAAACGTCTCAACTTTCAAATGGCAGGGTTTCCACCAAATGTTTACGGTGTTAGTCTTAGTATTAATTTGCGATAGCATTGGGCGGGATTCGAACCCGAGTCCACCTGCTTAACAGGCGAATGTTCTACCACAGAACCACCGATACATGTTACGGTTCTTTGAAGCTCAGCTTAAGCGGAAGAGTATATTAATAGGTTTTAAAGTCTAAATTGTTTTACGTATGAAATTTTAAAGGTCAAATCTTTTTTTTAGCGCAGTCAGCAGAGATAAGATGGTTAAAGGGTAGAACCCGTGGGTAGTTCACTTAGATAAAGTTTTATTAATGCGGTGGCGTTGGTTTGACGTTTATTGATATACGAGCTGTCGTTTAGTCCAGTGGCTTTTTGTGGTTTTGTCAATGGTAAGGTTTTCGCTTCTTGTTAATACATTTTCTATTGGTTTGGATATTTGGATATCTACGATTCCTAATGCAGTCATTGATTTCCTGGGTTTTCGAGTCATTATATGATATTGGAAATTGGACAGCATTGGTCTTTTTCATGCGGTATGTGTCACAACGTCAAAAGGAAGTCTACGAGTCGTCCACTACCAGATGTCGAATATAGCTATTCTACGTTATCTTCATCAAGGGCGAGTGTTAAAATAAAATGAGCGTTAAAGATGCGGCAAGTATTTCGTAAGCAATTAAAATGTGCTTCGTATTATATTTAACTGATGAACTTGTACTGTAAATTGGGTTAAATTCAATTATGATTGTTTTAGTACATCTAACTCACTGTTGTAACTATTCTGAATAAATTAAACTCGGTTGTTGTTTCATCTCAATTATTTTTATTATAATTAAATTTTATACCGGGCGGGATTGAACCGGGATTACGTTTTTAGTAAATAACTTTGAATTGGAGATAAATCTTTATGGGTCATCTCGAGTAATTAATACGACTAGGGACAATTCTTCCGAGGAGAGTTATATTTTGGCTTGCCAACTTGTTTCTCCGAAGTTTCCCACAATTCTTTAACAATACCCAGTTTACAGGGGATATTTTGCTTGGGAGCAAGACCATTTTCCTTAAGAGAAAATAGGATTTTTGACCATGGTAATGAAGGGAAAGACCTAACTAATTTTCCATGGGAGACCACCTTGTACCCTTAGCTTTTCCACTTTCTGCTCTTAATTGCATTTTAAAGAAATTTGCCCCTTCTCTTGGATGAAGTCTTTTAATTTCTTCTATCAACACTTCTTGGTTAATTCTGGGTTTTGAAAGTTTTTTTTTTGATAATCTCTAATTTCTATGGTACTGTTTTTGCAATAATTGTTTAAGTCGTCTTTTACTAGGGGACACTTTCTTTTATGTTTGTGTTTTTTTGGACTTAATTGATGGCTTAGTTTGAGTTGAGGGGCTCTTCTTTTTATTTGCAAATAAAGATCTCGATTGTAATCTAGGTCTTTTTGGAGTGTGTGAAAGCTCAATTTCTATTTCTTTATTCATTTCTCTAGCTATGTAGAACCAATTGTCCACTCTCATTTTTGTTTGTTGCCACTGGTGTTAAACTAATAGCTGAACCTGGTTTAAATAATTACAACATTGACTGAGCTATTGAATAATAAATAATTGTCTTACTTTCTAAGTGATATTTTACCTGTGTCAAAAAAATCTGTTTTTCGAACCCTTTCCTTAGTTTTTCTGGACATGACTGGTGTAAGATTCAACTGTTCATAATTTGCATCTTTGTTATTCATCAACAACTCACAAGGAGAGTACCCGAGGTGTTAATTGCCGATTTGGGAAATTTCATATCTTATATAGGTGTACATTACTGCCGACTTTGAACTAAATCGGCAATAAACACCTCGGGTCAGTGGAATCTGTTCAATAATGTTTAAAAGAAATTTACTATTCCAAGTGATTGGGTGACGACCATTTTTGGTTGGGATAGAGTTGGAAGTAATAGGCATAACAAGATATTCGTATTTAGTAATATTTAACTCCAATCTTTAAACATGAACGTATGATTCTTGAAAATAAAAATATACTCCTCGCGAGTCCTGTCGCTTGGAAACCATTAACATTCTCACTCTTTCGAATCGTCCCCCTGTGTCATTGTTCGTTTTCTGGCGCTTTTCCCCCACCTCCATTACCCGATGCTGGCCATCGAGAATTGGTACAATCAGCGGTTCTTAGCCAAAAATTCCCCAACTTTCTTGTTAAGACTTTGGGTTCGTTAGTCGCACGTGGGGTCCATGGTAACTTGGTGGCCACAGGCAACCGTGCCCTATCTTTCAATTTCTGTAACGTTCCTATTATAGCGAAGGAGTAGTTCTCTGTCTTTCAGATGCCGGTAGTCCCTATTCCCTCACGAATTTATGATAACTGCCAGGGTAATGGTTTCAAGTTGCCTTCTATTATTTCGTTTGCTATTTTTAGATTTTAGAGATTTATGTGTAAGAATGGTTTTTGCGAGTCCGCTAGAAATACTCGCGAGTTAAAGTGTTCCACCAGTTTCAAAACTATCTAGGAAACTAAAAGTTTCCGACAAAGAACTAAGGGTCTCTCCGAAGCCTCGTCACGGGCGCGGTATCTTTGGTAGCTGGTAGAAGATGGTACGAACCGGGTAATGGGTTTCAGAGTGCGCCAAAATTCCCATCAAACAATAGGGAGTTGTCCATGAGCGTGCCATCTGATAATTAAACAAGCCCTGCCTACGGTGGAGGATTGGCTACTCCCAAAACAGAACCCGCATGAGCGAGCTCAGATGACCTCTTGGTAAAAACGAGAAACCCAAAAAGGTGGGAGAGAGAAGTCCTTTGGCTCCTGGTGGAGCTCGCCAGTTTTTTCTCCGAGGTTCCTGAACACTGAGATCGTGGGTCTTAAGCCACCGAGTGACGGAAAACTTCACACCTAAGCCCAGGTGATCTAACCTACCAGCCAGTCCGAGAGACGAGGACCCCGAGGAAAATGAAGTTCCGATGAGATTCAGTTCGCCGAGAGGATCGGGAGGTTTGATCCGGAAGAATCCAAAGTCGGTAAGTAGCGGGAACCCCAAAAGAGGCTGATTGGCCCATAGTGCGTGTGTGCGGCAAGAATATGTGTCTTATAGCCTACCGCGTTAAAGACCGGACCGGAAAAGGTAGACTCCACATCACCACGGACTTGAGTATTTAATGTTGGTATTATTTGTATTTAGATTTAGTCGTGTCAATTCGTTTAACCTCTGCAGAGCGTATTTTGTATTTTGTTTTAATATTTTAAGTACCATTAAACTGAACTTTCTGTTTAGTAACCTTGGCAGTCTGATTTAACTCCCTTGATTCTAGTAAACTTAAAACTACCCCTAGACAACCACCGCTCGTTAATCCTGGGCAATAGTGAACGTGCACATTTCGAAATGAGCACGGCACTCTTTCAATTTTTCTTATAAACATAATCTTCCTTTCCAAATAAATCATCTTTTCCTGATTTATTCTACCATTTTTACCTCTCCCCTAGGAGGGGTTATACAATCACCGTGTCTGTCTGTCTGTCTGTGTGACTGTCTGTCTTATCCGTGCAAAGGATAATCATTGCGTACGCAGTTTCTCGAAAATTCTGCGTTCGCAGTTTCTCGAAGGGTCGGCAAAACCACCGTGTGACGGTGAGCGTTAACGGATTGATTTGCGGTTGGGTTGGGTTTGGATTGTCTTTTTTTCGTCAACGCTCACCGTCACGACAGTTTCAATTCAGTTTGATTGGATATTTCGTTATTGTAATGTTGTAATGTTTATGCGTAGGTTGTGAATGTTGAGTTCGTGTTATGACGGTTGTGGGTGTTGAGTTTGTTGTGTTTGTGTTATGATGGTTGTGGACGTTCAGTACGGGCGTTTTCTCTCCAACTTCTTCTTAATGACTTTGGGACGGACCGAGTGCTGAGTGTTATGCAATCACTCAACGTCCAATGGCAGGGTTTCCACTAATTGTACACCAACGCTTCTTAAGTTACGGTGTTTTTCTAAAAAACAGCTTTGGCGAATGTCCTTTAGAAAGTTATAACGTTAGGTACTATAATTTATTCTACATCATTTTAAATATTTATAAATTATATTAATCTTATATTTAATTAAATATTTATAAATTATATTAATCTTATATTTAATTAAATATTTATAAATTATATTAATCTCATATTTAATTAAATATTTATAAATTATATTAATCTTATATTTAATTAAATATTTGTAAATTATATTAATCTTATATTTAATTAAATATTTATAAATTATATTAATCTTATATTTAATTAAATATTTATAAATTATATTAATCTTATATTTAATTAAATATTTATAAATTATATTAATCTTATATTTAATTAAATATTTATAAATTATATTAATCTTATATTTAATTAAATATTTATAAATTATATTAATCTTATATTTAATTAAATATTTATAAATTATATTAATCTT